>NW_027309933.1:0-300000 GCF_047496795.1 Chiloscyllium punctatum
CTCCTCCTCCGTCTCTCACCCACTCAGTCTCCGCTCTCTCCTCCCACTCTCTCCACACTCTATCCCCCACTCTCACTCCCCATCTTTCTCTCCCCCTTCTCTCCCCCCTTTTTCTGCCCCCTCTCTCTCCCCCAACCCCCACAATTCCCCCCACCCCTCTCTCTCACCCCCTGTCTCTCACCCCTTTCTCTCTCACCCCTCTCTCTCACCCCCTCTCTCTCAACCCCTCTCTCTCATCCCCTCAATCTCCCTCCTCTCTGTGCCCTTCTCTCTCACCCCCCTCTGACCCCTCTCCCTCACCCCACTCTCGCGTGCTCTCTCTCTCAACTCCACTCTCTCCCCTCTCTCACCCCCTCTCTTAAACCCTCTCTCTCACACCCTCTTCTCACCCATCTCCCTTCCCCCTCTCTCTCCCGTTACGCCAACCTCTCTCTCCCCCCACCTTCTCAAACACTCTCTTCCCCCTCTCTCTCTCGCCTTTCTCTCTCACCCCCCTCTCTCTTCACTCTCTCTCGACCCCCTCTCTCTTGCCCCCCTCTTTCACGCCCTCTCTCTCTCGCCCCCTCTGTCCCCCATCTCACCCTCTCTCTCGCCTTTTTCTCTCTCCCCTTTCCCTCCCCTCTCTTTTTCACCTCCTCTCTCTACCCCTTTCTCTCCATCTCTCTCGCTTCACTAGCTCCCTGCCCTTACTCTGTCACCTCACTCTCCCTCCGTCTCTCACTCCCTTCCTCTCTCCCTCCCTCCCTCTCACTCTCCCCTCTCTCACCCCCACTCACTCCCCTGTCTCACCCCCACTGACTCCCCTCTCTCTCTCACTCTCCCACCCTCTCACTCTCCCTCTCTCTCTCTCTCTCTCTCTCAATTGCTCCCCACTCTCTCCCCCAATCTCACTCCCCCATTTTCTCTCCCCTATCTCTGTCCCTTTTACTCCCCTTTCTCTGCCCCCATCTCTCTCCCCCACACCCCACTTTTCCTTCCCTCTCTGTCCCCCACTATGTCTTTCCCCCCTCTCTGCCCCCTCTCGCTCTGCCCCCCCTCGCTCTGTCCCCCTGCTCTCTGCTCCCTCCTCTCTGTCCCCCTTCCTCTCTGTTCCCCCCTTCTCTCTGTCCCCTCTCTCTCTGTCTCCCTCTCTCTGTCCCCCTCTTTCTGTCCGCCTCTGTCCCCTCAGTCTCCCTCTCTCTGTTCCTCTCTCTCTGTCCCGTCTCTTTGTCCCCCACTCTCTGTCCCCCTCTTTCTGACTCACCTCTCTTTGCCACCTCCCTCTTTTTCCCCACCCACCCTCTGTCCCCCTCTCTCTCTCCCCCTCTTTCTGTTCCCAATCTTTGACTCCCCCCTCTCTCTGTCACTCTCTCCCTGTCCCCCCTCATTGTCCCTCACTCTCTGCCCACTCTCTCTGCTCCCCATGACCCCCGTCTCTCTCTCTACCGTCTCTCTGTCCCCTGTCTCTCTGTCCCCATCTCTGTCCCCACTCTCTCTGTCCCTATATCTGTCCCTACTCTCTCTGTCCACACCTCTCTGTCCCCCCTCTCTGTACTCACCCTCTGTTCCACCCCTCTGTCCTCCGTCCCTTCTCTTTCTGTTCCCCTCTTTCTGTCCCCCGTCCACCCCCTATCGTCCCTCTCTCTGTCCCCCTCGCTGTCCTTCATTCTGTGCTCACTCTCTCTCCTCCCCATGACCCCCTTTCTCTGTCCCCCGTCTCTCTGTCCCCCCTCTCTCTGTCCCACCTCTCTCTTTCCACCCTCTCTCTGTCACCCCCTCTCTGTCCCCCCACCGCCCCACTTTACCACCCACTCTGTCCCCTATCTCTGTCCCTTCTCTCTCTGACCCCACTGTTCCCCTCACTCTGTCGCCCGTCTCTCTGTCCCCCATCTCACTATTCCTGCCTCTCTCTGTCCTCCTCTGTCTGTCCTCCTCTCTCTGTCCCCACTCTCTCTGTCCTCCTCTCTCTGTCCTCCTCTCTCTGTCCCCCTCTCTCTGTCCCACGCTCTCTGCCCCCCCTCTCTGTCCCGCGCTCTCTATCCACCCTCTCTGTCGCCCCTCTTTCTGTCGCCCCTCTATTTGTCCCTCTCTCTATTCCTGCACTTTCACCACCTCTCTCTGTCCCTTCTTCCTCTGTCCCTTCTCTCTCTGCCCTTCTCTCTCTGTCTCCCTCTCTCTGCCCTCTCTCTGCATCTCTCTCTCTGTCCCACATCTCTGTCCCCTCTTTCTGTCCCCCCTCTCTCTGTCCCCCACTCTCTGTCGCCCCTCTCTCTGTCCCCATCTCACTAATCCTTCTCTCTCGTCCTCCTCTGTCTGTCCTCTCTCGTCTGTCCTCCTCTCTCTGTCCTCCTCTCTGTCCTCGCCTCTGTCCCCCCTCTCTTCCCGCGCTCTCTGTCCCCCCTCTCTGTCGCCCCTCTTTCTGTCGCCCTTCTATTTGTCCCTCTCTCTATACCTGCCCTCTCTCTCCTCCTCTCTCTGCACCTTCTCTCTCTGTCCCATCTCTCTGTCCCTTCTCTCTCTGTCCCTTCTCCCTCTGTCCCTTCTCTCTCTGCCCTCCTCTCTCTGTCTCCCTCTCACTGCCCCTGTCTCTGCCCCTCTCTCTGTCCCCCCTCTCTCTGTCCCCGCCCTATCTGTCCCCCATCTCTTTGTCCCCATCTCTCTGTTCCCCATCCCTCTGTCCCCATCCCTCTGTCCCCCCTCTCTCTGTCCCCTCTCTCTGTCCCCTCTCTGTCCCGCTTCTCGATTCCCCCCTTTGTCCCCCACTTTCTGTCCCCCGACCCCCAGTTTCCCTCTCTCTGTCCCCCTCTCTCTCTGTCCACCTCTCTCTCTGTCCCCCTCTCTCAGTTTCCTCTCTCTCTGTCCACCCTCTCTTTCCCCAGCCTCTGTTGCCGCCTCCTCTTTCTGTTCCCCTCTTTCTGTACACCCTCTCTCTGCCCCCTCACAGTCCACCTCTCTCTCTGTCCCCCCTCTCTCTGTCCCCCTCTTTCTGTACCCCCTCGCTGTCCCTCACTCTCTGCCCACTTTCTCTGCTCCCTAAGACCCCTGTCTCTCTGTCCCCCGTCTCTCTGTTCCCCCTCTCTCTGTCCCCATCTCTGTCCCCACTCTCTCTGTCCACTCTCTCTGTCCACCTTCTCTGTCCCCCTCTCTGTTCCCCCCCGTCCCCCGTCCCTCCTCTTTCTGTTCCCCTCTTTCTGTTCCCCCCTCTCTGTCCCACCTCGCTCAGTCCCCCCGCATTCTGTTCCCCCTCTCTGTCCCCCCTCTTTCTGTCCACCTCTCTGTCCCCACCTCCCCCTCTCTCTGTCCCCCTTTCTGTCCCCCCTCGCTGTCCCTCATTTGCTGCACACTCTCTCTGCTCCACATGACCCCATTTCTCTGTCCCCCATCTCTCTGTCCCCTGTCTCTCTGTCAACCCCTCTCTGTCCCACCACCGCCCCACTGTACCACCCTCTCTGTCCCCTAACTCTGTCCCTTCTCTCTCTGACCCCCCTGTTCCCCTCACTCTGTCGCCCCTCTCTCTGTCCCCATCTCACTATTCCTGCTCTCTCTGTCCTCCTCTGTCTGTCCTCCTCTGTCTGTCCTCCTCTGTCTGTCCTCCTCTGTCTGTCCCCCTCTCTCTGTCCCACCTCTCTGTCCCGCGCTCTCTGTCCCCCCTCTCTGTCGCCCCTCTTTCTGTCGCCCCTCTATTTGTCCCTCTCTCTATTCCTGCTCTTTCTCCATCTCTCTCTGTCCCTTCTCTCTCTCTGTCCCTTCTTCCTCTGTCCCCCTCTCTCTGCCCCCTCTCTCTGCCCGTCTCTCTGTCCCACATCTCTGTCCCCTCTTTCTGACCCCCTCTCTCTCTATCCCCCGCTCTCAGACCCGCCATCTCTGTCTCCCATCTTTTTGTCGTCCCTCACGTTGTCTCTCTCTCTCTCTATTCCTGCTCTCTCTCTCCTCCTCTCTCTGTCCCTTCTCTCTCTCTGTCCCTTCTCTCTCTGTCCCTTCTCTCTCTGTCCCCCTCTCTCTGTCCTTGCTCTCTCTGTCCCCCTCTCTCTGTACCCCGCTCTCTGTCCCCCCTCTCTGTCGCCCCTCTTTCTGTCGCCCTTCTATTTGTCCCTCTCTCTATTCCTGCCCTCTCTATCCTCCTCTCTCTGCCCCTTCTCTCTCTGTCCCATCTCTCTGTCACTTCTCTCTCTGTCCCTTCTCCCTCTGTCCCTTCTCTCTCTGCCCTTCACTCTCTGTCTCCCTCTCACTGCCCCTCTCTCTGCCACTCTCTCTGCGCCTCTCTCTGTTCCACCTCTCTGTCCCCTCTTTCTGTCCCCCCTCTCTCTGTCCCCCCTCTCTCTGTCCCCGCGCTATCTGTCCCCCATCTCTCTGTCCCCCTCTCTCTGTTCCCCATCCCTCTGTCCCCCATCCCTCTGTCCCCCCTCTCTCTATCCCCCTCTCTCTGTCCCCTCTCTCTGTCCCCCCTCTCGATTTCCCCCTTTGTCCCTCTCTTTCTGTCCCCCCCGACCCCCAGTTTCCCTCTCTCTGTCCCCCTCTCTCTCTGTCTCCTCTCTCTCTGTCCCTCTCTCTCTCTGTCCCCCTCTGCCAGTCTCCTCTCTCTCTGTCCACCCTCTCTTTCCCCAGCCTCTGTTACCGCCTCCTCTTTCTGTTCCCCTCTTTCTGTACACCTTCTCTCTGCCCCCCTCACAGTCCACCTCTCTCTGTCCCCCCTCTCTCTGTCCCCCTCTTTCTGTACCCCCTCGCTGTCCCTCACTCTCTGCCCACTCTCTCTGCTCCCTAAGACCCCTGTCTCTCTGTCCCACGTCTCCCTGTCCCCCCTCTCTGCTCTCCCCCGTCCCCGTCCCTCCTCTTTCTATTCCCCTCTTTCTGTTCCCCCCTCTCTGTCCCTCCCCTCTGCCGCCCGCTCTGTCCCCCCTCTCTGTCCCCCTCGCTCAGTCCCCCCGCATTCTGTTCCCCCATCTCTGTCCCCCCGCTTTCTGTCCACCTCTCTGTCCCCACCTCCCCCTCTCTCTGTCCCCTCTCTCTGTCCCCCCTCGCTGTCCCTCATTCGCTGCACACTCTCTCTGCTCCCCATATCCCCCTTTCTCTGTCCCCTCTCTCTCTGTTCCCCCCTCACTCGGTCCCCCCTCTCTCGGTCCCCACTCACTCTGTCCACCTTCTCTGTCCACCCTCTCTGTACACACCCTCTGTTCCCCCTCCCTCCTATTTCTGTTCCCCTCTTTCTGTTACCCCTCTGTCCGCGCTCTCTCTCTGTCCCCCCTCTCTCTTTCCCCCTCTCTCGGTCCCCACTCTCTCTGTCCACCCTCTATCTGTCCCCCCTCTCTCTGTGCCCTCTCTCTCTGTACCCCTCTCTCTGTCCACCTCCCTCGGTGCCCCCTCTCTATCCCCCCTCTCTGTCCCCCACTTTCTGTCCCCCTGCCCACCCTGTCCCCTTCTCTCTGTCCCTCTCTCTCTGTCCCCCCTCTCTCTGTCCCCCACCTCTCTGTCCCCCCCTCTCTCTGTCCCCCTCTCTCTGCCCCCCGCCCCCCTCTCTCTTTCCTCCTCTCCATGTCCCACTCTCTTTGTCCCCTCTCTCTATCCCCCAGTCTCTGTCCCCTCTCTCTTCACCCTTCTCTCTGTCCCTCTCCCTGCGTCTCTCGCTCTGTCCCTTTCTCTCTGTTCCCCTCTCTCTGTTGCCTTCTCTGTGTTCCCGCACTCTCTGTACCCCAATCTCTGTCCACCCTCTGTCTCTCCCCACTCTGTCCCCTTCTCTCTGCCCCCGTCACCCTCTTTCTGTCCTGCCCTCTCATCTGTCCCGCCCTCTCTCTGCCCACCCTCTCTTTCCTCCTCTCAGTGTCCCACTCTCTTTGTCCCCTCTCTCTATCCCCCTGTCCCTGTCCCTGTCCCCCTCACTCTGTCCCCCCTCTCTCTGTCCCCCCTCTCTCGGTCCCCCCTCACTCTGTCCACACTGTCTCTCTGTCCACCCTCTCTGTACCCACCCTCTGTTCCCCGTCGCTCCTTTTTCTGTTCTCCTCTTTCTGTTCCCCCACCCCCCGTCCGCACTCGCTCTCTGTCTCCCCCTCTCTCTTTCCCCCTCTCTCTGTCACCCTCTCTCTGTCCCCCTCTCACGGTCCCCCCTCTCTCTGCCCCCCCCCTGTCCCCCTCTCTCTGTCCCCCTCTCTCTGTCCCACTCTGTCCGCCCCCCCCCTCTCTGTCCCCCTCTCTGTCCCCCTCTGTCTCTCCCCCCCGTCCCCTTCTCTCTGCCCCAGTCACCCTCTCTCTGCACCCCCTCTCTCTTTCCCCCTTCTCTCTGTCCCCCTCTCTCGGTCCCCCCTCACTCTGTCCACCCTCTCTCTGTCCACCCTCTCTCTGTCCACCGTCTCTGTATCCACCCTCTGTTCCCCGTCCCTCCTCCTTCTATTGCCCTCTTTCTGTCCCCCCTCTGTCCGCGGTCTCTCTCTGTCCCGCTTCTCTCTTTCCCCCCCTCTCTGTCCCCCCCTTTGTCCACCCATCTCTGTCCCAACCTCTGTTGACCCCTCCTCTTTCCGTTCCGCTCTTTCCGTTCCCCTCTTTCTGTCTACGATCTCTGTCCGCCCTCTCTCACTGTCACCCTCTCTCTGCCCCCCTCTCTTTCCTCCTCTCCATGTCCCAAACTCTTTGTCCTCTCTCTCTAACCACCTGTCTATGTACCCCCTCTCTCCGTCACCCCTCTCTCTGTCCCTCTCTCTGCGTCTCTCTCTCTGTCCCTTTCTCTCTGTTCCCTTCTCTCTGTTCCCTTCTCTCTGTTCCCGCTCTCTCTGTACCGCACTCTCTGTCCCCCCTCTGTCTGTCCCCCCCGACCCCTTCTCTCTGCCCCCATCACCCTCTTTCTGTCCTGCCCTCTCTCTGTACCCCCTTCTCTTCCCCCCCTCTGTCCCCCCTTTCTCTGTCCCCCCTCTCCCTGAACACCCCTCTCTGCCCCCTTTGACCCTCTTTCTCTGTCCCCCATCTCTGTCCCCATTTTGTTCCTTTCTCTCTCTGTCGCCCCTCTCTGTCCCCCTCTCTGTCCCCACTCTCTCTGTCCCCCACTCTCTGTCCCTGTCTCTCTCTGTCCCCCCTCTCTCAGTCCCCCTCTCTCTCTGTCACCCTCTCTCTCTGCCCCCTCTCTCTGTCCCCCCTCTCTCAGTCCCCCCTCACTCTGTCCACCCTCTCTCTGTCCACCATCTCTGCACCCACCCTCTATTCCCCATCGCTCCTCTTTCTGTTCCCCTCTTTCTGTCCCCCCCCTCTCTGTTCGCACTCTCTCTCTGTCTCCCCCTCTCTCTTTCCCCCTCTCTGTCCCCCTCTCTCTGTCCCCCTCTCACGGTCCCCACTCTCTCTGTTCCCCCCTCTATCTGTCCCCCCCTCTCTGTCCCCCTCTCTCTGTCCCCCTCTGTCTGTCCCCCCTCTCTCTGTCCCCCCTCTCTGACCCTATCTCTCTGTCCCCCCCTCTCTGCCCACCTCTCTCTCTCCTCTCTTCGTGTCCCACTCTCTTTCTCCCCTCTCTCTATCACCCTCTCTCTGTCCCCCCTCTCTCTGTGCCCCTCTCTCTGTCACCCTTCTCTCTGTCCCTCTCTCTGCGTCTCTCTCTCTGTCCCTTTCTCGCTGTTCCCTTCTCTCAGTTCCCGCTCTCTCTGTACCCCTCTCACTGTCCCCCTCTGTCTCTCCCCCCTCTGTCCCCTTCTCTCTGCCCCAGTCACCCTCTCTCTGCCCCCCCTCTCTCTCTCCCCCGTCTCTCTGTCCCCCTCTCTCTGTCCCCCCTCTATCTGTCCCCCCTCTCTCTGCCCCCCCTCTCTCTGCCCCCCCCTCTCTCTGTCCCCCCTCTCTCTGCCCCCCCCTCTCTCTGCCCCCCCTCTCTCGGTCCCCCCTGACTCTGTCCACCCTCTCTCTGTCCACCCGCTCTGTCCACCCTCTGTACCCACCCTCTGTTCCCCATCTCTCCTCTTTCTGTTCCCCTCTTTCTGTCCCCCCTCTGTCCGCGCTCTCTCTCTGTCCCGCTTCTCTCTTTCCCCCTCTCTCTGTCCCCGCCCTATGTCCACCCCTCTCTGTCCCCAGCCTCTGTTGACCCCTCCTCTTTCCGTTCCGCTCTTTCTGTTCCCCTCTTTCTGTCTACGATCTCTGTCCGCCCTCTCTCACTGTCACCCTCTCTATGCCCCCCTCTCTCTTTCCTCCTCTCCATGTCCCACTCTCTTTGTCCCCTCTCTCTAACCCCCTGTCTCTGCCCCCCTCTCTCTGTCACCCCTCTCTCTGTCACCCCTCTCTCTGTCCCTCTCTCTGCGTCTCTCTCTCTGTCCCTTTCTCTCTGTTCCCTTCTCTCTGTTCCCTTCTCTCTGTTCCCGCTCTCTCTGTACCCCACTCTCTGTCCCCCCTCTGTGTGTCCCCCCTCTGTCCCCTTCTCTCTGCCCCCGTCACCCTCTTTCTGTCTGCCCTCTCTCTGTACCCCACTCTCTGTCCCACCTCTGTCTGTCCCCCCCTCTCCCCTTCTCTCTGCCCCGTCACCCTCTTTCTGTCCTGCCCTCTCTCTGTACCCCCCTCTCTGTCCCCCCCTCTGTCCCCCCTTTCTCTGTCCCCGCTCTCCCTGAACACCCCTCTCTTCCCCCTTGGACCCCCTTTGTCTGTCCCCCATCTCTGTCTCCATTTTGTTCCTTTCTCTTTGCCCCCCCTCTGTCCCTCTCTCTGTCCGCACTCTCTCTGTCCCCCACTCGCTGTCCCTGTCTCTCTCTGTTCCCCCTCTCTCTGTCCCCCTCTCTCTCTGTCCTCCTGTCTCGCTGCCCCCCTCTCTCTGTCCCCACTCTCTCTGTCCCCCATTCTCTGTCCCTGACTCTCTTGCTCCCCCTCTCTGTCCCCCTTTAAATTTCCCCCCCTCGCTCTGCCCTCCTCTCTCTGCCCCTCTCTCTGCACCCCCTTGACAATCCACCTCTCTCTCTGTTACCCCTCTCTCTATCCCCCCTCTCTCTGTCCCCCCTCGCTCTCCCTCACTCTCTGCCCACTCTCTCTGCTCCCTATGACCCTCTTCTCTCTGTCCCCCGCCTCTCTGTCCCCATCTCTGTCCCCACTCTCTCTGTCCACCCTCTCTGTCCCTCCTCTCTGTACCCACCCTCTGTTCCCCCCCACCCCGGTCCCTCCTCTTTCTGTTCGCCTCTTTCTGTCCCCCGCTCTCTGTCCCCCCATGTCCCCCTTCTATCGGCCCTTCTCTGTCCCCCCCTCTCTGTCCCACCCCTCTCTGTCCTGCCTCTCTCTGTCCCCCCTCTCTCTGTCCCCCCCTCACTCTGTCCCCCCTCTCTTTCCCCCCTCGCTGTCCCTCATTCTCTGCCCACTCTCTCTGTCCCCATGACCCCCTTTTTCTGTCCCCCGTCTCTCTGTCCCCCCCTCTCTGTCCCTGTCTCTCTTACCGCCCTCTCTGCCCCCTTTCAATTTGCCCCCCTCTCTCTGCCCTCCTCTCTCTGCCCCCTCTCTCTGCCCCCTCTCACAATCCACCTCTCTCTCTTTCCCCCTCTCTCTGTACCCCCTCTCTGTCCCCCACTCACTGTCCCGCCCATTGTACCTCTCCCCTCTGTCCCCTTATCTTTGTCCCTTCTCTCTCTGTCCCCGTCAGTATTCCTGCTCTCTCTGTCCCCCTCTCTCTGTCCTTCTCTATCTGTCCCCCCGCTCTCTGTCCCCCCCTCTCTGTCGCCCATCTCTTTGTCCCTCTCTATATTCCTGCTCTCTCTGTCCCCCTCTCTCTGTCCCTTCTCTCTCTGTCCCCCTCTCTCTGTCCCCCACTCTCTTCCCCCTGTCTCTGTTCTCCTCTCTCTGTACCCCCTCTGTCTGTTCCCCTCTCTCTGTCCCCCCTCTCTCTGTCGCTCTCTGTCTGCCCCTTTCTCTCTGTCCCCCCTCTCTTTGTACCCCCTCTCTGTCCCCCACTCACTGTCCCGCCCATTGTACCTCTCCCCTCTGTCCCCTTATCTTTGTCCCTTCTCTCTCTGTCCCCCTGTCAGTATTCCTGCTCTCTCTGTCCCCCTCTCTCTGTCCTTCTCTATCTGTCCCCCCGCTCTCTGTCCCCCCCTCTCTGTCGCCCATCTCTTTGTCCCTCTCTCTATTCCTGCTCTCTCTGTCCCCCTCTCTCTGTCCCTTCTCTCTCTGTCCCCCTCTCTCTGTCCCCCACTCTCTTCCCCCTGTCTCTGTCCCCCGCTCTCTGCCCCCCCCTCTCTGTCGCCGCTCTTTCTGTCGCCCCTCTCTCTGTCCCCCTCTCTCTGTCCCCACTCTCTCTGTCCCTCCTCTCTCTGTTCCCCTCTCTCTGTCCGCCTCTCTCTGTCCCCCTCTTTCTGTCCCCCTCTCTCTGTCCCCCCTCTCTCTGTCCTTCCTCTCTCTGTCCCCCTCTTTCTCCCCCTCTCTCTCTCCCCCCTCTCACTCTCCCGCTCTCTCTCCCCTCTCTCTCTCCCCCTCTCTCTGTTCCCCTCTCTCTGTCCCCCCTCTGTCTGTTCCCCTCTCTCTGTCCCCCCCTCTCTCTGTCGCTCTCTGTCTGCCCCTTTCTCTCTGTCCCCCCCTCTCTTTGTACCCCCTCTCTGTCCCCCACTCACTGTCCCGCCCATTGTACCTCTCCCCTCTGTCCCCTTATCTTTGTCCCTTCTCTCTCTGTCCCCCTGTCAGTATTCCTGCTCTCTCTGTCCCCCTCTCTCTGTCCTTCTCTATCTGTCCCCCCGCTCTCTGTGCCGCCCTCTCTGTCGCCCATCTCTTTGTCCCTCTCTCTGTCCCCCTCTCTCTGTCCCTTCTCTCTCTGTCCCCCTCTCTCTGTCCCCCACTCTCTTCCCCCTGTCTCTGTCGCCCGCTCTCTGCCCCCCCCCTCTCTGTCGCCCCTCTTTCTGTCGCCCCTCTATTTGTCCCTCTCTCTATTCCTGCTCTCTCCTCCTCTCTCTGTCCCTTTTCTCTCTGTCCCTTAGCTCTCTGCTCCTTCTCCCTCTGTCCCTTCTCTCACTGTCCCCCTCTCTCTGTCCCCCTCTCTCTACCCCTATCTCTGCCCCTCTCTCT
Organism: Chiloscyllium punctatum; assembly: GCF_047496795.1. Classification (NCBI taxonomy): domain Eukaryota; kingdom Metazoa; phylum Chordata; class Chondrichthyes; order Orectolobiformes; family Hemiscylliidae; genus Chiloscyllium; species Chiloscyllium punctatum. The sequence goes on from NW_027309933.1 coordinate 10,966, forward strand.
GCCTCTCTCTCGGTCCCACATCTCTGTACCCTCTTTCTGTCACCCCTCCCTCTGCCCCCTCTCTCTGTACCCCCTCTCTGCCCCCTCGCTCTGTCTACCCTCCCTGACCCCCTGTCTCTCTGTCCCCTCTCGCTACCTCACCCCTCTCTGTCCCCCCTCTAGCTGTCCCCCCTCTCTCTGACACCACTGCTCTCTGTCCCCCTAGGTCTGCCCCCCTCTCTCTGCCCCCTCTCTGCCCCTCTCTCTGTCCCACCTCTCTCTGTCCCCACGCTCTCTTCCCCCTTTCTATTTCCACCTCTCTCTGTCCCCCCTGCCCCTGTCTCTGTCCCACCCTCGCTCTGTCCACCCTCCCTGTCCCCTGTCCCTCAGTCGCCCCCTCGCTCTGTCGCCCCCCTCGCTCTGTCCCCCTGCTCTCTTCCCCGCTCCTCTCTGACCCCTCTTCCTCTCTGATCCCCCTCTCTCTGTTCCCCCCTCTCCCTGCTCCCCCCTCTCCCTGAAACCCTGTCTCTGCCCCCCTATGACCCACTCTCTCTGTCCCCGTCTCTCTGTCCTCATCTCTGTCCCCTTATCTCTGTCACCCTCTTTCTGTCCTCCCTCTCTCTCTTTCCCCCACTCTCTGTCCCTGTCTCTCTCTATCCCCCCCTCTGTCCCCACACTCTGTCGCCACCACTCTGTGCCCTGCTCTCTGTCCTCCCTCTGTCCCCCCTTTCTGTTCCACTATGTCCGCACTCTCTCTCCGACCTCTCACTTCGCCCTCTCTCTCCGCCCTCTCTCTCTCTGTCCCTCTCTCTCAGTCCCCCTCTCTCTGTTGCCCCTCTCTCTGTCGCCCCTCTCTCTGCCCCGATCTCAGTCCCCCTCTCTCTGTCCCCACTCTCTCTGTCCCTCTCTCTCTGTCCCCCTCTCAGCGTCCCCACTCTCTGTCCACCCTCTCTCACTGTCACCCTCTCTCTGCCCACCTCTCTCTTTCCCCCTCTCTGTGTTCCACACTTTGTCCAACTATCTGTGTCCCACTCTCTCTGTGCACCCCCTCTCTGTGTCCCCATCTCTCTGTCCCCCTCCCTTTGTCCCCCTCTCCCTGTCCCCCTCTCCCTGTCCCTCACTCTCTGCCCACTCTCTCTGCTCCCCATGACCCCCTTTCTCTCTCCCCCGACTCTCTGTCCCCCGTCTCTCTGTCCCGTCACTCTGTCCCCCGTCTCTCTGTCCCCCCCTTTCTGTACCCATCCTCTGTTCCCCCCCTCTATCCCCTGTCCCTCCTCTTTCTGTTCCCCCCTCTCTGTCCTCCCCTCTGTCCCCCCTCTGTCCCCCCCCCTCTCCGTCACCCCTCTCTGTCCCCCCTTGCTGTCCCTCAATCTCTGCCCACTCTCTCTGCTCCCCATGACCCCCTTTCTCTGTCACCCGTCTCTCTGTGCCCGGTTTTTCTGTCCACCTTCTCTGTCCCCCTCTCTGGGTCCCCCCTCTCTGGGTCCCCCCTCTCTCTGTCCCCCTCTCTCTGTCCCACCACTCTCTGTCCCCCCTCTCTCTGTCCCCCCTTTCTCTGTCCCCCTCTCTATTCCCCCCTCTCTCCCCCTCTTTCTGTCCCCCACTGCCCCCCAGTCTCCCTCTCTCTGTCCCCATCTCTGTCCCCCCATCTCTGTCCCCCTCTCTCTGTCCCCCTCTCTCTGTACCCCCATCTCTGTCCCCCTCTCTCTCTCCCCCTCTCTCTGTCCCCCCCATCTCCATCCCCCTCTCTCTGTACACCCCTCTCTGTCCCCCCTCTCTGTCCCACCTTTCTCTGTCCCCCCTCTCCCTGAACACCCCTCCTTGCCCCCTTTGACACCCTTTCTCTGTCCCCCATTTCTGTCCCCTTTTTATTCCTTTCTCTCTGTTACCCCCTCTCTGTCCCCCTCTGTGTCCCCACTCTCTCTGTCCCACACTCTCTGTCCCTGTGTCTCTCTGTTCCCCCTCTCTCTGTGCCCCCCTCTCTCTGTCCTCTTTCTCTGTGCCCCCCTCTCTCTGTCCCCACTCTCTCTGTCCCCCACTCTCTGTCCCTGACTCTCTTGCTCCCCCTCTCTGTCCCCATTTAAATTTCCCCCCTCGCTCTGCCCTCCTCTCTTTGCCCCCTCTCTTTGCCCCCCTCACAATCCACCTCTCTCTCTCTGTTCCCCCTCTCTCTGTCCCCCCTCGCTCTCCCTCACTCTCTGCCCACTCTCTCTGCTCCCTATGACCCCCTTCTCTCTGTCCCCCGCCTCTCTGTCCCCATCTCTGTTCCCACTCACTCTGTCCACCCTCTCTGTCCCTCCTCTCTGTACCCACCCTCTGTTCCCCCCATCCAGTTCCCTCCTCTTTCTGTTCCCCTCTTTCTGTCCCCCGCTCTCTGTCCCCCCTATGTCCTCCCTCTGTCCCTCCTTCTCTGTCCCCCTCTCTGTCCCACCCCTCACTGTCCTGCCTCTCTCTGTCCCCCCTCTCTCTGTCCCCCTCACTCTGTCCCCCCTCTCTTTCTCCCCTCGCTGTCCCTCATTCTCTGCCCACTCTCTCTGCTCCCCATGACCCACTTTCTCTGTCCCCCGTCTCTCTGTCCCCCGTCTCTCTGTCCCCCGTCTCTCTGTCCACCGTCTCTCTGTCCCCCGTCTCTCTGTCCCCCGTCTCTGTCCCCCCTTACTCTGCCCCATCTCTCTTTCCCTCCTCGCTGTCCCTCATTCTCTGCCCACTCTCTCTGTCCCTCATGACCCCTTTTTCTGTCCCCCCTCTCTCTGTCCCTGTCTCTCTTATCCCCTCTCTGCCCCCTTTCAATTTGCCCCCCATCTCTTCCCTCCTCTCACTGCCCCCTCTCTCTGCCCCATCTCACAATCCACCACTCTCTCTGTTCCCCCTCTCTCTGTACCCCGTCTCTGTCCCTCACTCTCTGTCCGGCCCCCCCACTGTACCCACACCCCTCTGTCCCCTTATCTCTGTCCCTTCTCTCTCTGTCCCCCCTGTTCCCCTCTCTCTGTCGCCCCTCTCTCTGTCCCCCTGTCACTATTCCTGCTCTCTCTGTCCTCCTCTCTCTGTCCTACTCTCTCTGTCCCCCGCGCTCTCTCCCCCTCCTCTCTGTCGCCCCTCTCTTTGTCCCTCTCTCTATTCCTGCTCTCTCTGTTCCCCATTCTCTGTCCCTTCTCTCTCTGTCCCACTCTCTCTGTCCCCCGCTCTCTTCCCCCTGTCTCTGTCCCCCGCTCTCTGTCCCTCCCTCTCTGTCGCCCCTCTAGTTGTCCCTCTCTCTATTCCCGCTCTCTCCTCCTCTCTCTGTTCCCTTTTTATCTGTCCCTTCTCTCTCTGCTCCTTCTCCCTCTATCCCTTCTCTCACTGTCACCCTCTCCCTGTCACCCTCTCTCTGCCTCTCTCTCTATCCCACATCTCTGTCCCCTTTTTCTGTCACCCCTCTCTCTGCCCCCTCTCTCTTTTCCCCCCCTTCTGCCCCCTTGCTCTGTCCACCCTCCCTGTCACCCTGTCTCTTTGTCCCATCTCTCTCCCTCACCCCTCTCTGTTCCCCCTCTCTCTGTTCCCCCTCTATCGCCTGCCCCCCTCTCTCTGACCCCACTGCTCTCTGTCCCCCTAGGTCTGCCACCCCTCTCTCTCTGCCCCCTCTCTGCCCCTCTCTCTGTCCTACCTCTCTCTGTCCCCACGCTCTCTGTCCCCCTCTCTATTTCCCTCTTTCTCTGTTCCCCCGCCCCTCTCTCTGTCCCACCATCGCTCTGTCCACCCTCCCATTCCCCTGTCCCTCAGTCGCCCCCTCGCTCTGTCGACCCCCTCGCTCTGTCCCCCACTCTCTGTCCCTGTCTCTCTCTGTCCCTGCCTCTCTCTATCCCCCCTCTGCCCCCACACTCTGTCGCCCCCACTCTGTGCCCTGCTCTCTGTCCTCCCTCTGTCCCCCCTTTCTGTTCCACTCTTTCTGCCCCCCACTCTGTCCGGTCTCTCTCTCCGCCCTCCCTCTTCGCCCTTTCTCTCCGCACTCTCTCTCTGTCCCTCTCTCTCAGTCCCCCTCTCTCTGTTGCCCCTCTCTCTGTCGCCCCTCTCTCTGTCGCCCCCCTCTCTGCCCCCATCTCATTCCCCCTCCCTCTGTCCCCCCTGTCTCTGTTCCACCCTCTCTGTACCCCCATCCGTCCTCTTTCTGTTCCCCTCTCTCTGCCGCCCTCTCTGTCCCCATCTCTGTCCCCCCTCTCAGAGTCCGCACTCTCTCTGTCCCTCTCTCTATGCCCCCCTCTAAGAGTCCCCACTCTCTCTGTCCACCCTCTCTCACTGCCCCCTCTCTCTGCCCACCTCTCTCTTTCCCCCTCTCTGTGTTCCACTCTGTGCCCAACTATCTGTGTCCCACTCTCTCTGTGTCCCCCCTCTCTGTGTCCCCCTCTCTCTGTCCCACTCTCTCTGTCCCACTTTCTCTGCTCCCCATGACCCCCTTCCTCTGTCCCTTCTCTCACTCTGCCCCCTCTCTGTCCCCCTCTCTCTGCCACTATCTCTGCCCCCTCTCTGCCCCTCTCTCTGTCCCACCTCTCTCTGTCCCCACGCTCTCTGTCCACCTCTCTATTTCCCCCTCTCTCTGTCCACCCCCACCCCTCTCTCTGTCGCCCCCCTCGCTCTGTCCCCCTGCTCTCTTCCCCGCTCCTCTCTGTCCCCTCTTCCTCTCTGATACCCCCTCTCTCTGTTCCCCCCTCTCCCTGCTCCCTCCTCTCCCTGAAACCCTGTCTCTGCCCCCCTATGACCCACTCTCTCTGTCGTCGTCTCGCTGTCCTCATCTCTGTCCCCTTATCTCTGTCCCCCTCTTTCTGTCCTCCCTCTCTCTCTGTCCCCCACTCTCTGTCCCTGTCTCTCTCTGTCCCTGCCTCTCCCTATCCCCCCCTCTGTCCCCCACACTCTGTCGCCCACACTCTGTGCCCTGCTCTCTGTCCTCCCTCTGTCCCCCCTTTCTGTTCCACTCTTTCTGCCCCCCACTCTGTCCGCTCTCTCTCTCCACCCTCTCTCTTCGCCCTCTCTCTCCGCCCTCTCTCTCTGTCCCTCTCTCTCAGTCCCCCTCTCTCTGTTTCCCCTCTCTCTGTCGCCCCTCTCTCTGTCCCCCCTCTCTGTCCCCCCCTCTCTCTGTCCCCCCTCTCTCTGTTCCACCCTCTCTGTACCCCCATCCGTCCTCTTTCTGTTTCCCTCTCTCTGCCCCCCTCTCTGTCCCCATCTCTGTCCCCCCCTCTCAGAGTCCCCCATCTCTCTGTCCCGCTCTCTCTGCACCCCCTCTCAGAGTCCCCACACTCTCTGTCCACCCTCTCTCTCTGTCCCACTCTCTCTGTTCCCTCCTCTTTGTCGCCCCTCTCTCTGTCGCCCCTCTCTATGCCCGTCATCTCTGTCCCCCTATCTCTGTCCCCCTATCTCTGTCCCCCTCTCTCTCTCCCCCTCTCTCTGTCCCCCATCCCGGTCCCCCTCTCCCTGTCCCCCTCTCTCTGTCCCCCTCCCTTGTCCCCCTCTCTCTGTTCCCTCCTCTCTGTCCCCCCTCTCTCTGCCCCCGTCCACGATCCCCACTCTCTCTGTCGCCCCTCTCTATGCCCCTCATCTCTTTCCCCATCTCTGTCCCCCATCTCTGTCCCCCATCTCTGTCCCCCATCTCTGTCCCCCTCTCTCTGTCCCCCTCTCTCTGTCCCACTCTCTCTGTCCCTCCTCTTTCTGTTCCCCTATTTCTGTCCCCTTCTCTGTTCGCCCTGTCTCTGTCTGCGCTCTCTCTCTGTCTGCGCTCTCTCTCTGTCCCCCCTCTCTCTTTCCCCCTCTCTCTTTCCACCTCTCTGTGTCCCCCCTCTCTGTCGCCCCTCTCTCTGTTCCCCTCTCTCTATGTCTCCTCTAGCTCTGTGCCCCCCTCTCTGCACCCCACCACTTCTCTCTGTCCCCCCTCTCTCTGTCCCACCTCTCTCTGTTCCCCCCTCTCTCTGTCCCCCTCTCTCTGTACCTCACTCTCTGCCCACTCTCTCTGCTCCCCATGACCCCGTCTCTCTGTGCCCGTCTCTCTGCCCCTCTCTCTGTCCTCCCTCTCTCTGTCCCCCCTCGCTCTGCCCCCCTCTCTCTGTCCCCCTCGCTCTGCCACCCTCACGCAGTCCACCTTTCTCTCTGTCCCCCACTCTCTGTTCCCCCCTCGCTGTCCCTCACGCTCTGCCCACTCTCTCTGATCCCTGAGACCCCCGTCTCTCTGTCCCCCCTCGCTCTGCCCCCCTCTCTCTGTACCCACCCTCTGTTCCCCCCTCTGTCCCCATCCCTCCTCTTTCTGTTCCCCTCTTTCTGTCCCCCCTGTTTGCCCCTCCACGCCCCCTCCCTCTGTCCCCCTCTCTGTCCCCCCTCGCTGTCCCTCACTCTCTGCCCACTCTATCTGCTCCCCATGACCCCCTTTCTCTGTCCCCGTCTCTCTGTCCCCCGTCTCTCTGTCGCCTGTCTCTCTGTCCCCTGTCTCTCTGTACACACCCTCTGTTCCCACCCGTCCCCCCATCCCTCCTCTTTCTGTTCCCCTCTCTCTGTCCCCCTCTCTCTGTCCCCCCTTTCTCTGTCCCCCCTTTCTTTCCCCCTCTCTGTCCCCCTCTTTCTGTCCCCATCTCTCTGCCTCCCTCTCTTTCCTCCTTTCCGTGTCCCACTCTCTTGGTCCCCTCTCTCTATCCCCCATCTCTGACCCCCTCTCTCTGTCACCCCTCACTCTGTCCCCCTCTCTCTCTCTGTCCCCCTCTCTCTGTCCCCCCCTCTCTCTGTCCCCCTCTCTTTCCTCCCCTCCGTGTCCCACTCTCTTTTTCCCCTCTCTCTATCCCCCTGTTTCTGTCCTCCCTCTCTCTGTCAGCCCTCTCTCTGTCCCTCTCTCTGTGTCTCCCTCTCTGTCCTTTTCTCTCTGTTCCCTTCTCTCTGTTCCCGCTCTCTCTGTACCCCACTCTCTGTCCCTCTCTGTCTCTCCCCCCCTCTATCCCCTTCTCTCTGCCCCAGTCACCCTCTTTCTGTCCAGCCCTCTCTCTGTCCCCCCTCTCTCTGACCCCACTCTCTCTGTCCCCCTCTCTCTCTGTCACCCCTCTCTCTGTCCCCGTCTCTCTGTCCCCCACTCTCTCTGTCCCCCTCTCTCTCTGTCCCCCTCTCTCAGTCCCCCTCTCTCTCTGTCCCCCTCTCTCTCTGTCACCCCTCTCACTCTGTCCCCCTCTCTCTCTGTCACCCCTCTCTCTGTCCCCGTCTCTCTGTCCCCCACTCTCTCTGTCCCCCCTCTCTCAGTCCCCCTCTCTCTCTGTCCCCCTCTCTCTCTGTCACCCCTCTCACTCTGTCCCCCTCTCTCTCTTTGTCACCCCTCTCTCTGTCCCCGTCTCTCTGTTCCCCACTCTCTCTGTCCCCCTCTCTCTCTGTCCCCCCTCTCTCAGTCCCCCTCTCTCTCTGTCCCCCTCTCTCTATGTCCCCCATCTCTCTGTCCCCCTCTCTATTTTCCCCTCCCTATTTCCCCCTCTCTCTGCCCCCTCGATCTGCCCCCTCTCTCTGCACCCCTCACTCTGTCCCCCTCTCTCTGTCCCTCTCCTCTCTGTCACCCTGCTCTCTGTCCCCTGCTCTGAGTCCCCCCCTCTGTCCCCTCCTCTCTGCCCCCTCCTCTGACCCCCCTTCTGTCCCCTCTCTATTTCCCCCTCTCTATTTCCCCATCTCTCTGCCCCCTCTCTCTGACCCCCTCACTCTGTTCCCCTCTATCTGTCCAGCTCCTCTCTGTCCCCCTCCTCTCTGTCTCCCGCTCTCTGTCCCCCTCTCTCTCTGCCCTCCTTTCTATATCCCCATCTCTATGTTCCCACGCTCTGTGTCCACCCTCTCTCTGTCCCCCTCTCTCTCTACCCCCTCTCTGCACCCCTCTCTCTGCCCCCCCGTCTCTCTATCCCCATCTCTCTGTTACCGCGCTCTCTGTCCCCTATTTCGCTGTCCCACTCTGTCTCTCCTCTCTATATCGCCCTCTCTCTGCTCCTCTCTCTGCCCCTTTCTCTGCCCCTCTGTCTGCCCCACATCTCTGACCCATCTTTCTGTCCCCTTTTTCTGCCCCCTCTTTCTGGCCCCTCTTTCTGCCCCCTCTTTCTGCACCCTCTTTCTGTCCCCTCTCTCTGCCCCCCTCTCTCTGTCCCCCCTCTCTCTGACCCCACTCTCTCTGTCCCCTCTCTCTCTGTCCCCTCTCTCTCTGTCCGCGTCTCTCTGTCCCTCTCTCTCTGTCCCCCTCTCTCTCTGCCCCTCTCTCTCTGTCCCCCTCGCTCTGTCCCCCTTCTCTCTCTGTCCCCCTCTCTCTCTCTGTCCCCCCTCTCTCTCTCTGTCCCCCTCCCTCTCTCTGTCCCCCCTCTCTATCCCCAACCTCTGTTACCCCCTCCTCTTTCTGTTCCCCTCTTTTTGTCCCCGTCTCTGCCCGCCCTCTCTCTGTCCGCGCTCTTTCTCTGTCCCTCTCTCGCTTTCCCGATGTCAGCCCCCTCTCTGGGTCCCGACTCTCTCTGTCCGCCGTCTCTCACTGTCCCCCCTCTCTACCACCCCCCTCTTTCCTCCTCTCCGTGTCCCACCCTCCTTATCCCCTCTCTCTAACCCCCTATCTCTTTCCCCCCTCTCTCTCTGTCACCCCTCTCTCTGTCCCTTTCTCTGTCCCTTTCTCTCTGTCCCTTTCTCTCTGTCCCTTTATCTCTGTTCCCATCTCTCTGTTCCCTTCTCTCTGTTCCCGCTCTCTCTTTACCCCAGTCTCTGTCACCCCTCTGTCTCTCACCCCTCTGTCCCTCTCTCTTTGCCCCCCTTTCTATATCCCCATCTCTATGTTCCCACGCTCTATGCCCACCCTCTCTCTGTCCCGCTCTCTGTCCCTCCTCTCTCTAAAATCTCTCTCTGTCCTTCTCTCTCTGCACCCATTTCTCTGTCCCCCATCTCTCTATCCCAATCTCTCTGTTCCCGCGCTCTGTGTCCCCTCTTTCTCTGTCCCCCTCTCTGTCTCTCCTCTCTATATCCCCCTCTCTCTCCTCTCCTCTCTGCCCCTTTCTCTGCCCCTCTGTCTGCGCCACATCTCTGACCCATCTTTCTGTCCCCTCTTTCTGCCCCCTCTCTCTGTCCCCTCTCTCTGCCCCCTCTCTCTGTCCCCCTCTCTCTGTCCCCTTCTTTCTCTATCCCCCCTCTCTCTCTATCCCCCTCTCTCTGTCCGCCCTCTCCCTGTCCCCCTCTGTCTCCCACTCTCTCTGTCCCCACCTCTCTGTCTCCCCTCTCTGCCACCCGTCCTCACGTCTCTCTGTCCCCCTCAATCTGTCCCCTCTCTCTCTGTCACCCCTCTCTCTGTCCCACCCGATCTCTGCCCCCTCACTCTGTCCACCCTTCCTGTCCCACTGTCGCTCTGTCGCCTCTCTCTGTCCCCCTCTCTCTGTCCGCCCTCTCTGTCCCCCTCTGTTCCCCTGTCTCTGTCCCTCTCTCACTTTCCCACTTTCTCTCTGCCCCCCGTGCCCCCTCTATCTGTCCCCCCCTGTCTCCCTGTCACTGTCCTCCCCTCCCTGTCCCCTGACTCTGTGTCACCCCCTCTCTGTCCCCTCTCTCTGTCCACCCTCTCTGTCCCCCTCTGTTCCCCTATCTCTGTCCCTCTCTCACTGTCCCCCTCTCTCTCTCTGCCCCACCTCTGCCCCTCTACCTGTCCCCCCTCCCTGTCCCCTTGTCTCTGTCCTCCCCTCCCTGTCCCCTGACTCTGTGTCACCCCCCTCTCTGCCCCTGTCTCCGTCCCCCCCCTCTCTGCTCCCTCGCTCTGTCCACCCTCCCGGTCCCCCTGTCTCTCTGTCCCCTCTCGGTCGCTCACTCCTCTCCGTCCCCCCTCACTCTGTCCCCCTCACTCTGTCCCCACGGTTCTCTGTTCCCCAAGGTCTGTCCCCCCTCTCTCTGCCCCGCTCTCTGTCCCACCACTCTCTGTCCCCCTCTCTATTTCCCCCTCTCTCTGTCCCTCACTCTCTCTGTCCCCCCTCTCTCTGACCCCGCTGCTCACTTCCCCCCACTCTCTGCCCCCTTTGCTCTGCCCCCCTCCTCTCTGCCCTCCCTCTCTCTGTCCCCTTCTCTCTGTCCCCTTCTCTCTGTCCCCTTCACTCTGTCCCCTGCTCTCTGTCCCCTGCTCTCTGTCCCCTGCTCTCTGTCCCCTGCTCTCTGTTCCCTTCTCTCTGTCCCCTGCTCTCTGTCCCCTGCTCTCTGTCCCCCATTCTCTCTGTCCCTCACTCTCTGTCCCTGTCTCCCTCTGCCCCCCTCTCTCTGTCCCCACTCTCTCTGTCCACCTCTCTCTCTGTCCACCTCACTCTCTGTCCACCTCTCTCTCTCTGTCCCCATCTCTCTGTCGCCACTCTCTCTGCCCCCACTCTCTCTGCCCCCTCTCTCTGTCCCCTCACTCTGCCCCCCTCTGTCTGTCATCCCTGTCTCTGTCAGCCCTCTCTCTGTCAACCCTCTCTCTGTCACGCTCCTCTCTGTCCCCTCCTCTCTGTCCCCTCCTCTCTATCCCCTCCTGTCTGTCCCCCATCTCTCTGTCCCCCTATCTCTGCTCGTCCTCACTCTCTGTCCCCCTTTCTGTTTCCCCCCCTCTCTGACCCCCCTCTCGCTGTCCCACTCTCTCTGCCCCCCCTCTGTCCCCAATTCTCTGACCATCCTCTCTCTGTCCGCCCGTCCACCCCCTCTCTGTCCACCCCTCGCTCTGTCCCCCCGTCTCTCTGCCCCCCTCTCTCTGTCCCCCGCTTTCTGTCCTCCTCTCTCTGTCCCCCCTCTCTCTGTCCCCCTCTATCTGTCCCCCTCTCTCTGTCCCCCCTCTCTCTGTCCACCCTCTCTCTGTCCCCCTTCTCTCTCTACCCCCCTCTCTGTCCCCACTCTCTCTGTCCCCCCCTCTCTGTCCACCCTCTCTCTGTCCCCCCCTCTCTCTCCCCACTCTCTCTGTCCCCCCTCTCTCTGCCCCCACTCTCTCTGTCCCACTCTCTGTCATTCTCTCACTGTCTCACTCTCTCTCTGGCCCTGTCCCTCTGTCCCCGTCTCTCTGTACCCTGTCCCTCTGTCCCCCCTCTCTCTGCCCCCCCTTCTCTGTCCACCTTTTTCTGTCCACCTAAGTCTGTCCCCCTTCTCTGTTCACTCTCCCTGTCCCTCTGTTTCTCTGTCCCTCCTCGCTCTGTCCCCCCTCTGTCCTCCCCTCTCTCTGTCCCCCCTCTCTCTCTGTCCCCCTCTCTCTCTGTCCCCCTCTCTCTCTGTCCCCCACATCTCTCTGTCCCCATCTCTCTGTCTCCATCTCTCTGTTCTCCTCTCTCTGTGCCCCCTCTCTCTGACCCCTATCTCTCTGTCCCCTATCTCTCTGTCCCTAATCTCTCTGTCCCCCCTCTCTTTCGCCCCTCTCTCTCCCCCCGTCCCCTGTCTCTCTGTTCACCCCTCTCTCTGCCCCCTCTCTCTCCCCCTCTCTCTCCCCTCTTTCTCACTCCCCCCTCCCCTCTCTCACTCCCCCCTCTCTCTCCCCCTCTCTCTGTTCCCCTCTCTCTGCCCCCCCTGTCTGTCCCCCTCTCTCTGTCCCCCCTCTCTCTGTCGCTCTCTGTCTGTCCCTTTCTCTCTGTCCCCCACTCTCTCTGACCACACCTCTCTGTCCCCTTCTCTCTGTCCCCCTCTTTCTGTCCCCCTCTCGCTGTCCCCCTCTCGCTGTCCCCCACTCTCTGACCCTCCTCTCTCTGACCCCCCTCACTGACCTCCCTCTCTCTGTCCCCCCTATCTCTGCTCCTCCTCTCTCCCTGACCCCCTTTCACTATTCCCCCGACCCCATCTCGCTGTCCCACTCTCTTTGCCCCCCTCTGTCCGTCCCCAGTTTCTGACCATTCCTCCCTCTCTCCGCCCGTCTACCCCCTCTCTGTCCACCCCTCACTCTGCCCCCCTCACGTTGTCCCCCTCTCGCTGTCCCCCTCTCTCTGGCCCCCTCTCTCTGACCCGCTCACTCTGACCCTCCACTCTCTCTCTCTCTCTCTCTCTGTCCACCCCTCGCTCTGTCCCCCCCTCTATGTCCCGTTATCTCTGCTCCTCTCTCTCTGTCCCCCTTTCACTATCCCCCTCTCTGTCCCCCCTCTCGCTGTCGCACCCGTCCACCTCTCTCTACCCCCCTCTTTCTGCCCCCTCTCTCTGCCCCCCTCTCTCTGTCATCCCTCTCTCTGACCCCCTCTCTCTGCCCCCCCTCCCTGACCCCCCTCTCTCTGACCCCTCTCTCTCTGACCCCCCTCTTTCTGTCCCCCTCTCTATGCCCCCCTCTGTCTCCCTATCTCATTCCCCTCCTCTCTGTCCCCTTCTCTCTCTGTCCCCTTCACTCTGTTCCCTTCTCTCTGTCCCCTGCTCTCTCTGTCCCCTGCTCTCTGTCCCTATTCTCTCTGTACGTCACTCTCTGTCCCTGTCTCCCTCTGCCCCCCCCCCCTGTCCCCAATCTCTCTGTCCACCTCTCTCTCTGTCCCCACTCTCTGTCCCACTCTCTCTGTCCCCCTCTCACTGTCCCTCTCTCTCTGTCCCCACTCTCTCTGCCCCCCTCTCTCTGTCCCTGTCTCACTCTGTCCCCCCTCTCTCTGACCCCCCTCACTTTGTCCCCCTTCTCTCTGTCTCCCTCTCTCTGTCCCCACTTTATATGTGCCTCTCTCTGTCCCCCCTCTATGACCCCCCCATTCTGTGACCCTCTCTCTGTCCCCCCTCTCTCTTTCCCCCCTCTCTCTCTCCCTCCGTCTCTCTGTATCCCGTCTCTCTGTACCCCGTCTCTCTGTTCACATCTCTCTGTTCCCCTCTCTCTGTCCCCCCCTCTCTGTCCGCCCGTCCACCCCCTCTCTGTCCACCCCTCGCTCTGCCCCCCTTCTCTCTGTCTCTCTATCTCTGCTCCTCCTCTCTCTCTCTCTCCCCCGTTCAATATCCCCCTCTCTCTGCCCCCTTCTCTCTGCCCCCACACTCTCTGTCCCTCTCTCTCTGTCCCCCTCTCTCCGTCCCCCTTTCTCTTTCCCCCCTCTCTGAACCCCCCCTCTCTGACCGCCCTCTCACTGTCCCCCTCTCTCTGTCAGCCTTTCTCTGTCCCCCTCTCTCTCTGTTCCCCCTCTCGCTGCCGCCCCGTCCCCCAGTCTCTGACCATCCCTCTCTCTGTCCGCCCGTCCCCCTCTCTCTGTCCCTCCTCTCTCTTTCCCCCCCGTCCCCCTTTCTCTGTCCCCACTTTATATGTCCCCCCCTCTCAGTCCCCCCCTCTGTCACCCCCCTCTGTCCCCCCTCTCTCTATCCCCCCTCTCTCTGTCCCCCCTCTCTGTGACCCTCTCTCTGTCCCCCCCTCTGTCCCCACCCTTTCTGTCCCCCTCTCTCTGACCCCTCTCTCTCTCCCTCCGTCTCTGTACCCCGTCTCTCTGTACCCCGTCTCTCTGTTCCCATCTCTCTGTTCCCATGTTCTCTGTCCCCCCTCTCTGTCCCCGCCCTCTCTGTCCCCCTTTCTCTTCCCCCTCTCTCTGTCGCCCCTCTCTCTGTCCGCCCGTCCACCGCCTCACTGTCCACCCCGAGCTCTGTCCCCCTCTCTCTGTCGCCCATCTCTGCTCCTCCTCTCTCTCTGTCCCCCTTTGAATATCCCCCTCTCTCCGTTCCCCTCTCTCTGCCCCCCTCTTTCTGCCCCCTCTCTCTGTCACCCCTCTCTCTATCTCCTCCTCTCTTTCCCCTCCTCTCTGTCCCCCACTCTCTGTCCCCCTCTCTCCATCCCCCTCTCTCTGTCCCCCCTCTCTCTGACCCCCCTCTCTCTGACCGCCCTCTCACTGTCCCGCTCACTTTGTCGGCGTTTCTCTGTCCCCCCTCTCTCTGTTCCCCCTATCGCTGCTGCCCCGTCCCCCAGTCTCTGACCATCCCTATCTCTGTCCGCCCGTCCACCCTCTCTCTAATCCACCTCTCTCTGTCCCACTATCTCTGCCCCTCCTTTCTCTCTGTCCCCCTTTCACTATGCCCACCATCCCCCCTCTCTGTCCCCCACTCTCTGTCGCCCCTCTGTCTGTCGCCTCTCTCTTTGTCCCTCTCTCTATTCCTGCTCTCTCTGTCCTCCTCTCTCTGTTCCCCACTCTCTGTCCCCGCTCTCTGTCCCCCGCTCTCTGTCCCCCTCTCTCTCTCCCCACTCTCTCTGTCCTCCTCTCTCTGCCGCTCCCCGCTCTCTGTCTCTCTCTCTCTGTCCCCACTCTCTCTGTCTACCTCTCACTGTCGCCTTCTCTTTCTGTCCCCCCCTCTCTGTCCCCACTGTCTCTGTCCTCCTCTCTCTGTCCCCCTGCTCTCTGTCCCCCTCTCTCTGTCCCCACTCTCTCTGTCCCCCTCTCACTATCCCCCCTCTCTCTGTCCCCCATCTCTCTGTCCTGTGTCTCTCTGTCCCCATCTCTCTGTTCCCACTCTCTCTGTCTACCTCTCACTGTCGCCGTCTCTCTCTGTCCCCTACTCTCTGTCCCCACTGTCTCTGTCCCCCCGCTCTCTGTCCACCTCTCTCTCTCTGTCCCCATCTCTCTGTTCCCGCGCTCTCTGTCACCCCATTCTCTGTCCCCCTCTCTGTCCCTCCTCTCTCTGTCCCTCTTCTCTCTGTCCCTCCTCTCTGTCCCTCCTCTCTCTGTCCTCCCCCTCTCTGTCCCCCCATCTCTGTCCCTGCTCTCTCTTTCCCCGCTCTCTCTATCGGTCATCTCTCTGCCCTCTCTCTGTTCCCTCTCTCCCTGTCCCCGGCTCTCTGTGACCCTCTCTCTGTGACACTCTCTCTGTGCCCCTCTCTCTGTTCCCTCTCTCTCTGCCCCCCATGACCCCCTCTCTCTGTCCCTCATCTCTCTTTCGCCTCTCTCTCTGTCCCATCTCTCTGACCCCCTCTCTCTGTCCCCCTCTCTCTGTCCATCTCTCACTGGCCCACTCTCTCTGCCCACTTTTCTCTGCCCCCCTCTCTCTGCCCCCCCCTCTGTCCCCCGTGTCTCTCTACCCCGTGTCTCTGTACCCCATCCCTCTGTTCCCATCTCTCTGTTCCCATCTCTCTGTTCCACGCTCTCTGTCCCCCCTCTCTGTCCCCTCTCTCTGCCCCCTCTATCTGCCCCCTTCTCTCTGTTGCCCTCTCTCTGTTGCCCTCTCTCTGTCCCCCCCTCTCTGTTCCCCTTCCTCACTGTTCCCCCCTCTCTCTGTCCCCCTCTCTCTGTCCCCACTCTCTCTGCCCACCTCTCTCTGTCCCCCTCCTTCAGTCCCCCGTCTCTCTGTCCCCCTCTCTTTGTCCCCTCTCTCTGTCGCCCCTCTCTATGTGCCACCACTCTCTGCGCCCCCGTCCCCACTCTCTCAGTCCCAACTCTCACTGTCCCTGTCTCTCTGTCTCCCTCTCTCTGCCCCTCTCTCTCTCCCGCTCCTCTCTGTCCCCCTCTTCTTTGTCCCTCTCTCTCTGTCCACCCCTCGCTCCGTCCCTCTCTCTCGAAACTCCCTCACTCTGACCCGCTCTCCATGAACCTCTCTATCTGCCCCCCTATGACACCCTCCCTCTCTGTGCCCTCTCTCTCTGCCCCCTCACTCTGTCTCCACTCTCTGTCCCCCCTCTTTCTATCCCACCTCTCTCTGTACCCCTCTCCCGGTCCCCCTTCTTGCTGTCCCCCTTCTCGCTGTACCCCACTCTCGCTGTCTCCTACTCTCGCTGCACCCCCTTTCTCTGTCCCCCTCCCTCTGTCCTCCTCTCTCTTTCCCCCTCTTTCTGTCCCCCTCCTCTCTGTCCCCCCTCTCACTGACCCCCTCTGACCCACCCCTGCACACCCCCTCGGTCCCCCCACTCACGGTCCCCCCTCTCACGGTTCCCCCTCTCTCTGTGGCCCACTCACGGTCCCCCATCTCACGGTCCCCCCTCTCTCCCTCCCCCCTCTCTCTGTCCCCCACTCTCTGTCCCCCTCTCTCTCGCCGCCCTCGCTAAGTTCAGCGCGCTCTCTGTCCCCCGCTCTCTATCCCCTCTCTCTGTCCACCATCTCTCTGTCCCCCTCTCTCAGTCTCCCTCTCTCTGTCTCCCTGAACCACTCTCTCTGTCCCCCTGTCTCTGTCCCCCCTGTCTCTGTCCCCTCTCTCTCTCTGCCCCGTCTCTCTCTGCCCCCTCTCTCTGCCACCCCTCTCTCTCTCCCCTCTCTCTGTCCCCCCCTCTGTCCCTTTCTCTCTGTCACCCATCTCTGTCCCCCAACTCTCTGTCCCCCTCTCTCTCGCCGCGCTCGCTAAGTTCCCGCGCTCTCTGTCCCCCGCTCTCTAACCCCTCTCGCTGTCCACCATCTCTCTGTCCCCCTCTCTCAGTCTCCCTCTCTCTGTCTCCCTGAACCTCTCTCTCTGTCCCCCTGTCTCTGTCCCCCCGTCTCTGTCCGCTCTCTCTCTCTGCCCCGTCTCTCTCTGCCCCCTCTCTCTGCCACCCCTCTCTCTGCCCCCTCTCTCTGTCCCCCATCTCTGTCCCAACTCTCTGTTCCCCCCTCTCTGTCCCTCTCTCTCTGTCCACCATCTCTCTGTCCCCCTCTCTCAGTCTCCCTCTCTCTCTGTCTCCCTGAATACCTCTCTGCCTCCCCGTCCCCCTCTCTCTGTCCCCACTATGTGTCCCATGCTCACTGTTCCCTTCTCTCTCTCTGCCCCCCTCTCTCTGCCTCCCTCTCTCTGCCCCTCTCTCTCTCCCGCTCCTCTCTGTACCCCTCCTCTGCCCCTCGCTCTCTGTCCACCCCTCGC
The DNA here is from genome assembly GCF_047496795.1 of Chiloscyllium punctatum. NCBI lineage: Eukaryota > Metazoa > Chordata > Chondrichthyes > Orectolobiformes > Hemiscylliidae > Chiloscyllium > Chiloscyllium punctatum. The sequence goes on from NW_027309933.1 coordinate 27,622, forward strand.
TCCATCCCCCTCTCTCGGAACTCCCTCACTCTGACCCGCTCTCCATGAACCTCTCTCTCTGCCCCCCTATGACACCGTCTCTCTCTGTGCCCCCTCTCTCGGCCCCCCTCTCTGTCCCCCCTCTTTCTATCCCATCTCTCTCTGTACACCTCTCTCGATCCCCCTTCTCGCTGTCCCCTTTCTCACTGTTCACCCCTCTAACTGTCCCCCCCTCGCTGTCCCCCACTATCGCTGCCCCCCTTTCTCTGTCACCCTCTCTCTGTCCCCCTCTCTCTCTGCCCCCCCCTCTGTCCCCCGTGTCTCTCTACCCCGTGTCTCTGTACCCCATCCCTCTGTTCCCATCTCTCTGTTCCCATCTCTCTGTTCCACGCTCTCTGTCCCCCCTCTCTGTCCCCTCTCTCTGCCCCCTCTATCTGCCCCCTTCTCTCTGTTGCCCTCTCTCTGTTGCCCTCTCTCTGTCCCCCCCTCTCTGTTCCCCTTCCTCACTGTTCCCCCCTCTCTCTGTCCCCCTCTCTCTGTCCCCACTCTCTCTGCCCACCTCTCTCTGTCCCCCTCCTTCAGTCCCCCGTCTCTCTGTCCCCCTCTCTTTGTCCCCTCTCTCTGTCGCCCCTCTCTATGTGCCACCACTCTCTGCGCCCCCGTCCCCACTCTCTCAGTCCCAACTCTCACTGTCCCTGTCTCTCTGTCTCCCTCTCTCTGCCCCTCTCTCTCTCCCGCTCCTCTCTGTCCCCCTCTTCTTTGTCCCTCTCTCTCTGTCCACCCCTCGCTCCGTCCCTCTCTCTCGAAACTCCCTCACTCTGACCCGCTCTCCATGAACCTCTCTATCTGCCCCCCTATGACCCCCTCCCTCTCTGTGCCCTCTCTCTCTGCCCCCTCACTCTGTCTCCACTCTCTGTCCCCCCTCTTTCTATCCCACCTCTCTCTGTACCCCTCTCCCGGTCCCCCTTCTTGCTGTCCCCCTTCTCGCTGCACCCCACTCTCGCTGTCTCCTACTCTCGCTGCACCCCCTTTCTCTGTCCCCCTCCCTCTGTCCTCCTCTCTCTTTCCCCCTCTTTCTGTCCCCCTCCTCTCTGTCCCCCCTCTCACTGACCCCCTCTGACCCACCCCTGCACACCCCCTCGGTCCCCCCACTCACGGTCCCCCCTCTCACGGTTCCCCCTCTCTCTGTGGCCCACTCACGGTCCCCCATCTCACGGTCCCCCCTCTCTCCCTCCCCCCCTCTCTCTGTCCCCCACTCTCTGTCCCCCTCTCTCTCGCCGCCCTCGCTAAGTTCAGCGCGCTCTCTGTCCCCCGCTCTCTATCCCCTCTCTCTGTCCACCATCTCTCTGTCCCCCTCTCTCAGTCTCCCTCTCTCTGTCTCCCTGAACCACTCTCTCTGTCCCCCTGTCTCTGTCCCCCCTGTCTCTGTCCCCTCTCTCTCTCTGCCCCGTCTCTCTCTGCCCCCTCTCTCTGCCACCCCTCTCTCTCTCCCCTCTCTCTGTCCCCCCCTCTGTCCCTTTCTCTCTGTCACCCATCTCTGTCCCCCAACTCTCTGTCCCCCTCTCTCTCGCCGCCCTCGCTAAGTTCCCGCGCTCTCTGTCCCCCGCTCTCTAACCCCTCTCGCTGTCCACCATCTCTCTGTCCCCCTCTCTCAGTCTCCCTCTCTCTGTCTCCCTGAACCTCTCTCTCTGTCCCCCTGTCTCTGTCCCCCCGTCTCTGTCCCCTCTCTCTCTCTGCCCCGTCTCTCTCTGCCCCCTCTCTCTGCCACCCCTCTCTCTGCCCCCTCTCTCTGTCCCCCATCTCTGTCCCAACTCTCTGTTCCCCCCTCTCTGTCCCTCTCTCTCTGTCCACCATCTCTCTGTCCCCCTCTCTCAGTCTCCCTCTCTCTCTGTCTCCCTGAATACCTCTCTGCCTCCCCGTCCCCCTCTCTCTGTCCCCACTATGTGTCCCATGCTCACTGTTCCCTTCTCTCTCTCTGCCCCCCTCTCTCTGCCTCCCTCTCTCTGCCCCTCTCTCTCTCCCGCTCCTCTCTGTACCCCTCCTCTGCCCCTCGCTCTCTGTCCACCCCTCGCTCCATCCCCCTCTCTCGGAACTCCCTCACTCTGACCCGCTCTCCATGAACCTCTCTCTCTGCCCCCCTATGACACCGTCTCTCTCTGTGCCCCCTCTCTCGGCCCCCCTCTCTGTCCCCCCTCTTTCTATCCCATCTCTCTCTGTACACCTCTCTCGATCCCACTTCTCGCTGTCCCCTTTCTCACTGTTCACCCCTCTAACTGTCCCCCCCTCGCTGTCCCCCACTATCGCTGCCCCCCTTTCTCTGTCACCCTCTCTCTGTCCCCCTCTCTCTCTGTCCCCCTCTCTCTGTCCCCCCTCCTTTCTGTCCCCCCTCTCTCTGTGCCGCACTCTTTGTCATGCCTCTCTCTCCCCCGTTATCTGTCCCCCTCTCACTTTCGCCCCCTCTCTACTCCCCCGTACCCCCACTCTCTGTCGCCCCTCTCTCTGTCGCCCCTCATCTGTCGAACTCTCTCTGCCCCCCTCACTCTGTCCCCCATGTGTCTGCCCCCCTGTCTCTGTCCCCATTTTCTCTGTCTCCCTCTCTCTGTCCCCCTCTGTCTGACCCCACTCTCTCTGATCACCCTCTCTGACCCCTTCCTCTCTGACCCCACATTCTCTGCCCCCCTCTCTCTGTCCTGCCCCTCTCTGTCCCCCTCTCTCTATCCCCCCATGTGTCTGTCCCCCTCTCTCTGCACCCCCTCTCTCTATCCCCCATGTGTCTGTCCCCCTCTCTCTGTCCCCCCTCTCTCTATCCCCCCCTGTCTCTGTCCCCCTCTCTCTATCCCCCCATGTGTCTGCCCTCCTCTCTCTGTCCCACTGTCTCTGTCCCCCCGTCTCTGTCCTCCCTCTCTCTTTCTGCCCCCCTCTCTCTGCCCCGTCTCTCTCTGCCCCCTCTCTCTGCTACCACTCTCTCTGCCCCCTCTCTCTGTCCCCCTATCTCTGTCTCAACTCTCTGCCCCCCCCGTCCCTCTCTCTCTGCCCCACTTTCTCTGTCCCCCTCTCTTCGCCCCTCCGTCCCTCCTCTCTCTGTCCCCCTCTCTCTGTCCACCTTCTCTCTGTTCCCCCTCTCTCTATCCCCCTGTCTCTGTCCCTCTCTCTCTGCTCCCCCCCGTTCCTCTCTCTCTGTCCCCCCATCTCTCTTTCCCCCAACTTTCTGTCCCCGAACTCTCTGTCCCCAACTCTCTGCACCCCCTCTCTCTGTCCCCCTCTCTCTGTTCCTACTCTCTGTCCCAATTCTCTCTGCCCCCACTGTCTGTCCCTTTCTCTCTCTGTTCCTCTCTCTCTGTCCCTCTCTCTCTGTCCCACTCTCTTTCTGCCCTCCTTTCTCTGTCCCCTTCTCTTTGTCGAACCCTCGCTCCGCCCCCCTCTCACGCCCCCCTCTATCTGTCACCCGTCTCTCTGTCCCCCACTCTCTGCCCCCTCTCTCTGTCGACCCTCTGTCTGTCGCCCACTCTCTGTACCCTCTTTGTTCCCCTATCTGTCCCCACTCCCGCCTCTCACTGTCCCCCTCTCTCTGTACCCCATCCCTGTTTCCCCTCTCTGTTCCCCCCTCTCTGTCCCCCTCTCAATGTCTACCCTCTCTTTGTCCCCAACTCTCTGTCCCCCCACTCTCTGTACACCTCTCTGTCCCGCCTCTCTGCCCCACTCACTCTAACCCTTTCTCTGCCCCCCCTCTCACTGTCCCCCCTCTCTCTGCACCCCCGGACCCCTGTCACGTTACCCCCCTCTCTCTGTCGCCCCTCTCTCTTTCGTCCCTCTCTCTTTCATCCCTCTCTCGGTCGCCCTCTCATTTTCCAACCCTCTCTCTGCACCCCATTCTCTGCACCCCCTCTCTCTGTCCGCCCTCTGTCTGTTCCCGTGCTCTCTGCCCCTTCTCTCTCCCCGCTTTCTCTCTGCCCCCTTTCTCTGACCCAACTCTCTCTGACCCCCCCTCTGACCCCACTCTCTCTGTCCTCCCTCTCTCTGTCTCCCTCTCTCTCTCCCCTCTCTCTGCCCCCCCTCTCTCTGTACCCCCTCTCTATCCCCCCATGTCTCTGTCCCCCTGTCTCTGTCCCCCCTGTCTCTGTCCCATCCCTCTATCCCTCACTCTCTCTGTCTCCCCGTCTCTGTCCCCCCCTCGCTCTGTCCCACCGCGCTCTCTGCCCCGCCTCTCAATGCCCCGTCTCTCTCTGCCCCGTCTCTCTCATGTCCCCCTCTCTCTGTCCATCTTTCTCTGTTCCCCTCTCTCTGTCCATCTCTCTCTATCCCGCTCTTGCTGTCCCTCTCTCTCTGCCCCCCCTTCTCTGCCCCTCTCCTCTGTGCCCCCCCTCTCTCTGTCCCTTCTCTCTCTGCCCCCTCTCTCTGTCCCTCTCCTTTCTGTCCACCTCTCTCTGTCCATCACTCTCTGTCCACCTCTCTCTGTCCCTCTCTGTCTGACCCCCTTCTCTGCCCCTCTCCTCTGAGCACCCCCTCTCTCTGTCCCTTCTCTCTCTGTCCTCCTCTCACTGTCCCTCTCCTTTCTGTCCCCCTCTCTCTGTCCCTCTCTCTCTGCCACCCCTTTTCTGCCCCTCTCCTCCCTGCCCCACCTTCTCTGCCCCTCTCCTCTTTGCTCCCCCGTCCCTCTCCTCTCTGTCCCCTCTCTCTGTCACTCTCCTCTCTGTCCCCCTCTCTCTGTCCCCCTCTCTCTGTCCCCCTTTTCTCTGTTCCCCCTCTCTCTATTTCCCTCTCTCTGTCGCGCTCTCTCTGCCCCCGTCCGTCTCTCTCTGTTCCCCCATCTCTCTGTCAGCCCTCTCTCTCTATCCCCCCTCTCTTTGTCCCTCTCTCTGCCACCCCCGTCCCTCTCTCTCTGTCCTCCATCTCTCTTTCCCCCAACTCTCTGTCCCCCAACTCGCTGTCCCCCAACTCCCTGCCCCCTCTGTCTGTCCACCCTCTCTCTGTCCACCCTCTCCCTGTCCAACCTCTCTCTGACCCCACTCTCTCTGACCCCACTCTCTCTGCCCCCCTCTCTCTGTACCCCTCTCTCTGTACCCCCTCTCTGTCCCCCATCCCCCTCTTCTCTGTCCCCCCTCTGTCCCCTCCCTCTCTGTCCCCCCTCTCTCTGTCCCCCCTCTCTCTCTGTCCCCCTCTCTCTCTGAACCTCCCTCTCTGTCCCCCCGTCCCCCACCTCTCTGTCCCCCCTCTCTGTACGCCCCTCTCTGTCCCCCTCTCTGTCCCACGCTTCTCTGTCCCCCCACTGTCCCCTCCCTCTCTGTCCCCCTTCTCTCTGTCCCACCGCCACTCTGTCGCCCCTCTCTCTGTTCGCCCTCTGTCTGTTCCCGCGCTCTCTGCACCCTCTCTCTGCCCCCCTGTCCACTCTCTCTCTGTCCCCCTCTCTCTGTCCATCTCTCTCTGTCCACCTCTTCTCTGTCCCCCCTCTGTCCCCTCCCTCTCTGTCTCCCCTCTCTTCCCTCTTCTCTCTGCCCCACTTCTCTGTCCCCCCTCTCTCTGTCCCCCTCTCTGTGTCCACCCTCTCTCTGTCCCCCGCTCTCTCACCCCCCGCTCTCTGACCCCACTCTCTCTGACCAGCCTCTCTGTCCCTTTCCTCTCTGACCCCACTCTCTCTGCCCCCTCGCTCTGTCTCCCTCTCTCTGTCCCCCTCTCTCTATCCCCCCATGTCACTGTCCCCCTGTCACTATCCCCTGTCTCTGTCCCCCTCTCTCTATTCCCCCCATGTCTCTGTCCCCCTGTCTCTGTCCCCCCTCTCTCTATCCTCCATGTCTCTGCCCCCCCTTGCTCTGTTCCCCCCTGTATCTGACCCAACTCTCTGTCCCACTCTCTCTGTCCCTCGCTCTCTGCCCCCCTTTCTCTGCCCTTCTCCTCTCTGCCCTCTCTCTCTGTCCCTCTCCTCTCTGTCGGACCTCTCTATCCCTCTCCTCTCTGTCACCCCTCTGTCTGTCCCTCTCCTCTCTGTCCCCCTCTCTCTGTCCCTCTCTCTCTCTGCACCACTTTCTCTGCCCCTCTCCTCTCTGCCCCCTCTCTCAGTCCCTCTCCTCTCTGTCCCCCTCTCTCTGTCCCTCTCCTCTCTGTCCCCCTCTTCTCTGCCCCTCTCCTCTCTGCCCCCCTCTTCTCTGCCCCGTCTCTGTCCATCTCTCTCTGTCCACCCCTCGCTCCGTCTCCATCCCACGCCCCCGCTATCTCTCCCCTGTCTCTATGTGCCCTGTCTCTCTGCACCCCCCGCCCCCTCTCTCTGTACCCCCCTCTCATTCCACCTTTCTCTGTCGACCCTCTCTCTGTCCCCAACTCTCTGTACCCCCTCTTTGTTCCCCTCTCTCTGTGCCCCCTCTGTCCCCTACTGTCCCGCCTCTCACCGTCACCCCTCTCTATGACCCCATCTCTCTGTACCGCATCTCTGTCTCCCCCCTCTCTTTTCCCCTCTCTGTTCCTCCCCACTGTCCCCCCACTCAATGTCTCCCCTGTTTCTGTCCACAATTCTCCGTCCCCCCACTCTGCACACCTCTCTGTCCCGCCTATCTGTCGCTCCCTCACTGTACACCTTTCTCTGTCCCCCCCTCACTGTCCCCCTCTCTTCGCCCCCCAGTCCCTCCTCTCTCTGTCCCCTCTCTCTGTCGCCCCTCTCTCTGTGTCTCTCTCTCTGCCCCCATCCCTCTCTCTGTCCCCATCTCTCTTTCCCCCAACTCTCTGTCCCCCAACTCTCTGTCCCCCAACTCTCTGCACCCCCTCTCTCTGTCCACCCTCTCTCTGTTCCCGCGCTGTCTGCCCCCTTCTCTCTGACCCCTCTGTCTGTCCACCCTCTATCTGACCACCCTCTCCCTGTCCACCCTCTCCCTGTCCACCCTCTCTCTGACCCCACTCTCTCTGACCCCACTCTCTCTGTCCCCCCTCTCTGTGTCTCTCTCTCTCTCTCCCCCTGTCTCGGACCCCACTCTCTCTGACCCCACTCTCTCTGTCCCCCTCTCTCTGCCCCTCTCTCTGTCCACGCTCTCTCTGTGCCCCGCTCTCTGACCCCCCTCTCTCTGACTCCCCTCTCTGTCCCTCCTCTCTGTCCCCCCCTCTCTGTCCCCCCCGCTCTGCTCCCCCGCTCTGTTTCCCCCCCGCTAAATCACTCCTCTCTCTGTCCCCCTCTCTGTCCCCCGCTTCTCTGTCCCCGTCTGTCTGTCCACCCTCTCTCTGTCCACCTCTCTCTGTCCCCCCTCTCTCTGACCCCCGTCTCCGTTCCCCCGTCCCCCATCTCTGTCCCCCTCTCTCTGACGCCTCTATCTGTTCCCCCTCTGTCCCCTCCCTCTCTGTCTCCCCTCTCTTCCCTCTTCTCTCTGCCCCACTTCTCTGTCCCCGCTCTCTCTGTCCCCCTTTCTCTGTCCACCCTCTCTCTGTCCCCCGCTCTCTCACCCCCCTCTCTCAGACCCCCCTCTCTGTCCCTCCTCTCTGTCCCCCCCTCACTGTCCTCCCCGCTCTGTTCCCCCCGCTATGTTCCCCCCCCGCTAAATCACTCCTCTCTCTGTCCCCCTCTCTGTCCCCCTTCTCTGTCCCCCTCTCTCTGTCCACCCTCTCTCTTTCCCCCTCTCTCTGTCCCCCTCTCTCTGTCCACCCTCTCTCTGTCCCCCTCTCTCTGACCCCCCTCTCTCTGACCCCCCTCTGTTCCCCCCTCTCTGTCCCACCCTCTCTTTCCCCCCTCTCTGTCCCCCCTCTCTTCCCCCCTTTGTCCCCACCCCCGCTCTGTCCCCCCTCGCTCTGTCCCCCCCTCGGTCTCTCCCCCCCCTCTCTCTCTCTGTCCCCCCCTCGCTCTGTCCCCACTCTCTCTTGCCCTCCACTCTCTGGCCCTCCTCTCTCTCGCCCTCCTCTCTCGCGCTCCCCTCTCTTACACTCCCCTCTCTTACATTCTCCCTCTCTCTTGCGCTCCCCTCCCTCCCGCCCCTGTCTCGTCCTCCCCGCTCTCAACCTCTCCCCTCTCTCTCCCCTCCCTCTCCACCTCTCTCGCCTTCCACACCCTCCCTCACCTCTCTCGCACTCTCCCTCCCTGTCGCCTCCCCTCCCTCTCCCCCTCTCTTGCCCTCCCCCACACTCATGCTCCCTCAGCTCTCTCAACCGCTCCTTTCCTCTCGCCCTCCCCTCCCTCCGTACCCTCTCTCACCCTCTCCCTTCCTCTCACCCTCGCTTCCCACCCTACGCTCGCCCTCCCCTGCCTCCCTCCCCCTTTAGCCCTCCACCCTCTCCCTCCCCTCTCTCGTCCTTGTGTCCCGCCATCTCCCTTCCTCTCGCCCTCGCTTCACTCCACTCTCTCACTCTCTCCCTCACTCTCGCCTCCCCCTCTCCCCCCTCTCATCCTCCCCCTCTCTCGTCCTCCCCTCTCTCACCCTCACCCTTCTCTCGCCCTCCCCTCCCTCCCTAAAATCTCTTGCTCCCCCTCTCCCTCTCGGCCTCCCCTCTTTCCCTCATCTCTCACACCCTCCACGATGTCTCGCCGTCCCCACTCTCGCCCTCTCCTTCCCTTTCGCCCTCACGTCCTTCAATCCCCTCTATCGCCACCCCCCTCACACTCCCCCTCTCACCCTCACCCTTCTCTTGTCCTCCCCTCCCTCCTCTCTATTGCCCTCCCCTTCTTCCGCCCTCTCCCTACCTCACGTCTTCACCTCGCTCCCCCTCTCTCGCACCCCCCTCTCTCGCACTCCCCCTCTCTCGCCCTCCCTCTTACTTGCCCTCCCCCCTGTTTCGCTCTCCCGTCCCTTCCCTTCCCTCTCACGGTCTCCCCTCTCTCGCCTTCCCCTCTCTCGCCCTACCCTCTATCGCACTCCCCTATCTCACCCTCCTTCTCTCGCCCTCCCCTCCCTCCCTCCCCTGTCTCGTCCTCCCCTTTCTCAACCTCTGCCTTCTCTCGCCCACCCCACCCTCCCTCCCCTCTCTCGTCCTCTCCCTCCCACTCTCCCCTCTCTCGCCCTCCCCCTCTCTCGCACTCCTCCTCTCTCTGCCCCCTCTCTCTGCCCCTCCTTCTCTGCCCCTCTCCTCTCTGCCCCTTCTCTCTGTCCCTCTCCTCTCTGTCCTCTTCTCTCTGTCCCTCTCTCTCTGTCCACCCCTCGCTCCATCTCCATCCCACGCCTCCCGCTACCTGTCCCCTGTCTCTATGTGCCCTGCCTCTCTGCCCCCCCATTCTCTGCCCCCTCTTTCTGTATCCCCCTCTCAGTCCACCTTTCTCTGTCCCCCTCTCTCTGTCCCCCACTCTCTGTACCCCCTCTTTGTTCCCCTCACTCTGTCCCCCACTCTCTGTACCCCCTCTTTGTTCCCCTCTCTCTGTCCCCCTCTGTCCCCCACTGTCCCGCCTCTCACCGTCGCCCCTCTCTATGTCACCATCTCTCTGTACCCCCCTCTCTTTTCCCCTCTCTGTTCCTCCCGATGTCCCCCCTCTCAACGTCTCCCCTGTCCCTGTCCACAATTCCCTGTCACCCCACTCTCTGCACACCTCTCTGTCCCGCCTATCTGTCCCCCCCCTCACTGTACCCCTTTCTCTGTCCCCCCTCTCACTGTCCCCCTCTCTTCGCCCCCCGTCCACCTTCTCCCTGTCCCCTCTCTCTGTCGACCCTCTCTCTATCCCCCCTCTCTGTCCCCCTTCTCTCTGTTCCCCCTCTCTCTATCCCCCCTCTCTCCATCCCGCTCTCTCTGCCCCCCCATCCGTCTCTCTCTGACCCCCCATCTCTCTGTCAGCCCTCTCTCCATCTCCCTCACTCTGTCACCCTCCCTCTGCACCCCCGCCCCTCTCTCTCTGTCCCCCCATCTCTTTTTCCCCCAACTCTCTGTCCCCCAACTCTCTGTCCCCCAACTCTGCACACCCTCTCTCTGTCCACCCTCTCTCTGTTCCCGCGCTGTCTGTCCCATAGAACATAGAACATAGAAGAATACAGCGCAGTACAGGCCCTTTGGCCCTTGATGTTGCGCCGATCCAAGCCCACCTAACCTACACTAGCCCACTATCCTCCATATGCCTATCCAATACCCGCTTAAATGCCCATAAAGGGGGAGAGTCCACCACTGCTACTGGCAGGGCATTCCATGAACTCACGACTCACTGAGTAAACAACCTACCCCTAACATCTGTCCTATATATACCACCCCTTAATTTAAAGCTATGCCCCCTCGTAATAGCTGACTCCATACGTGGAAAAAGGTTCTCATGGTCAACCCTATCTAAACTCCTAATCATCTTGTCCCCTAATCATCTTGTCCCTTCTCTCTGCCTCCTCTCTCTGTCCCCCTCTCCCTGTCCACCCTCTCTCTGACCCCACTCTCTCTGACCCCACTCTCTCTGTCCCCCTCTCTCTGTCCCACTCTCTCGGACCCCACTTTCTCTGACCCCACTCTCTCTGTCCCCCCTCTCTCTCTGTCGCCCCATCTCTGTCCCCCTCTCCCTGCCCCCGCTCTCTGACCCCCTCTCTCTGACCCCTCTCTCTGACCCCTCTCTCTGTCCCTACGTCTTTGTCCCTCACCTCTCTGTTCCCCCGTCTCTGTACCCCCCTCTCTGTTCCCCCCTCTGTCCCCCTCTTCCCTGTCCCCCTCTGTCCCCTCCCTCTCTGTCCCCCTTCTCTCTGTCCCCCTCTCACTGTCTCCCCTCTTTCTGTCCCCCCTCTCTCTATCCCCCTCTCTCTGTCCCTCTCTCTCTGTCCCCCTCTCTCTGACCCGCCTCTCTCTGACTCCCCCTCTCTGTCTCCCCCCGCTCTGTCCCCCGCGCTCTGCCCCCCCTCTCTCTGTCCCCCCTCGCTCTGTCCCCCCTCGCTCTGTCCCCCCTTGCTCTGTGCCCCCCTCGCTCTGTCCCCCTCTCTATCTGTCCCCCCCTCGCTCTGTCCCCTCTCTCTGTCCCCCTTCTCTCTGTCCCCCTTCTCTCTGTCCCCCTCCCTCTCTGTCCCCCTCTCTCTTTCCCCCTCTCTCTGTTCCCCCTTCTCTCTGTCCCCCTCCCTCTCTGCCCCCTCTCTCTGTCCCCCTCTCTCTGTTCCCCCTCTCTCTTTCCCCCTCCATCTCTGCCCCTCTCTCTGTCCCCTTCTGTCTGTCCCCCTTCTCTCTGTCCACCCTCTCTCTGTCCCTCCATCTCTCCATCCTCCTCTCTCTTGCCCTCCCCTCTCTGGCCCTCCTCTCTCTCGCACTCCTCTCTCGCGCTCTCCTCTCTTACACTCCCCTCTCTTACACTCTTCCTCTTTCGCGCGCTCCCCTCCCGCCCGCCCCTGTCTCGTCCTCCCCTTTCTCACCCTCTCCCCTCTCTCGCCCCTCCCTCTCCACCTCTCTCTCCCTCCACACCCTCCCTCACCTCTCTCACACTCTCCCACCCTCTCGCCTCCCCTCCCTCTCCCCCTCTCTCACCCTCCCCCTCTCTTGCCTTTCCCCTCACTCGTGCTCTCTCACCTTTCTCAACCTCTCCTTTTCTCTTGCACTCCCCTCCCTCCGTCCCCTCTCTCACCCTCTCCCTTCCTCTCACCCTCCCTTCCCACCCTTCGCTCGACCTTTCCTGACTCCATCCCCCTCTCGCCCTCCACCCTCTCCCTTCCTCTCGCCCTCGCTTCACTCCCCTCTCTCACCCTCTCCCCCACTCTCGCCTCCCCTCCCTCTCCCCCTCTCTTGTCCTCCCCTCTCTCGTCCTCCACTCTCTAATCTCACCCTTCTCTCGCCTTCCCCTCCCTCCCTAATCTCTCACGCCCTCCCCGCTGTCTCGCCCTCCCCTCTCTCGCCGTCTCCTTCCCCTCGCCCTCACGTCCTTCACTCCCCTCTCTCGCCATCCTCCCTCTCTCACTCTCCCCCTCTCACCCTCACCCTTCTCTTGCCCTCCACTCTCTCCCCTCCATCGGCCTCCCCTCTCTCGCCCTCTCCATCGCTCTCGCCTTCACCTCGCTCCCCCTCTCTCGCACCCCCCCTCTCACCCTCCCCCTTTCTTGCCCTCCCCCTTTCACGCCCTCCTCCCTCTCTCGCCCTCCCCTTTATCGCCCTACTGTCTATCATACTCCCCTCTATTGCCCTCCTCTCTCTCACCATCCTCCTCTCTCTCCCTCCCCTGTCTCGTCCTCCCCTCTCTCAACCTCTCCCCTCTCTCGCCCTCCCCACCCTCCCTCCCCTCTCTCGTCCTCTCCCTTCCACTCTCCCCTCCACTCTCCCCTCTCTCGCCCTCCCCTCTCTCCCATTCCCTCTCTCGCCCTCTCCCTCCCTCTCTCTCTCCCTCCCCTCCCCTCCCCTCTCTCGCCCTCCAGTATCTCACCCTATCTCTCCCTAGCCCCCCTCTCTCTCCCCCCGCTCTTTCACTCTCGCTCCACCTTCTCACTCTTGACCCCCTCAATCAGTGTCTCTCTGTCCCCACCTCCCTCTGTTTGTCTCTGACTGAATCTCTCTCCCTCCCTCCCTCTTTCTCTGTCACAATCTGTTTTCCTGGTCCTTCCCTCTTCCTCTGACCCAGAGACTGGGGGGATGGGGGGGTGATTGGTCGTGAGTCTGCCTGTGGTGAGGGGTGGGAGATGTGGGAAGTAGGAGACGGGGATAATGGGGTATAGATGGAACTGCTGGAGGGAGGCAGAGACGGCAGGACAGAGAGAGTGAGGGTGAGAGGAAAGGGAACAGTGGAGTCAGGTGGAGAAACTGGGGTTGGGGGTTGTGTGTGAGAGGGGGGACGAGGGAGTGTGAAGAGGAGGGGTGGTGAGAAAGAGGAAGAGAATTGAGTAGAAAGTGGGGGGAAGATGAAATGGGGAGACCAGGCTGCAGTGGTGGGACAGAGGGAGTTAAACCCAGCTCCTGAGCTCAGGGCGCGGTGCCCTCCCCTTCCCTGTGGACCAGGACTTGGGGCTGAGTCTGTCTCTCTCCAGCTCAGCTTCTCCAACACAAAGACACACAACAACATCGGTCACTCTGCTGCTCGGCACGCTTTAATCAACATTTTTATTGGTTACAAATGGAAGTGATGGATACAGTCAGTGGGATGGTGCCTTTTCTCACTGGCCCCTGAGTTGTGAGAAACATTGAAATGTTTCCCTGTTACCCCCCTGGGGGATAAGGTTGGACAAACCAGCGCTACCCTCAGACTGTTACCATAGCGACAGGCTGCTACATCGCTGAAACACTGAACTGAAATGAGAAAATCCCGGATGGTGTGATTAATGAGGGAATTTGATGGATGGATGGATTTGGGTGAAGGGATATTTCAGCACATTCTTCAGCTGCTGCCTGAACTTAGTTTGGGTCACGGCATAAATCGCGGTGTTTGTGCAGCAACTGAGGAGCTGCAGCATGAAGCCCATTTCCTGCACAAAGAGATCGAGATACACAGACCGATGCCCAAACTCATTCATCCGCCTCCATATAGAATACAGCATTAACGTTGACCATAACAGGATGAAATTGGCCGAGATCACAAACAGTAAAATGATGGATTTTTTTCGGTTTCTCATTTCTGTGTCAGACTGAGCGTCCCCATTGGTGTGAGCGCGGAGTCTCCTGCGGGCTCTGCTGGTCACTAAAATGTGTCTGACGGTGAGAACATTGAGCAGCAGAATCAGGACAAATGGGACACACGGGGTTAGAATGTTGTGGAGGAATTCGATTGTGACCCAGACAATGGAGAATAGGACAGCGCGTGTTACTTCACAAAACCGGGGGAGGTTCATCATCCAATACCGAGCCGTGAACATAAAATACCAGGAAATGTTCTTTAAACAGCTCAGCACAGTCACTGCTCCCAGAACCACAGCCGCCGTTTTCTCACTGCAATATTTACTTTTCAGCTTCTGGCAACAAATGGCCACAAACCGATCAAAGGTGAAAATGACGGTGAACCAGACAGAGCAGTCAGTGGCTGCATAAAGCAGGATGGCGTGGATATTACACACGGGGACGGAGTCCATCAGGAAATAAAAGTGTTCCCGATAAACAATGGGAATCTGTCTCAGGATCAGGTCGAGAATAATGACCAGGAGATCCGCCGCTGCCATGGCCCCCAGGTAACGTCTGACACATGGAGACAATCCACAATCTTTACAAAGCAGGACGTAGATGGTCACTATGTTAACTGTGAGGAAGGAAAACAAACCCATTATCCATCAGCCTGGAGGCAAAGGGACCTGTTTGATCGGGGACCCAGTGAGATTTTCAAATGTGTCCCTGTATTCAGGGATTTATAAAAATAATTGGAGCTGAAATAACAAATGGGACGGTCTGAATTACTGACAAAAATGTGACATAAACCACCAGAAACCCTCCCTCCCCAAACACACAGAGACACATCCATAAGGACAGATGGTCTCTAGAACATTCCCACACACTCGGCGGCACGGTGGCACAGTGGTTAGCACTGTTGCCTCACAGCGCCAGAGACCCGGGTTCAATTCCCGCCTCAGGCGACTGACTGTGTGGAGTTTTCACGTTCTCCCCGTGTCTGCGTGGGTTTCCTCCGGTTTCCTCCCACAGTCCAAAGATGTGCAGGAAGGGGTAGATGTAGGGGTATGGGTGGGTTGCGCTTCGGCGGGGCGGTGTGGACTTGTTGGGCTGAAGGGCCTGTTTCCACACTGTAAGTAATCTAATCTAATCACTCGAGAGCAGACACAGGTCACTCCTTCCCAGTTCTTAATACGGAGGGTGGAAACGTTGCTGTCCTGAAGACAAACGGAGTTTGGGAATTTCTGCATTTTGGTCTAAATTGTGGTCGATGCTGTGTCGTGAAGAAATGTAAACACAGGGAAAACGTATTCACCCCTTTAACTGCCTGAGGGGCCTTCGGAGGGAATGAGGGAATTTGATGGATGGATGGATTTGGGTGAAGGAATATTTCAGCACATTCTTCAGCTGCTGCCTGAACTTAGTCTGGGTCACGGCATAAATCGCGGTGTTTGTGCAGCAACTGAGGAGCTGCAGCATGAAGCCCAATTCCTGCACAAAGAGATCGAGATACACAGAGTAATACCCAAACTCATTCATCCGCCTCCATATAGAATACAGCATTAACGTTCCTTCTCCCTGGAACTAGATCTCTTCCCTCGGGATCTTATCGTTTGTTCAATTCACTGACGTCCGGCCGTTCACAAACAATGTCAGGGACAGAACGTTCCGGGGAATGTCAGTTATAGAATGTCAGGGACAGAACGTTCCAGGGAATGTCAGTTATAGAATGTCAGGGACAGAACGTTCCGGGGAATGTCAGTTATGGAATGTCAGAGACAGAACGTTCCAGGGAATGTCAGTTATAGAATGTCAGGGACAGAACGTTCCGGGGAATGTCAGTTATACAATGTCAGGGACAGAACGTTCCGCAGAATGTCAGTTATAGAATGTTGGGGACAGAACGCTCCCATCCACTTACTGCTCCATATCCCCATTGTTGCCCTGACAAGGGGTTGCTGTGGGTGTGAACATCACTGACAGGGAGAGATGACGGGGGAATCAGTTTAAATATCACCACATGGGAGGGGTTTGGGAAATAGACAGAGAGGGGGAGACTGAGAGACAGTGTCATGGAAGGATGTGTTCCCAGGTTTCAGAATGCTGAAAGCTAGACACTTCGATAACATCCTGTAACATGAGCCTGTCTTCCCAGGAAAGATGGGAAAAAGTGATATTGGTGTGAGGTCAGATGATGGAGAGTTTTGGATGAGCATTTGTAAATGGAGTCCTTCACGGCTGGAGGTACACACCATCACCCAGATGCCCCTGGATATTCCGTGATCCCTGACACTGGGGCCATTTTAAAACCCAATGGGCACACGGTTGAGCTTTCTCAGTTTGGAGCTGCCCTACACAGTTTACACTGAGCATGGCAGATAAGGGACAATTACACCACGGTTTGTCAACAGGGACACGGAGGGCCTGGTGGATGGGCTAGTACAGAGGGGGACCATTCTCTTCCCAGAGCGGGCTACATCACCAGACCCACCGAGCATGGTCTGAGCTCACCACCCAGATCAGTGCAGTATCTGGGGTCTGAAGAAATGTCCAGCAATACAGGACAAGCATCAATAACCTTCCCCACTCTGTTAGGATAAGGGTAACCATATTCTCTCCGCTCCCTCACACTCACTGTATATCTGTTATAGCACAGACCCAGAACAAGGCTCATGTTCCACCACTCTCACTGCCTCATGCTGCACCTTCTCTCTCTGTCTCTGTCTCTGTCTCTCTCCCTCTCTCTTCCTCCTCCCTCCACTTTACCTCCCCCCCACCCCACATTAATAACACTGCATGGATACAACACTGTGGACTGACTCTCTCCGCATCCCTCACCATGACCCCCTCCCCACCTACACTAACACTAACAGCAGGACCACCCACTCCCACCCTCACTCCCTACCTCCCTCCCTTTCTCTCAATCCAGGAGAAACAGCCTGGAATAGGACATAAAGGGCCTATCCGGGTGGTGAAGTGCCCGATATCCGTTCCTTCACCCCCGTCCCCCCTCCATGTGGGGAGGACCCTGGTAGGAGCCGGAGAGGACAGGGACACCTCGTGTGGAGATTCTGAAACATCCACGTCACACCTACCAAGGAGCAATGTTCAGTGAAGGGCAATTCTCACACAAACCCACTGTATGTTCCATTCCCCCGGCACAACTTAGAAGCCGTGGCCCTGATGCCATCTCCCTTTTGTATCGAGCTGGTACAAATGGAATCCCCACGGTCTCAGTGGGCAGGAGCTGGGCTCACAACTATCGTCACCACCACCTCCCAGGAAGGGAGCATGGAGACTCCCTCCTCCACCTCCTCCTGTAAACAGCTCAGATACTGAAACTAATCTGTGATATTTACTACTCTCACTTGTCCTGACATCTTCAACAATCTGTGCTCATATACATCCAGCGCTCTCTGCTCCTGCAGCCCCTTTATAACGGCACAGCCTGTTTTAAGCTGTCTTTCATTGTCTTTCCTACCAAAGTGTTTCACCTCAAACTGTTCTGCATTGATCCCCATCTGCCATAAACTTGAACACTACACCAATGTGTGATTGTCCTGTTAGAGTTCTACACTCTCCTCCATAGACTTCAGAGTTCTTCCAGGTTCGGTGCCATCTACAAACATTGAATTGTTATAGCGTCACAATCCCCATGAAACAACTGAAATCCTGCCACACTCACGAGTGTGAGCAAGTGAAATACTGATATATTCCTATGGACAAAGTCGAATAATGACATGCTGTCAATGGAGCAACAAAAGTCCTGTCACACACCAGACAGAGCAAATGAAATATTGACAAACCACAGAGCAAGAGGAATCCGGATAGGTCCCACTTATCGATATCATCAGGGTATGATGTGATGAAGTTGAAAGTGTGGACTGTACCTTTAAGAGAGAGGGAATGCTGTTCTGAACTGACAGCTGCCAAGCACCTGTGATACGAGAGGATAGAAGACCCAGAAACAGTATATTGCTATAGAGCTGGAGTCGGGTAATAAGCAGTTAAGAGAAAGAGGGTCCCAGAGTTGAGCATAGTTGATGTAAAATGTTCACTTTCAGAGAGAAAAAATAAATTGATGTTTTTATTTAAACAGTGGAATTTGGGAGTTCTCTGTCCCTCATATTTTAACAGTTTAGGAGGCGAATTGAGCATTTATTTATGCTTAGTTTAATTTACAGGATGAGCTCCATGTCGTGTCCTAACAATTGCTGTGTGTGTATCTGTGTGTCTGTGTGTGGGGCAGGTCTGGCAGTCTCTGTGGTGCTTAAAGTGATGCAATGCCACCCTCTGCTGGCCTCCCCACGCCACTGCACAGGCATTGGCAGAGGGTGAAAACCAACAGGGATTCACTCAGAGACGAGGAGGGAGAGGGCAGCTGCTCACAGCACCATCCAAACTGATGTCTTATCCATGGAATGATCTAAATGTCCTATAAACGTTGTAACTGTCCCTGCTTTCAGCACTTCCGCTGGAGGTTCATTCCACACACAAGCCAGATTCTGTCTAAAATATTTACCTCTCATGACTTCCATAAATCTTTTTTCCTCGCACCTTAAAAATCCCTCAGTTTTGAAAACTCAACCCGAGAGAGAATACATCAGCCCTTCAGCTTCTCTGTAACCCTCATTGTTTTATAGACCTGTGTAAAGTTACTGCTTAATCTCATATTCTTCAGTGAAAAAAGTCCCAGCCGATCCAGCCTCTCCTGATAGCTCACTCCCTCCTTTCCCAGCAACATCCAGGTTAATCTCTTCTCAATCCTCTCCAGCTTAATAATATCAATGTCAGTAATATCAAAGTGAATAGTCAAGGTATTTTCTAAGGGTACGGGGAGTCCAAAACTAGAGGACATAGGCTTAAGGTGAGAGGGGAAACATTTAAAAGTGACCTAAGGGGCAGCTTTTTCACCCAGAGGATGGTGTGCCTATGGAATGAGCGGGTAGGGTGACCAGACTGGACCCAGTTCCAGAAGAGGTCTCACCAATGTCCTGTACAACCACAACATGACATCTCAATTCCGATACTCAAAGGTCTGTCCTATGAAGACGTGTGCTAAACACCTTCTTAACCACACTATCTATATGAGATGCAAATTTTAAAGAATTAAACCGGATGGCCTAGGTCTCTGTTCTACAATACTGCCAAAGACCCTACTTTTAATTGTATAGGTCCTGCTGTTGTTTGATTTACCAAATCCAATACCTCGCATTAATCCAAACTAAACTCCATCAGCCACCCCTTAGCCCAGTGAGTGATATTACTGTCACCTCACCCTCCCCCTTCAATTTTAAAATGCCCTCCCCCTCTCCAGGAGGCCTGCACACTCCGGCCTTGAATTTCACAAAGACCCTGAGCTTGGTTTGCCTTGTGTGGTAAGGGGGAGGAGGGACAGATTGCAGACACAGTCAGTGGGGAGGAGAGGCTGGACAGTAATCAGCGGCCTCGTAGCATTTCATGGTTTAGGAAAAGGGGAGTCACACGTGAGAGTTGGGTAAGAGTGATCGGTGTTTTGGGATCAGAAATTAAGCTCTTTCTTCATCTCTGGTGTTCAGTAATAAATATCTATTTGAGACCCTTCATTGGGCAGAGTGTGTCTGCAGGATTTCTTTCCTTATATTGCAGACTACAGATAATAGCACTTAAAGATATTCATAGTTAATTTCGATAGCATAGAAAGTATACTCAATATCCTACAGTTGAGACAAATATCTTGCATTTGTTTAATAATACAAAGTGTTGTTTGTAATTCAGTAATTGTAACCTGATTATAATAAATCCACATCAAGCTGAAAGTGGGCACTGAAATATGACCCAAAATCTGGGTATGGTAGTGTGGTAGGTAGTGTCCCTGTCTCTGAGCCAGAGCTCTGGATTTGATTCCAATTCCTGAACTTGTGTGGTAGTGTTCCTTGCTCTGGGCTAGAAGGCCTGGATTCAAGTTCTGCCTGTTGCAGAGGTATGTCCCAGCATGTCAGAACAGGCTGATGAACAAACACACAGGAGAATAATGTTACAGCTTTATGGGTATTGCTGAGTGATGCTAGTGTCCCTACCTCCGCGCACAAAGGTCTAGGTGTAAAGCCCACAGAAGTGTCTCTGGATACATCTGAACAAACTGATTAAAATGGATTTAGAATTGTGACTTGATGGAGAAGGAAGAGGTGTCAGTATTGAATTTCAGAATTTTGCCCCAGGATGACTGAAAGTACAGCCATTCGTGTTGATTGGGGTCACATTTTGCAACAGTAAAGGTTTATAAAATCAAAATGGCCATAGATAGGGTGAGTACTCAGGGGTTTTTCCTCAGGTTAGGGGCGTCCAAAACTAGAGGGCTTTGGTGGAACGTGAGAGGGGAAATGATTTGAGGAGGCCTAAAGGGCACCATTTCACACAGAGGGTGGTGTGCGTATGGAATGAGCTGCCAGAGAAAGTGGTGGAGGCTGGTACAACTACAGCATCTGGGTACTGAGACCTGGCAAGCTTTTCCAGCAATTTCTGTATTTCTTTTAAAAATGCATTCAGTTTAACACAGGTATTCTGAATAAATTAAACATTTTTATTTTTTAATGACGCAGGGACCTATAAACATATCTTCAAATTGACCGAGACCATTTTCTGCGAAGGGTATGGCTCTGTGTATGACACCAGCAATGATGCACCTACATGGAACAGGGAATGTGATGGAGACATAGTTTGGACAATGTACAAGGAGACCTCACATGGTACAGTTTGGGAGAGGATGACATTACTGTGTGATTCAACTCAGAGAGGGAGAAAATGTAATCTGCCTGAGAAGGAAAGGCCTATTGCACTCTCTCCCCTTCATTGTTCCTCATCACAGCAATGTCTGCGAGCTAAAAAACCCTCTACAGTCATCGTTACCATTCTTATTTTTATGGAATCCCTGCAGTGTGGAAACATGCCGTTCGACCCAACAAGTCCATACCAACCTTCTCAACCCATTTCCTTATATTCACCTCTGACTATTGCACATAACCTAGAAATCCCTGAACACTACGGCCAATTTAGCATGACCAATCCACCGAACCTACACAGTTTGTGGTAGGAAACTGGATCACCCATTAGAGCTCACACAGACAAGGGAAGAATGTGCAAACTCCACACAGACAGTCACCCAAGGATGGAATCGACCCCAAGTCGCTGGTGTTGTGAGGCAGCGGTGCTAATCACCGTGCTACCCTTTGGATGATCCCGAACCAGAATTCACTGGAATCTACTCACTGTTTAAAGCAAAGGGAATTCAGTCAAATCCAAACTCTCCCAGGATGAAATCCCATTGCTAGCAGCTTGTGTGAGTACAATATCTTCAGAAGCAGAATAACGTTTTGGACCATCTCACAATTTTTCCTTTGTCACGTGTTCCAATAATATCTGGACTAAGTTATTTCAAGTTAAAATTGCAGAGATTGTGTGTGTGTGTGTCAGCATTTTTAGAAAGGGAAATATTGATTATATAATTGCAATACCCAAACAGTTTGCTATTCATCTTTCCACCATAGTTTGAGTAAGATTGCTCTGGATCATAAACATGTTGTTTTAGCAGATTAAAGAAACTAGCCTGACTTGTTCCTAAAACTGACCCTGACCCAGTCTGAGACCAATATCATCGGCCATATCACCGACCTGGTTACATTTAACATTTGTTGTGAGCAGTGGAGGAGTGGGACTCGAAAAGGAAACAATGACCCCAAAAAGTCGGGGAACTATAGACGGGTGAGCCTGATGTCAGTGGTGGATAAGTTGTTGGAGGGGATTCTGAGGGACACGATTTACATACATTTGGGAAGGCAAGGGCTGATCGGGGTAGACAATGTATCTTTCTGTATGGGAAATCATGGCTCATTAACTTGGTTGAGTTTTTTGAAGAGGTGACAAAGAAGTTTGATGAAGGCAATTTGGTAGACATTGTCTATATGGACTTTAGCAAGGTGTTCATTTAAAGAACAAAGACCAAAGAAAATTTACAACCCAGGAACAGGCCCTTCACCCTCCAAGCCTGAGCCAATCCAAATGTACTGTCTAAATCTGTCGGTCAATTCCTAAGCATCTGTATCCCTCTGCTCCCCACCTACTCATGCATCTGTCCAGACGCATCTTAAATTAATCGACCGTGCCTGCCTCTACCACCTCTGCTAGCAACACGTTCCAAACGCCCACCACCCTCTGTGTGAAGTACTTACCGCGTGTATCCCCCTTAAACTTTCCACCTCTCACCTTGAAAGAACGACCTCTCGTTATTGAATCCTTCAACCTGGGAAAAAGCTTGTCTCTATCCACCCTGGCTATACCCTTCATGATTTTGCAAACCTTAATCAGGTCCCCCTTCAAACTCCTTCTATCTAGTGAAAATAAACCTAACCTACTCAGCTTCTCTTCATAGCTAGTATTTCATTTTGATTGGTGGACAGATTAGTAAGTTTCAGTCACATGGGATACAGAAGAAGCTATTCACTATTGGCTCGAAGAAAGAGGGATATTTTTCAGACTGGAGGCTTGTGAGCAGCAGTGGGCTGGAAGAATCAGGACTGAGTTCACTGCATTTCATCATTTATGTAAAGGATTTAGATGTGAATATTTGGACAATAATTAGTAAGGTTACAGATGACATCAGAAAGGTGGTGTGGTAGATTATCTCAGAGTACAACAAGACCACAAATAGATGGGACAAAGGGGCAAGGATGGACAGATGAAGTTTAATTTAGATAAATATGAAGCTTTGCATTTTGGGAAGGCAAATCAGGGCAGACATTATATAGTTCATGGTCAGGTCCTGGGGCATGTTGTGGAACAAAGGGACATAGAGCTGCAGGTGCATTGTTCCTTGAAAGTGGAGTCGCAGGTAGACAGAGTGGTGCTGAACACATTGGGCACTTTTGCCTTAATCAGTCAGAGCATTGAGTATAGTAGTTGTGGTGGTATGTTGTATCTGTACAGGACGTTGGTGAGGCCACTTCAAGAATACTGTGTACAACTCGGTTTTCTGCAGAAATGACTTACACAGATGTCCCAGGACTGGAGGTTTGAGCTTTAGGAAGAGGCTGGTTAGGTTGAGGTGTTTCCCCCTGGAGTTTCAGAGGCTGAAGGGTGACATTATAGAGGTTTATAAAAACACTCGGGGGCATGGATATTCTGAACAGCCACATTCTGCTGTCCAGGGTAGGGGGGTTCAGAACAAGAGGGCATAGGTTGAAGGCGAGAAGATTTAGAAAGGACCTGAAGATAAATGTTTCACACAGCGAGTGGTGTGTGTATAGAATGTGCTGTCAGAGGAAGTGCTGAAGGTGGTTACAATCGCACATTTAAAAAGTATCTGAAAGAGGAGGTATATTTACCAAATTCTGGCAAATGGGACTGGATCAGATTTGATATCTGAACGGAGTGAACAGATTGGACTAATGGGTCTGTTCCCACTCTGCATGACTCTCTGATTCTATAAGAGGGATGATGAATAATTCTGAAAGGACCTTTCAAGTCGGAATCCTCTTCAGTGGAAGGTTGTCGTGTCTCTACGTTCACATTGATTGAAAGCTACTTTCGTTACATATTTGACAAAGAAGTGAGTCATGCACAATGGGACGCAGACAGGAAAGTGGGGCTGAGACCACAACCTGATCAGCCACAATCTTAGTGCCTGGTGGAGAAGGCTCAAAGTATCTAATGACCCACTCCTGCTGCTCAGTCCAATGTTCCCGTGTTCCATTCAGCCCCTCAAACCTGCTAGACAGGAGCAGTTGGAGGCTACTTACTGCTATAACCTGGTGCACAGAAACGCCGGAGACCAATCAGCCCCTCAGTACTGTCCCACACGGTTTGAGATGATTTGGGAAATGTAATTGGAAAATCCAGGCTGGGTATGAAAGAGGCCCCTCATCTCTCTTTAGAAAGCTTCCCCTCTCTGCAGCTTGTGCTCCATTTGTTGGTCATGTTGTAGACCCAGATTCACTGTGAATACAGCCCACATACCTCACCCAGAGATGGCTCAAAACATCATCTGGTCTCCCTGACTGCAATATGCAATACCAGAACATTCATAAAAATAACACCCACTAACATTCCAATAACCGAATGTGAGAACATCAGAAACAGGGGCAGGTCGTTAACTCCCCAAACCTGCCTTGCCCTTCACTAAGATCGTGGCTGATCTGCTCCTGGCCTCAAATCCTCTTTCGTACCCAATTCTTCATAGCCCTCAACTCTCTGACAGGTCAATATCCATCTATTTCCTCTTCAAATACTTTCAGTCATCTAGCTCACCAAACACCCTTGAGAAGAGAAATCCTGACATTCAATCCCACCTGTTTGAAGAAACCACGTGCTGCTCCTATACCATGGCTTATTGATGTGAACAAAAGAGGTTGACTCAAGGGTTCAGGTAAAAATGACTGGCCCTGATATCAAGGCAATGGTTGTCTTCTGTTGACATCAAGGAGCTGGACTTAATGGGAATCAGAGTAAACTCTCCAGTGTTTGGGGTCAAACATGGCACAAAGGAAGATGTTCATCGTCTCAGTCCTGGGTCACCTCTGTGGGAGATCCTCAGGATAGCTTCCTCTTCACAAACATCTTCAGCTGCTTCATCAATGTCTCCCCAACCTCACCCTCCTCACCATAAGATCAGAAGTGGGGATGGTCTCTGAAGATTCCACAATGTTCAGAACATTTTGTCCCCCGTCAGCTCCTGAATTGGTCTGTGTCTGTGTGCAGCAAGACGCAGACTTCATTGAGGCTTGTGCTGTTAAAGTATCAGTCACATTCATGTACCAGCACTGCCTGACACTGCACATTGCCCCAGTAAAACAAGAGTTCATTCGGCACCTCACTCTGGTTTCACAGGAATATGAGGAAGTCGTTCAGCCCATTGACGTTACTGGAGATGAACTGGGATAGCCTATTCAATGCCTCCAGCCTGTTACTCAGGAAGAGAAGGAGTCTAGTATGATGGACCACAACAGAGCACCTCGAAAATATTTGATGGCAATAGCCTAGACTTTTATGTTTTCTTATTTTAAAGGAAATGTAAAGTGTCTGTTCCAGATGCAATGTGACTGGTCAAACTACTCGGTGTGAAGCAAAACACCACCTATTTCAACACGAAAGAAGAAATAACACCACAGAAAGAGGAATTTAGAATAACGTAATTGTATTGACAGCGAAATAGAATAATAGATCTAGGAACTATTACTAATGAACTGTTCCATTATAGGGAAGCCCCATAAACACAACCCTTGGCAAAAAGAAATATTCAGACACAGAATGTTACAAATACTTCTCCAATCCAGGAATTAAAAACAGCATCAAGAGAAAATTCAGAGAGTGTAGCAACCAGGAAACATTCCCTGAAGTTTCCAACTCTGTGGAGACCCCAATAGTTTCTGATGTTACTGAGAAACCAAAACCCATTGATCCTAATTTGTGAGAGCTGGCCACACCCATTCAGGCTGCATTAAAATAAACACAAGGCCTCCCTAGCTGTTACTCAAGTGGTCTTAACTAGCCAGCTTGGTAACGATCGTTAAATCTCTCTCATAAAAGAAACCCGGACAAAATAACCTCTCAAAGCTGCAGCACCAACACACTTGTCAGCACATCGAGCTGTCAAACAGGAACCAGGGGTAACCAGCCAGGCCCTTGGCCCTGTCCAATTGGACGAGGAAGAAGCCAGTCAGTCCCTTGAGTCACTTACACAGGAACAGTAGGAGGCCATTCCCACCTCAATGCACTTCCACGGGGGCAGAATGAGGTAATTGATGCTGATTCCTGATGAATGTCTTATGCCCAATATGTCGATTCTCCTGCTTCTCGGATGCTGCCTGACTTGCTGTGCTTTTCCAGCAATCGACTCTCTACTCTGATCTCCAGCATTGGCAGTCATAGGTATCTACTAAATGATGCTCTAACATGATGAACAAGTGAGGCAGAAGCTGTACAGACAGACTGTTCCACGTTGTTCCAGGTAGCTCCGTTGCTCATGATACACATGTGGGACTTTAACGTGGCTTTCTAGTGGTAAGCTGGGAAGCCATATGTCTTGTGTGAAGTCACAAGAAGGCACCTTCCATCTCTGAGAAGACAGCCTGGTGTTCTCTATGTAGGGCGGAAGCTGGTGGGATTTGCTACCTGTTTCAGGTGGAAGGTATTGTGGCTGCTGTTGGGGATTGTGAGCAACCTGACGTTCAGTACAGGGTTCACACGCCAACTGCACAATAACATGGGGAGAGTTATTTTAGGCATATAAACTATTAGGAAAGTCATGTTAGACTGATGAATGAACTCTCTAAGTTCAAATAATGGTGATCTTGTTCATGTTGACCTTGTCTAGTGCACGTCATGTTCAGTGTAACCTGTATGACATACTCTGTCCAAGTTTATTTACACCCTATGATCCGTCTGGTCATGCTTACTATGATCTTCCTCCACTGCTCATAAATAAAGTGTTTCCATGTACTGAGGTACACGCGACAATAAATCAAACCAATCAATCCTGGGTAAAGTATGGAATTTCTCACCCTATCAATGTGTCTTTTGGAAATAAGAGATCGCTGCCACTCCTCGTGTTTCAGCATCACCATTTCTTCGTCTCTCACAGCTCTACAGATTCAACACTCAGCTTATTCACTCTATCCCCATGTTACCATCACCTGTGTCTGTGGTAAGGAGATCATTCCTTACAAAGGAGATCAAATCTGTAGAGAGTGCCCCAAATGCTCTCTCAGTAAGGCTCTACAACAGCAGGAAGATGGTTTTACTTATCTACTCGAATCACCTTACAATAAAGGACAGCATACCATTGACTGCACCCATTACTTACACAGGGTTTGATTCATACCGGTCAGCATAGACTTGTGAGTGGGAAATGATGCTTCCCAAATTTCTTAGAGTCCTTTGGTGAAGTGACCAAGAATGTTGATGAGGGCAGAGCGGTTAACGTAGTCTCTGTGGATTTCAGTAAGGCCTTTGATAAGTTTCCACATGGCAGGCTGCTCTGGAAGGTTCCATCACGTAGAATACTGGTTGAACTGGCCAATTGGATACACAGTTTGCTTGTTGATAGGAAGCAGAGGATTTAGTGGAGGGATGCTTGCCTGACTGGAGGTTGGATCCATAGCTGCTTGTTATCTATGATTTGGTTGAGAATGTACAAGGCATGATTAGTAAGTTTGCAGATGACAGTAAAGTAAGTGGCAGCATGATCAGTGAGGAAGTTTATAAGAAATTGCAGCAGGACTTTAATCAGGTGGGGAAGTGGGCTGAGAAATGGCAAATGGAATTTAACATACATGTGTGAGGTCTTGCAGTTTGGAATCTCAAATCAAGGTGGGAGTTTCACGGTGAATAGGCGGGCCTTAAGGGGTGTAAAGGGCAGAGAGACCTTGGAATTTATGTCCACAGTTCCCTGAGAGTGGAGTCTCAGGTAGGCAGGGCAGTGAAGAAAGCTTTTGGCACACTGGCCTTCGTCAGGTAGGACACTGAGTATAGAAGTTGGTAATTTATGTTGCAGTTACGCAGGACTTTGGTAAGGCCGCACTTGGAGTATTCTGTTCAGTTTTGTCAACTTGTTATAGGGAGGATATCATGAAATTAGAAAGAGTGCAGAAGACATTTACAAGGACGTTGCCAGAACCCAATGGTCTGAGTTATAGGGAGAGGTTGGACAAGCTAGGACCTTTTCTTTAGAGTGTAGGAGACTGTGGGGGACCTTACAGAGCTGTATAAGATCATGAGGGGTATGGATAGGGTGAAGGCTCTCAGTCGATTCCAAAGTTTAGAGAATCGAGGACGAGAGGGGACCAGTTTAAGGTTAAAGAGCAACAAATAAAAGGGAACCTGAGGGACCACTTATTTACATAAATGGCTGGTACGTGGATGAGCTGCCAGAAGATGTGGCTGAGGGGGATGTATTAACAACATTTCAAAAGCATTTGGATAAATATATGGATAGGAAATGACTAGAAGGATATGTGCCAACTGCAGGGAAATGGGGTTAGTGTGAATGGACATTTACAAGGTGGAGTCGAACCTCTTTGTTAATTAAAACCAAACACCCAGAAAAGCTCGCCTCACCTCGTAATCTGTTAACATATGAGTGACACAGATCTCCTACATTCCACTATTTAAACAAAAATTAGCAAGTTAGTTTCTTAACTTTTATAGTGAACACTAAACAAAAACTATTCGCAAATACAAGCCCCTCTTTTCTTAGCTACTTAATATCTGACTCCAACTCTGTAAAAAATATGCTGTTCCAACAACCCACATATTAAACGTTACAATCTCAAGACCACACAGTCTCTATCTTCCCCGCTGTGTTCACTCTTTCAGCTGCTGATCTCCCTGGGTCATTTTTTTAAATGCAAGTATGTTTTACATGAACATGTGTCTTTGATAGAGAGTGTTTGAGATGGTCAGTTAGCACTCCTGCTCTACAGCAGTTAATCTGCTGTTGGATGGCAGCGGCTCTCCCTCTATTTTCAAATTGCTGGATTTATTTACTTCCCATGATACAATAATGCTCATAATTTGATTGATTTCCAGGTGTACGAATAATAATATTCAAATTCCATTGGCTTCGGATATTCTGAGCATTATTTAAAGTATTTGATTGCATTTGAATTGCTGTCAAAACAGCAACCAAAACTCATGCTTCCATTTCCCAGCTAATTGTTACATTTGGAACAGTCTGACCTTTAGCTGGCATCTGTGGCTATACTTTCGATTCAGCAAAACCCGTCCTATCTTAAAGTGAACAGACATTGATTAGATTCCAGGCAGTAACACAACCCGGGCTATCTGTTATTCTGTATACTAACCTCCTTGAACCCCTCGCTTAGATTCCAGGGTGTAACTCACTCCGGGGTATACGTTAATCTGTATATAAACAACCCTGAACCCCTCGATTACATTCCAGGCTGTAATTGAGTCCGGGGTATCTGTTAATCTGCATATAAACCACCCTGAACCCCTCAATTAGATTCCAGGCTGGAACAAACCCCAGAATATCTGTTATTGTGGATATAAACCACCCTGAACCCCTCGATTAGATTCCAGGCTGTAACTCACTTCGGGCTATCTGTTATTCTGTATATAAACCACCATGAACACCTCGATTCGATTCCAAGCTGTAACTTCCTGTCAGGGTTGAAAGGGAAGGCTGGTAGTTATAGGGAATGCTGGCTGACGAAAGAAATTGATGGTTTCGTTCAGAAAAAGAAGGAAGCATATGTCAGGTATAGACAGGATCGATCGAGTGAATCCTTAGAAGAGTAGAAAGGAAGTAGGAGTATACTTAAGAGGGAAATCAGGAAGACAAAACGCGGACATGAGATAGCTTTGGAAAATAGAATTAAGGAGATTCCAAAGTGTTTTTACAAATATATTATGCCAAAGGGTAACTAGGGAGAAAATAGGGCCCCTATAAGATCAGTAAGGCAGCCTTTGTGTGGAGCCACAGAAAATGGGGGAGATATTAAATGAATATTTTGCATCAGTATTTACTGTGGAAAGGGATATGGAAGATATAGGCTGCAGGGAAATCGATGGTGACATCTTGCAAACTGTTGCAGATATACAGAGAAGGAAGTGCTAGATGTCTTGAAATGGTAAAAAGTGGATACATCCCCAGGACCTGATCAGGTGTACCCGAGAACTCTGTGGGAAGCTCGAGAAGTGATTGCTGGGCCTCTTGCTGAGATATTTGATTCATCGATGGTCACAGGTGAGATGCTGGAAGGCTGGAGGTTGGCAAACATGGTGCCAATGTTTAAGAAGGGCGGTAAAGACAAGTCAGGGAACTATAGACCAGTGAGCCTGACCTCGGCGGTGGGCAAGTTGTTGGAGGGAATCCTGAGGGACAGGATGTACATGTATTTGGAAATGCAAGGACTGATGCGGGATAGTTAACATGGCTTTGTGCGTGGGAAATCATGTCTCACAAACTTGATTGAGTTTTTTGAAGAAGTAAAAAAGAAGATTGATAAGGGCAAAGCAGTAGATGTGATCCATATGAACTTCAGTAAGGCATTCGACAAGGTTCCCCATGGCAGACTGATTAGCAAGGTTAGATATCATGGAATACAGGGCGAAGTCGCCATTTAGATACAGAACTGGCTCAAAGGTAGAAGACAGAGGGTGGTGGTGGAGGGTTGTTTTTCAGACTGGAGGCCTGTGACCAGTGAAGTGCCACAAGGATCAGTGTTGGGTCCACTACTTTTTGTCATTTATATAAATGATTCGGATGCGAGCATAAGAGGTACATTTAATAAGTTTGCAGATGACACCAAAATTGCAGGTGTAGTGGACATCGAAGAGGGTTTCCTCAGATTACAACAGGATCTGGGCCAGATGGGCCAATGGGCTGAGAAGTGACAGATGGAGTTTAATTCAGATAAATGCGAGGTGCTGCATTTTGGGAAAGCAAATCTTAGCAGGACTTCTACATTTAATGGTGAGGTCCTAGGGTGTGTTGCTGAACAAAGGGACCTTGGAGTGGAGGTTCATAGCTCCTTGAAAGTGGAGTCGCAGGTAGATAGGATAGTGAAGAAGGCGTTTTGTATGCTTTCCTTTATTGGTCAGAGTACCGATTACAGGAGTTAGGAGGTCATGTTGCGGCTATACAGGACATTGGTTAGGTCACTCTTGGAATATTGCGTGCAATTCTGGTCTCCTTCCTGTCGGAAAGATGTTGTGAAACTTGAAAGGGTTCAGAAAAGATTTACAAGGATGTTGCCAGGGTTGGAGGATCTGAGCTACAGGTACAGGCTGAACAGTCTGGGGCTGTTTTCCCTGGAGTGTCGGAGGCTGAGAGGTGAACTTATCGAGGTTTACCCTGGGGTAAGTGAGTCCAGAACCACAGGGCATAGGTTTAGTTTGAGAGGGGAAAGATATGAAAGAGACCTAAGGGACAACTTTTTCACGCAGAAGGTGGTACGTGTATGGAGTGAGCTGCTAGAGGAAGTGGTGGAGGCTGGTACAATTGCAACATTTAAGACGAATTTGGATGAGTATATGAATAAGAAGGGTTTGGAGGGACATGGGCCAGGTGCTGCCAGGTGGAACTAGATTGGGTTGGGATATCTGGTCGGCATTGACAGGTTGGACCTAAGGGTTTGTTTCCATGCTGTACATCTCGATGATTCTGTGACTCTATAACTCACTCCGGGTGACATGTTATTCTGCATATAAACCACCCTGAAACCCTCGATTAGATTCCAGTTTGTAACTCACTCTGGGGTATCTGTTATTGTACATATAATCGTCCCGAATCCCCTTGATAAAATTCCAATCTGTAACTGACTTCCAATTTTAAGGGACTCTGTACATTAGCCAATTCAATCGTTTGATTAGATTCCCGTCTGTATCACACTCCTGGGTATCTGTTATTCTGTATATTAACCATCCAATCCAAACCCTGTTAAAATTGTCCACAGTGTTCAAGGATGTGTACGTGAGGTGCATTAGTCAGGGGTAAATGTGGGGAAATGGATCTGGATGGGTTATTCTTCTGAGGGTCAGTGTGGTCTTGTTGGGCTGAAGGGCTTGTTTCCCCACTGTCGGGATTATATGAATCACCCGGAACCCTCTCGATTAGATTCCAATGTGTAACTCACTTCCATGTATGTGTGATTCGCATGTTTCAAAAACACCCCAAAACCTTCAATTATATTCCACTTCGATAAACACGAGGCGCTGCATTTTGAGAAAGCAAATTTGAGCAGGACTTACATCTTAATGGTCAAGTCCGAGGGAGAGTTGCTGAACAAAGAGACTTTGAAGTGCAGGTTCGTAGTTCCGTGAGAGTAGAGTGGCAGGTGGATAAGATAATAAAGGCAGCGTTTGGTATGCTTTCCTTTATTGGTCAGTGTTTTGAGTATCGGCATTGAGAGGTCATGTTGTGGCTGGACTGGACATGAGTTAGGCCACTTTTGGAATATGGCATGCAATTCTGGTCTCCTTCCTATCGGAAGGATGTTGTGAAGCTTGGAAGAGTTCAGAAAAGATTTACAAGGAGGATGCCGGGGTTAGAGGATTTTAGCCACAGGGAGAGGCTGAATAGGCTGGGGCTGTATTCCCTGCAGTGTCAGAGGCTGAGGGGTGAACTTATCAAGGTTTATAAAATCATGACGGGCATGGATAGGATAAATAGACAAAGTATTTTCCTTGGGGCGGGGAGTAAAGAACTAAAGGGCATAGGTTTAGTGTGAGAGGTAATATGAAAGAGACCTAAGGGGCAACTTGTTCACTCAGAGGGTGGTATATGAATGGAATGAACTGTCAGAGGAAGTGGTGGGGGCTGGTATAATTGCAACATTTAAAATGCAGCTCGATGGGTATATGAATGGGAAGGTTTGGAGGGAGATGGGCCAAGTGCTTGAAAAAGAGACGTGCGTAGGTTAGGATATCTGGTCGGCATGGTCGGCATGGTTGGGCCTGAATTTCTGTCACAATGGGGAAAGTCTCAAAAGCTGTTTATTGTCCTGCATGAATGCATCATCATAACATGAATTCCCTTGCAAGATAGGAAATGGAGACAGCTCCTGGAAGGTGTCTGTATCTCTGTGTGTGCGATTCTGTGTGTCTGTGCGTGTCTGTGTGTGATTCTGTGTGCGTGTTCAATGTTTTATATATTTTCAAACTGCATTGATGTTGCCAGTCTCTCTTGCTTTTCCTAATTTATACACACTCAATAGACAATAGACAAAGACAATAGGTGCAAGAGTAGGCCATTCAGCCCTTACAGTCTGCACCGCCATTCAATATGATCATGGCTGATCATTCCTAATCAGTATTCTGTTCCTAGCTTATCTCCATAACCCTTGATTCCACTATCTTTGAGAGCTCTATCCAACTCTTTCTTAAATGAATCCAAAGACTGGGCTTCCACTGCCCTCTGGGGCAGAGCATTCCGCACAGCCACCACTCTCTGGGTGAAGAAGTTTCTCCTCATCTCTGTCCTAAATGGTCTACCCCGTATTTTTAAGCTGTGTCCTCTGGTTCGGCACTCACCCATCAGCGGAAACATGTTTCCTGCTGCCAGAGTGTCTAATCCTTTCATAATCTTATACATCTCAATCCGATCCCCTCTTAGTCTTCTAAACTCAAGGGTATACAAGCCCAGTCGCTTCAGTCTTTCAGTGTAAGGTAATCCCACCATCCCAGGAATTCACCTCCTGAATCTACGCTGCACTCCCTCCATAGCCAGAATGTCTTTCCTCAAATTTGGAGATCAGAACTGCACACAGTAGTCGTGCAGTTTTACTGATATAAAATGGTGGCTGTGGACAAATCTAAAATGTCTGCCTGACCGATTTGTGTCAGGAATACTTTCAGCAAGGGAGAGGGGGCAATGTGCAAAAGCCATTTCCATTCATTGATGCTAGCAGAGATAGGAAATGGAGACAGCTCTTTGAAGGTGATTAAAATGCAAATCCCAGAACCTGTTTACAGTGAATGCGGAGACAATGTGACATTCCAGTAAGGTCTGCCTTACTTTCCAAGCTCCTAACATATGAGAGAGACATACTATACAAAACCTGATAGAGCTCAGCCACTGAATTGTAGATTTGCAGCGTTGGATCAGAAACCTACCTGGCTAGGTCTCATCCCAAATTGAAGGGTTTCTCAAATTCCACACTGTCCTTCTGTGGGTTCAAATTGTGTGTTTTCTACAAATAAAAGAGAATAATGCACCTGCAATTGAACAAAGCTTTTCTGGAACTTTGTGTCTCTGTTGGTTTAAGTATCTTTCAACAGGATTGAAGATAAATGAGACAGTGAGAGATAGGTAGCACTATAACCAGAATGGCAGTGCAGTATAAAAGGTACATTAATACTTTCAGTGAAAGGGGAAAACAGAGGAGGATAGTCCTCAAACAAGGAAAATTGGGAGTCAGTAAAGTTGTGTCGTTTGTGACTGCATTATGTTTATTTGAGTCAAGATTTGAAACCACTTGGCCAATAGTACACTTTGTGACTGACTCCCAGTTACAAGTTATTTGACATAAAATGGTTAACATATCCCTCGATTAGATTCCAGGCTGTAACTCACTCTGGGCTATCTGTTATTCTGTATCTAAAACTCCCTGAAACCCTCCATTAGATTCCAGGCTGTAACTC
Source organism: Chiloscyllium punctatum (assembly GCF_047496795.1). NCBI lineage: Eukaryota > Metazoa > Chordata > Chondrichthyes > Orectolobiformes > Hemiscylliidae > Chiloscyllium > Chiloscyllium punctatum. The sequence goes on from NW_027309933.1 coordinate 61,156, forward strand.
ACTCCGGGCTATCTGTTATTCTGTATCTAAAACTCCCTGAAACCCTCCATTAGATTCCAGGCTGTAACTCACTCCATGGCATCTGTTATTCTGTACATAAACCATCCTAAATCCCTCGATTAGTTTCCAATCTGTAACACACTCCAGGCTATCTGTTATCTCGTATATAAACCACCCTGAACTCCTCGATTAGATTCCAGACTGTAACTCACTCCATGGCATCTGTTATTCTGAACATAAACCATCCTAAACCCCTCGATTAGGTTCCAACCTGTAACACATTCCAGGCTACCTGTTATTCTTTATATAAACCACTCTGAACCCCTCAATTAGATTCCAGGCTGTAACTCACTCTGGGCTATCTGTTATTCTGTTTATAAACAACCCTGAACCCCTCAATTGGATTCCAGGCTGTAACTCACTCTGGTCTATCTGTTATTCTGTATATTAACCACCCTGAACTCTGCAATTAGATTCCAGGCTGTAACTCACTGCGGGCTACCTGTTATTCTGTCTATAAACCACCCTGAATCGCTCGATTAGATTCCAGATTGTAACTCAAACCGGGGTATCTGTTATTCGTATATAAACCACCCTGAACCCCTTGATTAGATTCCAGATTGTAACTCACTCCGGGGTATCTGGTATTCTGTATATTAACCACCCGAAACCCTCGATTCGATTCCAGTCTGTAACTCACTCCGGGATATCTGTTATTTTGTATATTAACCACCCTGAACCCATTGATTTGATTTCACTTCCTGACATGTTAAGCTCATGTTTCCAACACAATCTAATCTCAATAATGATTAATGTATCACTGGTCCTCCTATCTGCTGTCACTACCATCATGTTAACTTTCTGATGTTTACGTACATGATTACCTGTAGCAGTGAGTCGCAGGTAGACAGAGTGGTGCTGAACACATTTGGCACATTTGCCTTAATCAGTCAGAGCATTGAGTATAGGAATTGTGGTGGCATGTTGCATCTATACAGGATGTTGGTGAAGCCGCTTTAAGAATACTGTGTACAACTCGGATTTCTGTAGAAATGACTTAAACAGATGTTCCAGGACTGGAGGCTTGAGCTATAGGGAGAGGCTGATTACGTTGAGGTGTTTCCGCCAGAGTTTCAGAAGTTGAGAGGCAACATTATAGAGGTTTATAATTGCATCAGGGACATGGATATTCTGAACAGCCATGTTCTACTCCCAAGGATAGGGGAGTCCAGAACAAGACAGCATAGGTTGAAGGGGAGAGGGCGAATGATTTAGAAGGAACCTGAAGGTAAATTTTTCACACAGAGAGTGGTGTGTGGACAGAAAGTGCAGTCAGAGGAAGTGGTCAAGGCGGGTACAATCACAGGAGGAATATTGGCCAAATGGTGGCAAATGGGACTAAATCAGATTTGATATCTGATCGGAGTGAACAGATTGGACTAATGGGTCTGTTCCCATTCTGCATGACTCTCTGATTCTATAAGAGGGATGATAAATAATTCTGAAAGGACCTTTCAAGCCGGAATTCTCTTCAGTGGAAGGTTATCGTACCTCAATGTTCACATTGATTGAAAGGTGTGTTAGTTAACTATTTGACAAAGAAGTGAGTCATGCACAATGGGACGCAGACAGGAAAGTGGGGCTGAGACCACAACCTGATCAGCTACAATTTTAGTGCCTGGTGGAGAAGGCTCAAAGTATCTAATGACCCACTCCTGTTCCTCAGTCCCATGTTCCTGTGTTTCATTCAGCCCCTCAAACCTGCTAAACAGGAGCAGTTGGAGGCTACTTACTCCTGTAACCTGTTGCACAGAAACACAGGAGACCATTCAGCCCCTCAGTACTGTCCCACGCGGTTTGAAGTGAATTGGGAATTGGAAAACCCAGGCTGGGTACGAAAGAGGCCCCTCATCTCTCTTCACAGAGCTTCCCCTCTCTGCAACTTGTGCTTCATTTGTTGGTCATGTTGTACACCCAAATTCACTGTGAATACAGCCCCCATACCTCACCCAGAGATGGCTCACAAAATCCTCTGGTCTCCCTTTCTGCAACATTCAATAAGAGAACATTCATGAAAATAACACCCACTAACTTTCCAATAACAGAATGGGAGAACATCAGAAACAGGGGCATTGTGTTTACCCCCCAAGCCTGCCTTGCCCTTCACTAAGATCATGACTGATCTGCTCTTCGTCTCAAATCCTCTTTCATATCCAATTCTTCATAGCCCTCAACTCTCTGACAGGTCAATTTCCATCTACCTCCTCTTCAAATACGTTCAGTCATCTAGCTCCCCGAACACCCTTGAGAAGAGAAATCCTGACATTCAATACCACCTATATCATGGCCGATTGATGTGAACAAAAGAAGTTGAGACAAGGGTTCAGGTAAAAATGACTGGCCCCGATATCAAGGCAGTGGTTGACTTCTGTTGACATCCAGGAGCTTAACAAAACTGGACTTAATGGGAATCAGAGTAAACTCTCCAGTGTTTGGGGTCAAACATGGCACAAAGGAAGATGTTCATCATCTCAGTCCTGGGTCACCTCTGTGGGATATCCTCAGGGTAGCTTCCCCTTCACAAACATCTTCAGCTGCTTCATCAATGTCTCCCCGCCCCCACCCTCCACACCATAAATCAGAAGTGGGGATGGTCGTTGAAGATTCTACAATGTTCAGAACATTTTGTCTCCCATCAGCTCCTGAACTGGTCTTTCTCCGTGTGTAGCAGGATCCAGACTCCATTGAGCCTTGTGCTGTTCAAGTGTCCGTAACATTCATGTAACAGCACTGGCAGGTACTGCACATTGCCACAGTAAAATAAGAGTTCATTCAGCACCTCGCGCTGTATTCACAGGAATATGAGGAAGCCATTCAGCCTATTGACACAATTGGAGAAGAACAGGGACAGCCCATTCAGTGCCTGCAGCCTATTACTCAGGAAGGGAAGGAGTCTAGTGTGATGGACCACACCAGAGCCCCTCGAAAATATTTGAAGGCCGTAGCATAGATTCTAATGTTTTCATATTTTAAAGGAAATGTAAACTGTGTGTTCCAGATGCAATGTGACTGGTCAAACTACTCGGTGTGAAGAAAAACACTATCTACTTAAACACGAAAGAGAAAATGAAACCAAAGAAAGAGGAATTTAGAATAACGCAATTCTATTGGACAAGTTAACAGAATAATAGATCTAGGAACTATTACTAATGAACTGTTCCAATATAGGAAACTCCCATAAACACAGCCCTTGGCAAAAAGAAATATTCAGGCATAGTTTGTCACAGACATTTCTCCAATCCAGGAATTAAAAACAGCACCAAGAGAAATTTCAGAGAGGGTTGCAACCAGGAAACATTCACTGAATCTTTCAACTCTGTGGAGACCCCAATAGTTTCTGATGTCATTGAGAAACCAAAACCCATTGATCCTAATCTGTGAGAGCTGGCCACACCCATTCAGGCTGCATTAAAATAAACACAAGGCCTCCCTAGCTGTTACTCAAGTGGTCTTAACTAGCCAGCTTGGTAACAATCGTTCAATCTCTCTTAAAATATTCCAGGACAAAATAACCTCTTAAAGCTGCAGCATTGTCACACTAGTCAGTACAATGAGCTGTCAAACAACAACCAGGGGTAACCAGTCAGGACCTTAGCCCTTTCCAATCGGACGAGGTTGAAGCCAATCACTCCCTTGAGTCTCTTACACAGGAACAGCAGGAGGCCATTCCCACCTCAAAGTATACGGGGGCAGAATGAGTTAATTGTTGCTGATTTGTGATGAATGTCTTATGCCCAAAACGTCAATTCTCCTGGTCCTCAGATGCTGCCTGACCCACTGTGCTTTTCCAGCAATTGATGCTCTAATCTGATCTCCAGCATCGGCACTCTTAAGTGTCTTCTAATTGATGCTCTAACATGATGAACAAGTGGGGCAGAAGCTGCACAGACAGACTGTTCCACGTTGTTCCTCTTGGCTCTGTTGTTTATGATACACATGTGGGACTTTAACATGGTTTTCTAGTGGTGAGCAGGGAAGCGATATGTCTTGTGTGAAGTCTCAAGAAGGCATCTTCCATCTCCAAGAAGACAGCCTGGTGTTCTCTATGTAGGGCGGAATCTGGTGGGAATTGGTACCTGTTTCAGACGGAAGGTATTGTGGCTGCTGTTGGGGATTGTGAGCAAACTGATGTTCAGCACAGGGTTCACTCGCCGACTGCACAATAACGTGAGGAGCGTTAATTTAGGCATATAAACTATTTGGATAGTCACGTTAGACTGATGAATGGACTCTCTAAGTTCAAATAACGCTAGTCTTGTTCATGTTGATCTTGTCTACTGCACGTCCTGTTCAGTGTAACCTGCATGTCTTACTCTGTCCAAGTCTATTTCCACCCTATGATCTGTCTGGCCATGCTTACTATGATCTGCCTCCACTGCTCATAAACAAAGTGTTTCCCTGTACTGAGATACACGTGGCAATCAATCAAACCAATCAATCCTGGGTAAAGTATAGAATTTCTCTCCCTGTCACTGTCTGTTTTGGAAATAAGTGATCGCTGCCACTCCTCGTGTTTCAGCATCACCATTTTTTTCGTCTCTCAAATCTCTACACACTAAACACTCAACTTATACACTCTATTCTCATGTTACCATCACCAGTGTCTGTGGTAAGGGAATCATTCCTTACAAAGGACATCAAATCTGTACAGAGTGCACCAAATGCTCTCTCAGCAAGGCTCTACAACAGCTGGAAGATGGCTTTACTTATGTCCTTGAATCATCTTACAATGAAGGACAGCATACCATTGACTGCACCCATTACTTACACAGGGTTTGATTCGGAGCAGTCAGCATAGACTTGTGAGTGGGAGATCATGCTTCCCAAATTTCTTAGAGTCCTTTGATTAAGTTACCAGGACGTTTGATGAGGGCAAAGTGATAGACGTAGTCTCTATGGAGTTCAGTAAGGCCTTTGATAAGGTTCCACATGGCAGGCTGCTCAGGAAGGTTACATCTCGTAGAATGCGGGGGTAGCTGGCCAATTGGATACACAGTTGGCTTGATGGTAGGAAGCAGAGGGTTGTGTGGAAGGATGTTTGTCAGACTGGAGGCTGGGTCCATTGCTGTCTGCTATCTATGATTTGGTTGAGAATGTACAAGGTATGATTAGTAAGTTTGCAGATGACACTAAAGTAATTGGGATCATGATCAGTGAGGAAGTTTATCAGAAATTGCAGCAGGACCTTAATCAGGTGGGAGATGGGCCGAGAAATAGCAAATAGAATTTAATATAGAAGCGTGAGGTCTTGCATTTTGGAAACTCATATCAATGTAGGAGTTTCTTGCTGAATGGGTGGGTCTTAAGGGGTGCAGTGGGCAGAGAGACCTTAGTGTTCAGGTGCACAGTTCTCTGAGAGTGGAGTCACAGGTAGACAGGGCAGTGAAGAAGGCTTTTGGCACATTGGCCTTCATCAGGCAGGATATTGAGTATAGAAGTTGGGACCTTATGTTGCAGTTACACAGGACTTTGCTAAGGCTGCACTTGGGGTATTGTGTTCCGTTTTGTCACTTGTCATGGGTGGATGTTATTAAATTAGAAAGAGTGCACAAGAAATTTGCAAAGACGTTGCCAGGACCCAATGGTCAGCGTTATAGGGAGAGGTTGGACAAGCTAGGACCTTTTCTTTAGAGTGTAGGAGACTGAGAGAGTCCTTATAGAGCTGTATAAAATCACGAGGGGTATGGATATGGTTAATGCTTTCAGTCTTTTTCCAAGGTGTAGAGAATCGAGGATTTGAGGGGATCAGTTTAAGGTTAAAGGGGAAGGAATAAAAGGGAACCTGAGGGGCCACTTCTTTACACAGAGGATGACACGTGGATGAGTTGGCAGCAGATGTGGTTGAGGGGGGTACATTAACAACATTTCAAAAATATTTGGATAAATATGTGGATAGGAAAGGACTGGAAGCATATGACCCAACTGCAGGGAAATGGGGTAAGCGTGGATGGACATTTACAAGGTGGACTCACCCCCTCTGTTAATTAAACCCAAACACCCAGAAAAGCTCGCCTCACCTTGTAACCTGTTAAAATATGAGCGATACAGATCTCTTACATTCCACTATTTAAACAAAAATTATCAAGTTAGTTTCTTAACTTTAATAGTGAACACTAAACAACAACTATTCACAAATACAAGTCCCTCTTTTCTTAGCGACTTACTATCTGAGTCCAACTCTGTAAAAATATGCTGTTCCAACAACCCAAATATGAAACATTAAAATCTCAAGACCATACAGTCTCTATCTTCCCCACTGTGTTCACTCTTTCAGCTGCTGATCTCCCTGAGTCATTTTTTTTTATTGCAAGTAGGTTTACATGAACATATGTCTTTGATAGAGAATGTTTGAGATGGCCAGTTAGCACTCCTGCTCTACAGCAGTTACTCTGATGTTGGATGGTAGTGGCTCTCCCTCTATTTTCAAAATGCTGGTTTTATATATTCCCCATGATATAATAATTCTCATAATTTGATTGCTGTCCAGGTGTCCAAACAATAATATTCAAATTCTGTTGGTTTTGGTATCCTGAGCGTTATTTAAACTCTTTGGTTGGATTTGAATGGCTGTCAAAACAGCAACCAAAACTCAGGTATCCATTTCTCAGCTAAAGGTGACATGTGGAACAGTGTGACCTTTAGCTGGCATCTGTGGCTTTAATTTCTATTCAACAAAACCCGATATGTCTTAAAGTGTCCATACATGTTTTTGGCTTCATAACATCTTCCCACTTCAGAAAATAAAATGAACCAGCAGAATGAAAAGATGGCTACATTTCTTCTCCTCTAATTCTTAATCCCAATTATATGAAATACAAAAGTATTAATCTCAGTTATATCATTCATATTAATTCTGCACACCAATACAACACTGGAATAAGTCAAATCTTATCGACACTGCTTTCCTTTAAATCCGCGATAACCCATCTGCTATCACATTGTAGGAGCCACAGCATGTATATTTTGTGAGTTGAAAGTCGGTAAGGTAAGACTCCAATGAAATAGTCTCATATTCTAGTCTTTAATTATTCCAAAATATGCGAGAGATTTGTCGTTGTCCACAACCATCTCCGATAAATTGTTTGTCATATACACATTAAAATATTGTCAGGCCAGTGTGAAACTTTATCATTCTTGTTCAATAATGGAGATTTTGTATTTTTTTTCTGGTGGACATTGAGTTTTTCAACAAGTAGCCAATTAGCCATTCAGTTCCATTATCCTCTTTGCGGGCCACTAGAATTGGTTATGTACTTTAGCCTGAGTCTTCCATAAACTTAGGTGACCACCTGCAGTTAGTTGATGTGCTAACCGTAACACGGTATGTGACCAATAACACAATCCGGTGCACTTCGGCTCATTTCCCTTCTGCACTAACCTACCGTTTTTCTCCACGTTCAGGTTTTTCCTGCACCGTTACATCAAACAGGGTGTCAGTTAATTGAACATCAACTCTTTTGTCTTTTTCTTCCGTTTGTCCTTTCTGCTGTTAACTTATAACAGTGGGATCTTGTTACTACACAGTCTGGAAAATTCCTGGGTGTACTTGCTTTAACTCCTCAGTTCCCTAGTTTTCATTTGACTTCTCCACCACAAGGGATGACTCTCCCACCTTGGATCCTATTAAATCATTCACAAGAACACACTGCATTCCTGGGACTGACAATCTGTCACTCACTCTTACTGTTAGTTCCCCAATCTTGATGTTTCTGTCCGCATCCTTAATTTCTGTCCTAATTCAACAAATTATGTCGCTCTTGAGTAACATGTCAGAAAGAGTGAAAATACAAATGGTTGGAGTGCCAGGCCTCTCGGAATTCTCTGGCATGTCTTTGCTTAGCCTGTCCCAGGATAGATCCAACCACAACGCACTAAACAAACACATAGATCTAGATACCATCTATCAACCTCTCAGAAAACGAACAGGAAATGACATCACCATAAACCCCAGGAACCCCATCCAGGAGAAAGATATAAATAGAAAGCAGGAGCCAACAGCTTGGCTTCACTTGGAGGTCGCCACTGATGATGTTACTTAGCCAGGTAATGAAATGTCTGGATATCAATCCTACAGCTTAGCGAGCAAACCTACACCCTAAACCTCAACCTGAGCTACAAATTTTCACAAACCATGCATTTGCAATTTAAGTCTTTTCTAACTCTACTGCAGTTGCCTGTTTCTCTGACACACCAAAGTGCTTGACCAACTCCATTACAATTTCAGCTTTCCTTTTGTCCCTGGTTAAACCCAATTCTAACCTACTTGCTAATTCGAAATATTTTCTGTCTTCTGCCTTTCTAAACTTCTTTGGCAAATTTGGGAACCTCTTAAGTAATGTTAAAAGCCATTTCTCTCAGTTTTAATTGAACCAACCACAAGTTAACAGAAGTCAATGAATTTTCTCACCGGTTTTATTTGAAGATCTGGGTCAATAATTGCCACGTGTTGGAATCTGCTGGGACCTTTTGTACCCCCAATCTGTTCAAGTCGGTCCAAATCCCATACGGCAAGGCCCCAAACTGTTATGATATCAATGTCGAACCCCTCTGTTAATTGAAACCACACACCCAGAAACGCTAATCTCACATCATAATCTTTTGAAAAGTGGGTGACAGAGAACTAATAAATTCCACTAATTAATTAAAAACAACAATTTTTATGTATGCAAGTTAGCTTGCTGAACTTGAAGGTTTGTTTTCGGAAGTTTCATCACCATGCCTAAGTGACATCATCAGTGAGGGTCTCCGCTGAAGCTCTGGTGGTATGTCCCGCCTCTCTATTTATAGGTCTTGGTTTCTTTAGGTGGGTGATGTCATTTCCAGTTCTCTTTATTACAAGATAAGGTAGATAGGATATAAATTGATGTTTTTACTGATGGACTTCTGGTTACAATGCCATTTCTCTAAGAACATCCTTGCGTGTCTTAGTATGTGTGTGTTGTTACAGTCAAAATGGTGCCCTTCTTTTTCTGTATTATGGAACATAGTGATAGTGGGTCGTGTCTTTTGGTGACCAGTTGGTGTTCATGTATCCTGGTAGCATGACAACAGGACCATTTCAATATCAGAAAAATGATTTTGTATACACTGTTTAATCAATGTGTGTGCAGATATTTTTCATGTGTGCACAACACATTCTAAATGAATAACAGTTATCGAAAAATGATGCACATGATGTATAAAATTGATGAAACATTACTTCATGCTCATCTAATGTGATATGTTCCTCTTTTCTCAATGTACCCTCCTTTTTCTGGAATTCTCTACACTATACTCTCATTCTTATCAGGATGTGTATTATAACTTCTTGCTTGTGGTATTGCAACGTATTTCAGTTAATTCATTTTCTACAGGGAATTCAATATATTGACCTGCTGGGTTCTTTCCAAAGCGAGTGTCTATCGTATTATTGGAGATTAAAATTCTGGCATCAGACCCAGCATTTGAACAGATTCCTCTGTTGTACATGTACTGTACAAAGGACTACAGCACACCGGAATTACCAAAACATTGAGGGATGTACATCTACTTCTTTAGATAATCAAGTTTTCTAATTTTTCACATTTCCTCGTCTATATCCTCTCTCTCATTCTCTCTTTGTATCTAGTTAAGAAATTTGCCAATTATTCTTTATGTCCCATCTCTCAAAAATTCTTCATTCGGTTTATATCTATTGCTCTCTTTTTGAAGTAATGTGATTATAATTGAGCAATGTAACTACAAAGACATGAGGAAGGAGCTGGCTAGAGTAAATTGGAAGGGAAGCCGAGTAGGGAAGACCATGGAGCAGCAATGGCAGGAACTTATGCGGGATAATTCAGAGGATATCAGAAACTCTCCCAAAAAAGATGAAACGTACTCATGGGACGATAAGGCATCAAAACAAAAGAGAAACCATACGATGTGGTGAAGATGATTGGGAATCCAAAGAGTTCCTTGGCTCTGAAACTACATAAGTCTGGTATCACTGACACTACAGGGCTCTTCATCATGGTCAGGGAGAGAACCAGAGGGAAACACATTCAATTTAAACACAAAGATGGTATTACTCAAGGAAAAAGATTCAGATGAATTAAACAATTGAATTAAAATCAGTTATTTTTTTATGGATTGTGTCAGATTAGAAGCATGACCTCAGCTGAGTTAGAATATGAAAATGAAAGTGTTACCACATCAGAAATAAGAGCTGGCCACTGAGTACAGGGTTGATGGGTGAAAGAGTCTCGATGTGAACGAGGGGACAGACAACAGAGTTGCATTTCAGATATTGCAGCTCAAAACTGCGTATTCATGGAGTGCTGTAAACCACAATAGCAGGAGAAGCAGAACACCAATCAACCACCACCTGTAAAATTTTGACCAGGGATAATCTCCTTAGTCTGCCATTACAATCAACACGATCTATGTTTCAGTATTGACTGTGGCTGAACATGTCAGGGTCAAACCATGTGAACCTAAACCTGATGCTAACCCAATAATGTTACCGCACCTGAGCAACAGATCTGATCGGAGCTTTGCAGTCCTGCCACATTCAGTCATAAATGGTGATGGATGATTAAACAAATGACTGGAGGAAAGGGCTCAACAAACATCCCCATTGTAGATAATGGAACAGACCAACGCATCAGTGTAAAAGACAAAAATGTCGTATCTGCCTGATCCTCAGCCAGAAGTGATGAATCGATGATCCACTTCACCATCGCCATGATGCCCGCAGAATCACGGATGCCAGTCTTTAATCAATTCTATTCGATGCACGTGAGATGAAGAAACAGCTGAACACAGTAGATACGACAAAAGGCAATGGGCCCTGACCCCATTCCTGCAATAGGACTGAAGACTTGTGCTGCACATCAAGCTGTGTCCCTGGGGAAGCTGTTTCATTCCAGCTCCAACTCTGACATCTCCCTGGCAATGTGGAAAATTACTCAGCTATGGCCAGTCCCCTCAGAGGAGAATAATTACAATCTGACCATTTACCACCCCCTCAGTCCCATCACGGCAGGCAAGTTAATGGGAGTTCTTTTTGACAGAGCTGTCAAGCAGCACAGAAAAAAACCTGATCAGTGTGGTTTCTGATAGGTCCCCATGTGGAGCTGGTGCTGTTGTGGAAATGTCACTGGATTACTAATGCTCTGGCAGCTGGTGGAAGTTCAAAACAATTAATAACATAGCTGACAAATTACGACTCCTTCAGTACAGTCACGATAGACAAATTGGTGGGAGTTATTTTTGACAGAGCTGTCAAGCAGCACAGAAATAACCTGCTCAGTGTGGTTTCTGATAGGTCCCCATGTGGAGATGTCACTGGATTACTAATCCAGACCAGACAAATGCTCTGGCAGATTCTGGAAGTTAAGAATAATTAATAAAATATTAAGATGCAAAATCTGGTGTCAGTAACAGTGACCTTGAAGCCAATGTTGATTGTAAACATCGATCTCCTTCCCCAATGTACTTTCAGGAAGTGAATCTCCCGTGCTTTCCTGGTCTGGCCTAAAAGTGACTCCAGACGTACAGACATGTGATACACTCTTCAATAGTCTCTGAATCGGCCAAGCAAAACACTCTATTGTATCAAACTTTTCCGAGGTCTTAAAGGATAAAACCAGACAGAACACCCGGCAGCAGCCTCGGTATTGGAAAAGGGAACGGTAAACACAATCCTGTCGCCCCTGCAGAGACCTCCTTCCTAACATCTGAGAGTTTGTGACAATTTTCCCACAGACTACACAGAAACGCCGGTAAAGGAGGAGGACAGTGAAGGAACGGTGATATATTTCCAAGTCAGGGTGGTGATTGGCTTGGAGGGGAACTTGAAGATGGTGGTGTTTCCATACAGCTGCTGCTCTTGTCCTTCTGGATAGACGTGGTCATGAGTTGGGGAGATGGTGTCTGAGGATCTTTGGTGAATCATTTCAGTGCAACTTGTAGATAGTAAAAGTCTGCTGCTGAGCGTTGATGGTGGAGCATTGCGGATGAAACGACACTCAAACTCGTTGCTTTGTCCTGGATGGTATCAAGCTTCTTGATGTTGCTGGGGCTGCAATCATCCAGGAAAATCGGGAGTATTCTATAACACCTCTGACTAATGCATTGTCGATCATGGACAGACTTTTGGAAGTCAGGATGTGAGTTACTCGCCGCAGTATTCATAGCTTCTGACCTGCTCTTGCAGTTACTGTGGGCGAGTCCAGTGAGTTTCTGAGCAATGATTACCCCCCAGGATTTTGATACTGGGGGATTCAGTGATAGTAGCACCATTGAATGCCAAGGGGCAGTTTTTAGATTGGAGTTTAGTGGTGATGGTCAGAGTCTGGTATTTGTGTGGCGTCAATATTACGTGCCACTTGTCAGCCTGGATACTGTCCAGATATTGTCGCATGTGGACATGGATTACTTCAGTATCTGTGGAGCCACAAATGTTGCTGAACATTGTGCAATCATTGGCGAGCATCCCCACTTCTGACATTATAATCGATGCAAGCCATTGATGAAGCAGTCCTGAAGACGCTTGGGCCTAAGCCACTGCCCGAGGGATTCCTACAGAATTGTCCTGGAGCTGAGTTGACTGATCTTCATCAGCCATGACCATCTTCCTACGTGTCAGGTGTGATTCGTACCAGTGGGGAGTTTGACCCGGATACCCATTGATTGCAGTTTTGCTAAGGCCACTTGATGCCACACTTGGTCGAAGGCAGCTTAGATTTAAAGCCTCTGTCTCTCTACCCCCACCTCTGGAATTCAGCTCTTTTGTCCATGTTTGAGATAATGAGGTCAGGAGCTGAGTGGCTGTGGTGGACTTCAAACTGGCGTCATTGACCAGGTTATTGCTGAGCAGGTGCTGCTTGAAAGGACTGACACCTTCCATCACTTTACTAATGATTGCGGGTAGACTGATGGGTTGGTAATTGACTTGATTGGATTTGTTCTGCTTTTTATGTATCGGAGATACTTGGGTATTTTCCCACACAATCAGGTAAATGTTGTAGTTGCAAGTGTATGGGAACTGCTTGGCTAGGGTTGTGGCAAGTTCTCGAGCACAAGTTTTCAGTACTATAGCCAGAATGTAGTTAGGGTATGTACCCTTTGAAGTATCCAGTGTCTACAACCGTTTCTGGACATCGCGTGGACTAAATGGAATTGCTGATGACTGGTAACTGAATTACTGAGGAACACTGAAGGAGGCCAAGATGGATCATTCACTCAGCATTTCTGACTGAAGATTGTTGTGAATGCATCAACCTTAACTTTTGCACTGAAGTGCTGGGCTATTGCATAATTAAGGATGGGGATATTTGTGGAATCTCCTCCTCCAATGACTTGTTTGATTGTCCCTACCATTTCTCGACGAGATGTGAAAGAACTGCAGATCATAAAAGTGATCCGTTGCTTTTGGGATCACATAGCTCTCTCTATTACTGATTGCTTATGCTGTTTGGCGCACAAGTTGTCCTGTGTGGTAGTTTCGTCAGGCTGACACATCATTTTCAGGAATGCCTGGTGCTGCTCCTGCCATCCTGCACACTCCATTGAACCAGGGCTGATCCTCTGGCTTGATGGTAATTGTTGCAAGGGGGATATGCCAGGCCATGAGGTTGTACAATTGCTGACTCACAACACCTTATGGAAACCCAGAATTGAACTGCTAGATCTGTTCGAAGTCTGTCCTATTTATTACGGTGACAGTGCCACCCAATATGATGGAGGCTATTCTCAATGTGAAGGTGTGACTTTGTCTCCATAATGACTATGCGGTGGTCACTCTTACAGATACTGTCATGGAGAGATACTTCTGCAACTGGCAGATTAGTACGGATGAGGTCAAATATGTCTCTTCCCTCTTGTTAGTTCCTTCACCAACTGCGGCAGATCCAGTCTAGCAGTTATATCCTTTAGAACACCACCAGTTCGATCAGTAATGCTGCAGCTGAGCCCCACGTGGTGGTGGACATTGAAATCCCCCACCCAGAGCACAAATGTGTGTCCTTGCTACGCTCAGGGCTTCCTCCAAGTGTTGTTCAGCATGGAAGAGTACTGATTCATCAGTTAAGAGAGTTTGGTACATCGTAATCAGTAGGAGGTTTTCTTTCCCAGAGGCAAACTAACACCATAAGACTTCATGGGATACGGATTCACTGTTGAGGACTCCCAGAGCAATTCCCTCCCAATTGCATCCGATTGCTATGCCACTTCTGCTGTGTCTGTTCTAAGTTTGTGAGAAGATTTATGGCTCGGGTGCTCATTGTTTTGGTTCTGTTCGCCGAGCTGGCAATTTGTGTTGCAGATATTTCATCCCCTGTCTAGGTGACATCCTCAGTGCTTGGGGACCTCCTGTGATGCGCTTTTGTGATCTTTCCTCCGGAATTTGCAGTGATTTGTATCTGCCGCTTCCGGCTGTCAGTTCCAGCTGTCCGCTGCAGTGGTTGATATATTGGGTCCAGGTCGATGTGCTTATTGGTTGAATCTGTGGATGAGTGCCATGCCTCTAGGAATTCCCTGGCTGTTCTCTGTCTCTTCTGCTGGTGAGACAGGAAATATCCGGGGAAGGTGATGGGGTGTCTGGGATATAGTCATACTCACTGAATCGTACCTTACAGACAATGTCAGGTTGTTGCTTGACGAGTCTGGTTATTTCGATTCACTGTTTCCTGCCAGCTGTCCCATTCTAGAAACATGGCCATATATTCGCCCCAATCCACTCAGATTTTATTTTGCAAACTAGCTTTCCCAAAACTTTCCTGAAAAACCAAATACTTGTCTTCCAGACCGTTTCTCAAACATAATCCCCATTTCATAAATCCATGTTACTGTTGTTTCTGACCATTACTTTCAGTCCCAATAATTTCTCCTAAATCATTTATTTACTATGTTCTATGTTCCATGTACTAAAACCCTTTTCCACACCCGAATTGGTTTTTCTCGTATTGTTAGAAAGTTCTGTGAAGACAGAACTGAAGTTTGATAGTACTGCCATTTCCCTGTTCTCCATTGCCCATTCTCTGGTTTGATTGTAAGGAAGCTGCACTTATTTTCTCATACTTCTCACGTTGACATGATTTGACAAGCTATTACAGTTCACTCTTATAGCCCTTGTGAATATACTCTTCAGAAACCCATCAATCCTGCCTTTAGCTACTCAATAATTGACCTTCCACACCATACACTCACAAGAGCATAGACCAACAGAAATACAGCACGTCCTATATTAGTCCTACTTTCCAACACCAGGCCCATAGCAGGGAATGTTATGACACTTCCACGTGCTCGTTCAAGTACCTTTTGATGGTTGTGAGGTTACCTGTGATAACCCCGCTCTCAGGAAGTGCATTCCAGACCCCAACAGCCTTTGGGGGAACAAGAATCCTCAAATTCTCTCTAATCCTCAAACCCTTCACTTTAAAAGTGTGCTCACTTGTTCTCGACTCTCTGACTAAAAGGAACAGCTGCTGTCTATCCATCCTTGTCCATGCTTCTCATAATCCTTGCCTTCTGAATCACATCCCCCTCAGCCTTCTCTGATCCAATGTAAACAACCCGAGCTTAGCCAGCTTCTCTCCATAGCTGATATGCTCCATCACAGGGAACATCCTGGTGAATCTCCTCTGCATACCATCCAGTACAACCATATCCTTCCTTTTAAGTGGCTTCTAGAGCTACATACAGTACTCCATCTTGGCCTAACCAAAGACCTGTATAGCTCTTATTATCTACGCCCCGATTGATAAATGTTACACCTAAGGTCCAGTTCTTAACTAGTCCATTACCCTACTCGGTCGCATTCAGTGATGTGTGGAGAAGCAGCCTCTGAGCTTCCCAATGAGCTGCCATACATTGAGCACTCCCCTGTCTGGTTCCTTCTTCCAAGATGTATCACCTCATATTTATCAGGGTTATGTCCCATCTGCCCTTGATCTGACTATCTGACCATTCCATCTGTATCTTCCTGTAACATAAGACCTTTCTCCTCACTGCCAACCAACCGGCAGACTTACTTATCACAAACTTACTAATCACAAACCCCACCCCCTTCATTCACATCTGCACCATTTATAAATACCACAAATAATAAGGGACAGAGCACTGATCCCCGTGGTACACCAGGAGACACTGGTCTCCAGTCACACAAACAGCCTTATCCCACCACCCTCTGTCTCCTGACACTAAGATACTTTTCATTGTTACTTGACACGTTAGCCTTGATTGCATGAGGCTTTACTTTATTTTAAATTTTCCCATATGGGGCTTTGTCAAAGGCCTTGCTGCAAAACTAAGTAAGCGACCTCCTCAAACTAATTTAGTCAAATTCATTAGATGTGACTTTCTTCTGATAAAGTCATGATGATGATCCCTGATCAAACCTTGCTACTCTGACTGGAGCTCAATTTTCTCCTTCTGTGTTTTCTCCAGTAGTTTCCTTAACAGTGATCTAATACTCGTTCGTCTATAGTTCCCTGGTCTATCTCTACCACCCATACTGTGAAGTTAAAAATCACACAAGACCAGGTTCTCGTCAAACAGGTTTAACTGGAAGCATACTAGCTTTCGGACAGTCGCTTCTTCATCAGGTGATTGTGGAGGACGCAATTGCAAGGCACAGAATTTATATCAAAAATTTAGTGTGATGTAACTGAAATTACACATTGAAAAATACCTTGATTGTCTATTGAGTCTTTCATCTGTTCGAATATCATGACAGTTTCAATTCTTTCATTTGTATATCAAAAATAAATTATTAAAAGTTGCTTTCTCAGGTTAAATGTAACAATTGGTGTGTGTGTGGATATTTGTGTCTGTCTGTGTGTGTCTGTCTGTCTTGGTTGGAGGTTGTGAGTGTGAGAGAAAGTGTATATATATATGTGTAGTGAGTGTAGAATGTCTTAAATCTGTGAGGGGGTGTATGTGTGAGTGTTGGAATGTGTGTGGATCTGGTGTGGGGGTTGTGAGTGTCTATGAGAGAGCGGATATATGTGTGTGCATTAGTGTAAAGTGGTCTCAGTCTCTGAGAGGATGCATGTCTGAGTGTGGGAGTGGTTGTGTTCCATGTGTATATGTGTGTATAGGAGTGGCTTTGTGTTGGTGTGAGTGTGTGTGTGTGTGTGTATGTATAGTGAAATGGTAGTCACCTGTAGTGTGACATGAACCTAAGGTCTCGGTTGAGGCCCTCGCAATGAGTATGGAACTTAGCTATCAGCCCCTGCTCGCCCACTTTTCGCTGTTGCCTCTCCCGAATTCCGCCTTGGAGGATGGTCACCCAAAGGTCCGAGGTCAAATGTCCTGGACCACTGAAGTGTTTCCCAACTGGGAGGGAACCCTCCTGTCTGTTGATTGTTGTGCAGTGCCCATTCATCCATTGCCATAGCCTTTGCTCGGTTTCCCCAATGTACCATGACTCAGGGCATCCTTGCCTGCAAAGTATAAGACAGACAACGTTGGCTGAGTTACATGAGTACCTGCCACATACATGGTGGGAGGTTTCCCCACGTGTAATGGTGGTATCCATGTCCACAATCGGACACGTCTTGCAGCGCCTACCGTGACAGGGTTGTATGGAGTTGTCCTGAGAGCCCGGCAACGTGCTATGAATAATGATCTGTTTGAGGTTTGGCGGTTGTTTAAAGGAAAGCAGTGGAGGTGTGGGAAGGTCGTGGTGAGGTGCTCATTCACATTGATAATGTGTTGCAGGTCAAGAAGTACATGGTGAAGTTTTTCAACTCTTGGGAAGTACTGAACAACGAAGGGTACCCTGTCGGTTGCAGCACGTGTCTGTCTCCGGAGGAGGTCATTATGGTTCCTTGCTGTGGCAACCGACAGGGTACCCTTCGTTGTTAAGTATTTCCCAGGAGCTGAAAAACTACGCCATGTCCTTCGTGACCTGCAACATATTATCAATGAGAATGAGCACCACACCAAGACCTTCCCCACACCTCCACTGCTTGCCTTTAAATAACCGCCAAACCTCCAACAGATCATTGTTCATAGCAAGCTGCCCAGCTTTCAGGACAACTCCATACAACCTTGTCACGGTCGGCGCTGCAAGACGTGTCAGAATGTAGACATGGGTATCAAAATTACATGTGAGGTCACTTCCCACCATGTACGTGGCAGGTACTCATGTGACTCAGCCATGGGTTTCCTCCGGGTGCTCCGGTTTCCTCCCACAGTCCAAAGATGTGCAGGCCAGGTGAATTGGCCATGCTAAATTGCCCATAGTGTTAGGTAAGGGGTAAATGTAGATGTAGGGGTATGGGTGGGTTACGCTTCGGCGGGGCGGTGTGGACTTGTTGGGCCGAAGGGCCTGTTTCCACACTGTAAGTAATCTAATCTAATCTAATCTAAGTAATCTAATCTAATCTAATCTAATCTAATGCTGTCTATCTTATACGTTGCAGGCAAGGATGCGCTGAGGCATGATACATTGGGGAAACCGAGCAAAGACTACAGCAATGGATGATTGGGTACCGCACAACACTCAACAGACCAGAAGTGTTGCCTCCCAGTTGGGGAACACTTCTGCAGTATAGGACATTTGACCTCAGACCTTCGGGTGACCATCTTCCAAGGCAGACGTCTGGACAGGCAACAGCGAAAAGTGATCAAGCAGGGGCTGATAGCTAAGTTCGGTACCCATAGGGAGGGCCTCCACCGGGACTTGAGTTTATGTCACATTACAAGTGATCACCATTGCACTATATACACACACAGGCACACCTACACACACACACACACGCACTCCTATACACACATACACACACACGGACACACATATACACAGACACGCATACAGACAATCGCACACACCCTTACAGACACACATGCTCCCATACTCATACATGCATCCTCTCAGAGATTTAGACTACTCTACACTCATGCAGGCACATATACCCTCTCTGACAGACACTCTCAAATCCCCACCCCAGACACACACACACTCTCACACTCACACGTGCACCCCCTCACATAATTAAGGCACACTGCACTCACTACACACACATATACACTTTCTCTCACACTCACAACCCCCAAGCCAGACAGACATATGCACAGACAGACACAAAGACCCACAGGCACACATACATTTTGGGGGGTGAATTTGTACTTGCAGAGTTACATTGTACTTTGCTCAAAAACTGCATGAATACAGTAAAACTCTGTTATCTGACTTTTTAGATTAGAATTGATCTAAACATCATGGCGTAGACAGAGAACACAGGGTGCTAACACCTTCGACATATTGTCTAGCTAAACCAATTGTTACAGTTAACCTTAGAATGCAACTTTTTAAAAAGGTTTTTTTTTAATTTACACACGGAAGAAGCGAAACTATCATGGTATTCGAACAGATGAAAGACTCAACAGATAATCAAGGTATTTTTCAATGTGTAATTTCAGTAACATTATACTGTAATTTTTTGCTATAAATGCGGTGCCTTGCAAGTTTGTTTTTCACAATCACCTGATGAAGTTGCAGCTCTCCGAAAGCTAGTGTGATTCCAATTAAACCTGTTGGACTATAACCTGGTGTTGCGTGATTTTTAACTTTGGACACTCCAGTCCAGCAGCTTCTGAATGCTGCAGCTAAAAACAAAATGAGCAAACCTGGTCTGGGAGAGCTGGCCACTGCCCTTCCATTGTTACCACCATTTTAATAAAACCTAAAGGCCTCCTCAGTTATTTACTTAAACTGTTTTCAGACAGCAGTTCGGCACCTCTGCCTTTAAAACCTCTCTTAAAAGAAACAAGAGAAAATAACCTTTTTATAGTGATAGTATCCTCACAACTCCACCTTTAATAAAATGATCTATCATTATACTAAGATGGATTCATTTTAGACCTCCTAATCTTCCTTTATTAGTAGCAGGTAGATAGGATAGTGAAGAAGGCGCTTGATATGTTTTCCCTTATTGGTCATAGTATTGAGTACAGGAGTTGGGAGGTCATGTTGCGGCTGGACAGGACATTGGTTAGGCCACTGTTGGAATATGGCATGCAATTCTCGTCTCCTTCCTATCGGAAACATGTTGTGAAACTTGATAAGGTTCAGAAAAGATTTACAAGGGCTGGAGGATTTGAGCTGTAGGGAGAGGCTGAACAGGCTGGGGCTGTTTTACCTGGAGCGTCGGAGGCTGATGGGTGACCTTATAGATATTAACAAAATTATGTGGGGCATGGAAAGGATAAATAGGCAAAGTCTTTTCCCTGGGGTCGGGAAGTCCAGAACTAGAGGGAATAGATTTAGGGTGAGAGGGGGAAGATATAAAAGAGACCTCAGGGCAACTTTTTTCACGCAGAGGGTGGTACGTGTATGGAATGAGCTGCCAGAGGATTTGGTGGAAGCTGGTACAATTGCAACATTTAAGAGGCATTTGGATGGGTATATGAATAGGAAGGGTTTGGAGGGATATGGGCCGGCTGCTGGCAGGTGGGACGAGATTGGGTTGGGATATCTGGTCTGCATGGACGGGTTGGACTGAAGTGTCTGCTTCCATGCTGTACATCTCTATGACTCTGTGATTCTATGACTGCAATGCATATATATTATATTGACTCTGAGCATATAAATGTTCTCAACGAGATTAGATTTCAGTCATTTTACTCCTGCCATAGAATGCCTTTGTCTTTCTTCATCCAAGTCTCCAGAATGTGTCAAAACTTAGGTTTTCTCACCCTGTCACCTATATAATTTCAAATTGAATGGCAGCAATAATAAGCTTAATTGAAACAGACTGGTATTCTTCTCCCTAAACTTCTCCAAAAGACATTAAGGGGTCACGATCAGTGATAAAGATTTGTCTCATGTATGTTATTCGCAATTTAAATGCTGAAATGTTGTACCACCAACACCAAGCTCAAGACCTCCTTCCCCATTGTGGAATAAATCTGTTGATATTTCCACTGGACACCCCAACCACACATTACATAATGGAGCACTTCTCATCTCTCCAATAGTCCTTCTGAATGACATAACTCCTTAGTTCTCAGCATAAAAGAATTACATGCTTCTGTACCTCTTAATACTCTAACCTCTTTACCTGCTACTCCTGCCCTATGCTAATAAACCTTACATTCACAGGTAAATGCTTTAATCGCAACAGACTGGCATTTTATCGCCTGAACGTCTCCAAAAATGTAAGGAGTCACGATCAGTGATAAAGATTTGTCTCAGGTATGTTAGTGGCAATTTAAATGCTGAAATGTTGTAACGCCAACAGCAAGCTCAAGGCCTCCTTCCCCATTGTGGAATAAATCTGTTGATGTTTCCACGGGACACTCTAACCACTGATTACATAATGGAGCACTTCTCATCTCTCCAATAGTCTCTCTGAATGACATAGCTCCTCAAGTCTCAGCATAAAAGAATTACTTACTTCTGTACCTCTTAATGCTCTAACCTCTTTACCTGATACGCCTGGCCTATGCCAGTTAACCTTACTCTCACAGGTATATGTTTTAAGAAGATCTCGCACATTCTTCTCAATCTCCCACAGAAACCAAACTTTGATTTCTGAACCAAATTATCATCATCAGACATTTCAGCTTCTAATCTTGCCATTGTTACTCTCTGCTCTTCCACACGAGTTCTCACGACTGCAGGAAGTGAATTGTTGAACTTCTCCAAAATAAGAATCTCTCTAAGTGTGCCATAGTTTTGCTCTGTTTTTAATGCCCTTCCGCACCTTTCAAAATTACTGTGTTTGATTCTTTCAAACTCAATGTGTGTTTAACGAGGCAGCTTGATTTAGATTCCAGAAACGCTGTCTGTAGGCTTCTGGCCCAAGCTCATATGCATTTCAGATGGCTTTCTTCACCACCCCACACTGGCCAGATACCTCTACTGATCGGGATGCAAAAACCTATCAGCTCTGTGTGGACCAACTAGTTCCACATGGTAACTGATCACTGTATTTGTTTAGCTACTTTATCAAATGAAATTAAAAAGACTTCCCCATCCTTCTCATCAAATTTAGATAATGCTTGGGCGTACTTTAACAGATCACCATCAAGCCTTTGGCTACTAAAGGTTTGCTCATCCTTTCTATCCTCCTCATCCAGCCTACCGTCTCCCTTCATCTCCGCCTTCTTTGTCAACTTTCCTCTCTAATTGCAAACTATTGAAGTTGAAACTCTCTGCTTTTCTTCTCTCTTTTTTCTCTCTTTCTTCTTCATTTTCTTTTCTTTCCATTCTACTTCTCGTTTTAATTTAAATGGTTTCAGTTGCTTCTCATGTTCAAGGTGCCTCATTTGAAATTGAATTCGAACCATTTCCAAAGAGTCTGATGGCAGTTCCACCAAATGTAATTGCCGAGCTATAGCTGTAATTATCTCTCATTTTCTCACAGACAAACACAACCCCAACTCCAGCTTGTCTGCCAATTCCTACAGCTTTATCTTCATTACCTTTTGTAAAACCCCCAACTTCACTTCTTCCACACCCAGAGAACTCTCAGTGACTGAAAGAATCTTTACACCCAAAACACGTTTTAAACCAATCGAATTCAACATCCGCAACAACTACCATACACGACCTTTGAACCCAATAGCCTCCCGGTGCACACTCTCCAGTGTTTGCATGAGCTTATTCTGGATTCTCTGGTTTCCTCCCACAATCCAAAGATGTGCATGTCAGGTGAATTGGCCATGCTAAATTGTTCATAGTTTTAAGGGATGTGTAGGTTAGGTACCTTAGTCGGGGTAAATGTGTAATAATAGGGTAGAGGAATGGGTCTGGGTAGGTTACTCCTCGGTGGGTCGGAATGGACTTGTTGGGTCGAATGGCCTGTTTGTACACTGTAGGGATTGTAATTCTAAACCCAATTTGGTATTACCGATTTAGAACCAGACGAGAGTCCCCAGTTTACTATAGACCAACCAGACTGTCTCAAACTATTTCAAGAAGGTAGCTTGGATGCCAACATTTTCTTATTTTAAAGGCAGATGCGAAGTTGAATTTCCAGATATGATGCTACTCGCCAAACCACTCACCATTAATTAAAACATAATCATTTAAACACTCTCATGAAAATCCATACAAAATGAAGAGGATTTTAGAATAACTTAACTGTTGGAAACCTTAACTGAATAATGGATACAATACCTTCTACAAATAAACTGTTCCAATATACTAACATCACCTAAACTCACTCCATGTTAAAAAGGAGCATTCAGATACACAGTTCTCCAATCCAGGAGGAAACAGCATCAAGTGAAGCTTCAGAGAGAATAGCAGCTAGGGATAATTTACTAAAACTTCCAACCCTTCTGGGACACAAGCACCTGGTGACTTACAGCCATATGGAAAAAGAACTAGAAAGCCTGGTCTGTGCGAGCTGGCCATTGTTACTACGATTTATTAAAAACCCTAAAACCCTAAAAGTTATTTACTTGAGCCGTTTACAGTAGGCAGTTTGGACTTTAAGATCTCTTGTTAAAAAAAGGGAAAATAATCTTTTTTAAAAACCGTGACAGCATTGTCACACAATTTAGATGCCTGGTACTTTACTCAAAGAGCTTCCCCGTGTTACTGATTGCAAGGTCACCTGAGTTGGCAAATACAGGTACTGTCCAAGTTACAAGGGTGTGTCTCATAACTTCTGAAACACGCCTGTCCATGGGCAATCACATGGGACATACCGGGAAGTGAAAAACAGCCTGACACACACCATTTCACTGTTTCTGAGCTACACAATGCCAGCACTTGATAAAAAATGTAGCCAAAACCCAAAGCCAGGGAAAGATACAGAGGGACAGAGAGATTCACATTAAATACAGAAACAGAGATTTAATTAACTGGGAGGAGGTTGTGGAAATATGTGGAAATAGACAGGGCAGTGGGACTAACTGGAGAAGTGAGATCTTCGAGAGTGTAATTACAATAATAAGAACATTGAATAAAGGCATTGTCAGATCAGCTGAAGTGGTTTGTTATATCAAATTCTCAATCTTCTTCACAGAACACCACAAACAACATAAACTGGGACAAGATGACAGCCCAGCATGGAGAGCTGTGCAGAACATGCTAGTGTGTTGCTCAGTAAACTGCACTATCTGCCAGCATAGAGAGTATTGCAAACTTTACTATCATATGCTAACTATACTCGCCTCAGATTACCGTCTCCAATGGGAAGGATTGCTCTCTCTGCGCGCGTGTGTGTGTGTGTGTGTGTGTGTGTTCATCAGAGTGTGAAAGAAAGAGTCCGTGTGTGTGCGCGATATGCGTGGTTGAAAGCAAAACTCATTGTTTGAGAAGGAACGCACATGTAGGAAACTATTTTAAATATGAACAACTGGCAGGCTTTTGGATAATTGACAGAGAGAGAACGAGAGAAGTTTCATGGACAGATGAGATAAAGTGTTTGAGAATGTTAAAATAAAGTCATTGTCAGACACAACAGCAATATACATCAGCGTGCACATGAATGACAGATGGATGCGAGTTTGGTGTGAGGTCGAATCAGATTTGCTTGGGCAGGTTTGAAGCCAGGAGCATCAGCAGCAGATTATTGGCTTCATTAAGACTGTATTTCATAGCTCAAGGTTCAAACAGCAGATGGAATAAACCAGTGATATATATTCTGGAGTGGTGGAGTATTTCAAGTTAGAAATGTTCATGGAATGGTGTCAGGAATCAGCTCATGGTCAAAGGGATCACCCACAGTTGTGACTTGTCTGCTTCATCAGCAGATATTGGCCAGGAATGGGATGGAAACAGTGGAAGGAAGTGGAGTTTGTAACCAGAACAGTGGAGAGTGACCTCCATGCTCTTAATATTTAAACAACAAAGGCTATGATACAATAAATTGCAGTTCTCCGCTGAAACTAAGTAGTTCAACATAGAAACCCGTGAGTAACACTGCCAGAGCAGAGAGGGAGACAGTAATTGAACACCTTCATTGACGTAGTTAGTAGTGGTCTGGATGGTGAATATCTGGATTGTGAGATTCAACAGGAACGATAATAGTGAGTAGAAGTGTAGAATATATGAAAGAACAGAAATACAGTCAATACTAGTTTATAGAAAAAAAAGGACAGTGACACTTACCAGGAACACCAACGATAGCCAGGAAGGGATAATAAAAATATTGAATAATGAGAAGAGCATAATAGATCTGCGATGACAATGGCAACCAATCATATGCAGAAAGATACCAAACATGAGCAGATAAACTCCTGTCTATTGTTGGAATATTCCAGTCGAATGTTCTCTGTTTCTGATCCATATTTGGAACATTCCAGTCTAATGTTCTCAGATTCTGATCCATTGTTGGAACATTCCAGTCTCATGTTCTCAGATTCTGATCCATTGTTGGAACAGTCCAGTCTAATGTTCTCAGTTTCTGATCTCTCCTCCCCTTTTCTCTGGAGCTGCTGATCCCTGTCAGTGCTGTCGGTGATGCTCTGCTCATGTTAGGGGATAACACATTGAACGGCGCCCATTTATCATTAAAAGAGGGAAACCTTCCTCTGGGATAATTAGAATCCTTGGAGACTGGCATTAATCACAGTCACTGAACAAATAGGATCAGTTAACCAGTTCCATACATCACTTTTCAGAACACTATAAAAGGGAACATTTACTGTGTTTGGATGGAATGTATGAGAGTTGCTGAGGGATGGACCATAAACCTTTCAATCTTTTAAATCTTTTTTGCCTTGTATATGAGAGTATTAACAGAACACTGCAGGGGTCTATATATGTTTCACTCTGTTTATGAAAGGAAGCAGTTATAAAATAACAGACCGGCTGCATAAAAAAAACGATGGATGGGCAAGATTCTAGATGCCTTAACCTTCAGTACGGTACTTATTGACCAATGTAAGGCTACTCCGGGTTTTAAATGCCCTGTTTTCAAATCCTTTCATAACCTTGAGAAAGCATTGCGACTGCTGCTCAGGAACAGGCCGAAGCAATTCTGTCCCTATGGGCCTCTTACAGAGGGATAGGAAGAGGCCATTCAGTTCATATTAGCCTGTTGCTACTAGAAAAGGTGGAACGCTGGAATATTAGTACATTTTGCCAACAAAAGCATTCAAAATAAAAGGATTTGTCGCTGCAGCTGTGTGAGGTGTCACTGAGAGGACACCTGGAGGTCATTGATTCTGTAACTGAGAAGGGATGGACCTCCATCAGATACAGTTTATTGGCTGCTCGTAATCCAGGGGTTGATGTGTGATTTAAAGTCTCGTGGCTGTTATACAGGGAGTGGAGAAACCCATTCAGCCTCTCGAGCCTGTTACAGAGGGGCAGGAAGTATTTATTTAACATTTCAAGTCTGTTACGCATAAATATTCTTTTACACTAGTTATGGAATAGGAAAGACCTAATGTAAACAATAAAGTTCTAACTTTAAACAAGGCCAATTTTGAAAGTGTTAGACTAAGCCTGTGAAAGGCCAATTGGAATACTCCATTCGAAGGTAAAGTGATGGTTGGAAATTGCAAGGCAATCAAAACTTGGTTTCAGAGAGTCCAGAGCCAACGTGTTCCCATTAGTGAGAGGGGCAAGGCTGGTGGGTGCAGGGAGTGCTGGATGGCTAGATATATTGATGGTCTGGTCAAGGTAAGGAAGGAGGCATATGTCAGGTAAACAGAGCTGAGATCAAGTGAATCCCCAGAGGATTATAAGGGCAATAAATGTATAGTCAACTCGGAAATCGGGCCACAAAAATTAGAAATAGGGTTTAACGAGGTATTGAAGAAATTCTACAAATCTTTTCATGGCAAAAGATTACCGAAGGAGAGAATAGGGCACCTTAAAGATCAGGAAGGCTATCTATGTGTGGAACCACAAGACAGAGGAGGGATATGAAACGAGTATTTCTCCTCAGTATTTAATGTGGAGGGAGTTACAAGAGCGAGAGAATGAAGAAATGTATAGTGATAGCTTGAAAAGTATCTGTATTACAAGGAGGTGTTGGACATTGTAAAACACATAAAGGTGAACAACTCCCCGGGACCTGATCAGTTGTATCGCACAAGTTTGTGGGACGCTACGAAAGAGATTGCTCTACATTTTGCTGATATATTTGTATAATTGATTTCCACAGGTGAGGTGCCAAAATACTGGAGGGCTCCTAACGTAGTGTCATCATTTAAGAAAGGAAGGAAAAACCATGTAACTATAGACTGGTGAGCCTGACGTCAATGGTGACTAAAGTGTTGGAGGGGGTTTTGAAGGAAAGGATGTGTATACATTTTGAAAGACAAGGACTGAAGAGGGCTTTGTACATTGGAGATCATGTCTCACTGACTCGGTGGAATTTTTGAGGAAGTGATGAAGATGATTGATGAGGCAGGATAGTGGATGTTGTCTTTTTGGAATTCAGTAAGAAAACTAAACTGTGGGCTATGCCCGAAACGTCGATTCTCCTGTTCCTTGGATGCTGCCTGACCTGCTGCGCTTTTCCAGCAACACATTTTCAGCTCTGATCTCCAGCATCTTCAGTCCTCACTTTCTCATCGAACGTTCTACATGGTAGACTGGTTAACAAGGTTAGACTGCCTGGGATCCAGGGAGAGCTCGCCATTTAGATCCAACATTTTCTTGAATATTGGAGACAGGCCGTGACAGTGGACATTTGTTCATTAAACTTGGAGACCTGTGACCAGTGACGTGCCACAAAAATCAATCGGGGGTCCACTGCCTTTTGTCACTGATACAAATCATTTACATTTGAGTATATGAAGTATGGTCAGTAAGGTTGTAGATAATTACAAATTTGGTGGTGTAGTCGGCAGTGAAGAATGATATCTCAGAACACAGTGGAAACTTGGTTAGGTGAACCGAGCGGTGGGAGATGGAGTTTAATTTGATAAATGTGAGGTGTTGCATTTTGCAAGATAAATCAGGGCAAGATATGTAGGTCAAGTCCTGTCAAAAGTGGCCAATCAAAGAGAACTCCATTGAAATTATCGAATCCCAACAGGGAGGAAACAGGCTTTTCGGCCCATCGAGGCCACAT
Source organism: Chiloscyllium punctatum (assembly GCF_047496795.1). Classification (NCBI taxonomy): domain Eukaryota; kingdom Metazoa; phylum Chordata; class Chondrichthyes; order Orectolobiformes; family Hemiscylliidae; genus Chiloscyllium; species Chiloscyllium punctatum. The sequence goes on from NW_027309933.1 coordinate 89,175, forward strand.
CGACCCTCGGAACCGTATCCCACTGGATCCACACCTACCCTATCCCTCCGAGCCTGCATTTCCCATGGCTAATCCACCTCGCCTACACATCGCAGGGTACTTGGGGCAACTGAGCATGGCCAATCTACCCTTACCTGTGTATCTTTGTACTGTGGAGGGAAAATGTGACACCCGGAAGAAACTCATGCAGACACGGGGAGAATGTGCAAACTCCACACAGGCAGTCATTCAAGGATGGAATTAAACCCAGATCGCTGTGCTGTGAGGTAGCAATGCTCGTCACTGAGCTACTGTGTCACCTGGTGGTGCAGGTTCTCCGTTCCTTGAAAGTGCTGTCACAGGTAGACAGCGCAGTGAAGAAGGCACTTGGTGATCTTCCCTTTATTGGTGCGTGCTTTGAGTCGAAGCATTTGCATGATATGTTAAATCTGTAGAGGACATTGGTTTGGCCACTTTTGTAATATTGCCTTTAATTCTGGTCTCCCTGCTGTCGGAAAGATGTTGTCAAACTTGAAAGAGTGCAGAAGAGATTTTTTAAAATGTTGCAGGTGTTGGAGGGTTTGAGCTACTGGGAGAGTTTGAATAGGCTGGGGCTATTTTCAAGTGTTGAAGCTGAGGGGTGACCTTATAGCGGTTTATAAAGTCATGAGGGGCATAGATAAGGTAAACAGTCAACGTCTTTACCCCAGCATAGGCGAGTCGAAAATTAGAGGACAAAGGTTTAAGGTGAGAGGAGAAAGATTTATAAAGGGAAATGAGGTACAACACTTTCAAAGAGAGACTGCTGTGTTTATGGACTGAGCACCCAAAAGAGGTGGTGGAGGCAGGTCCAGTTGCACCATTTAAAAGGCATTTGAATAGGTACATGCATGGGAAGGGTTTAGAGGGATATGGGACAAGTGCAGGCAAGTGGGACGAGATTAATTTAGGATATTTGGTCAGAATGGACAACTGGATCGAAAGGTCTTTTTCCGTGCTGTACATCACTGAGACTCTGTTGACACTTGAGTGTATAACACTGGAACAGGAAGGGGCTATTCCGGTTCTGAATTCTGTCAGTCAGTTTGTTTGCTCAATTACTGAGAGTCAAATACAAAAATGCATCATTCAGATTTTGATGGTATTTTACAGGAACAGGAGAAAGGCCTTTAGTCAAGAGAAGCTGTAAGGGATGTGAAGAGGCCATTTAGTCCCTCACCTCCATTCCACAGGAGCAGCAGGTGAGCACAGAGCGATTGGAGCCTGTGAGTCAGTACCAAGAGGAGGACATCTATTTTCACAAACTTGGGATCACGAGGCATCAATCAGTTGCTCAAGACTGGGACACAGGAACAGGAGGCAGTCACTCAACATGCTCGAGACTGGGACACAGGAACAGGAGGCAGTCACTCCACATGATCGAGACTGGGACACAGGAACAGGAGGCAGTCACTCAACATGCTCGAGACTGGGACACAGGACAAGGAGGCAGTCACTCCACAAGTTCGAGACTGGGACACAGGAACAGGAGGCAGTCATTCAACTGCTCGAGTCTGGGACACAGGAACAGGAGGCAGTCACTCAACATGCTCGAGACTGGGACACGGGAACAGGAGGGAGTCACTCAACTGCTCGAGACTGGGACACAGGAACAGGAGGCAGTCATTCAACTGCTCGATACTGGGACACAGGAAGAGGAGGCAGTCACTCAACATGCTCGAGACTGGGACACAGGAACAGGAGGCAGTCATTCAACTGCTCGAAACTGGGACACAGGAACAGGAGGCATTCACTCAACTGCCGAGACTGGGACATAGGAACAGGAAGAAGTCCCTCAACTGCTTGAGACTGGGACACAGGAACAGGAGGCAGCCATTCAACCGCTCGAGACTGGGAAACAGGAACAGGAGGCAGTCGCTCAACTGCTCGAGTGTGGGACACAGCAACAAGAGGGTGTCATTCAACTTCTAGAGACTGGGACACAGGAACAGGAGGCAGTCATTCAACTGCTCGAGTCTGGGACACAGGAACAGGAGGGAGTCACTCAACTGCCGAGACTGGGACACAGGAACAGGAAGAAGTCCCTCAACTGCTCGAGACTGAAACACAGGAACAGGAGGGTGTCATTCAACTGATCGAGACAGTCACTGGGAAATCTAGAGGCTTGTGAGGCCCCAGGATCCTGTTACTCAGGGATAGCAGGAGGTGAATTACTCCCCACCAGCTTTGGGCACTGGGAGAGCAGGGTTTTTTGCCTCTAACAAACAGAAATATATGAATAAATTGCATTCGTGGTCCACACAATCCTGCCCCAACATTCACTAAGAGCACGGCTGATCTGACTGATTCCCTCATGCCATTTTACGGAGATTGTACTCTCTGCAGCCTCTGCTCCATTTGTTGGTCATGTTGCAGACTCAGATGCTGTAACAATAGTCACTATCACTCATCCAGAGGGTCAGGTCTAATCGGATGAGTCAGGATTTGAAGGGTCCAATCACAAGAATGAAAACACAAAATAAAGGCATTGCCAGGTGTTTAGTTCTCTCACATTCACAATCCAACTCACATAACCAGCCCATCCATTATATATTCAGGATGGAGCACTCTGTAGATCCAGCAAGTGAACTGCTGAATGCAACCCAGCAATGTCCAGAGTGGAACTCTGTGCAGCCCACACCGATACTTGATCTATAATACTAGGCTAAATGTCCAGCGTGAGGAGCTGTGCAGCCCGCACTGGGTTATTCATATATAACCCCTGGTTTTTGCATTATTCGGTAACGCTATGATAGATCACGGCCCAGTGTGGGGAAACTTGCAGCGAATGCTGGCAGTGACAGGATGTGCAGCTCTCATCCATTTACAGCTCTGTATCTCCATTGCGCCTTGACAAGGGGTGCTGTGTGTGTGACAATCACTGGGAAGGAGAGATGTAAATTGAAACAGTTTAAATACCAATAGTTCCGACTCAGGCGCATACCACTCCAGTATTAAAGATGAAATAACTGAGATAATGTCCAGTGAGGTTTTGTGGATGGTGCAAAGAAGTAAGAGGGGGTTGGTGATGTTATAGTGGTGGCACTATAAGCCTCCAAATAATCAATGGGAATTAGAGAAACAAATATGCAGTGAGAGTGGCGAGACTTGCAGGAGCAATAGGCTTGTCATAATAGGTGATTTTAATTATACTAACATAGACTGGAACTTCCAGAGGTTTAAGGACTAAGATGGAAAGAAATTACTTAAATGTGTTCAGGAAAGCTTCCACAAGCAGCATGTAGAGAGTCCTACTCGGGAAGGGACAAACTCGACCGACTGTTGGGACATAGGGCAGGATAGGTGACGGAGGTAAAGTGGGGGAGCATTTTGGGACCGGTGACTAGAATTGTGTTAATTTTAAAACAGTTATGGCAGGGACAGAATTGGTCCACAGATTCAAGTTCTAGTTTGGGGCGAGACGAATTTTGTTGGAAATAGACAGGGACTTGCAAACGTTGATTGGAGCAGCTTGGTTTCAGGCAAAAGGATCTCTGGTAAGTGGGAGTCCTTTAAAAGTGAGATATCTCAAGTTCAAGGTCGAAATGTTCCTGTGAGGGTGAAGGGAAAGTGAGGCAGGAAGAGAGAACCCTGGATGACAAGAGATAATCAGGCTCTGACCAGGAAAAAAGGAGGCGTGGCTCAGGTTCAGGCAGCTGGAATCAATACAATCTCTGGAGAGACCCAAGGGATGCAGGAGTTTACTGAAGAAGGAAATCAGCAAGGCGAAAAGGGGGTATGACATAGCCTTGGCTGAGAAAAGTAGGGAATCCAAAGATGTGCTTTCAGTATAGTAAAGAAAAAGAGCGACTAGAGAGAAAATAGGACGCCTTAAAATGCAAAGTGGGCATTCATGTGTAAAACCACAACAGATGGGCGAGGTCCTCAATTTCCCCTCTGTGTTTACCATGAAGAAATTCATGAATATCTGTTACCTTTGGTGGGGTTAGTTGTCATATCTTGGTACCGTTAATATCACAGTAGAGGTGCTGTTGAACATATTAGAATGCATAATGTCAGATAAATCTCTTGGTCCTGACCAGATATATCCAAGAGCACTGAAAGAGGCGAGAGAAGACAGTTCAGGGGCAAAGTCCCGGAAGACTGGGCAGTAGCAAATGGAGTGACCTTCTTCAAGAAGGGCTGCAAATAAATGCCTGGGAAGTATGCACCAGTAAGCTTCACATCTGTTTTCGGTAAACCACTTGAGAAGGTTCTGAGAGATAAGATGTGCATGCATTTGGAAAGAAAGAGTTTGATTTGGAGAAGTCAGCACAGCTTTGTGCCTGGCAGATCATGCCTGACAAATTTTGTTCGTAGTTTTTTGAGGAAGTGGGCAGGAAGGTTGACGAAGGCAGGGCGGTGGATATAGTCTATATAGATTTCAGTAAAGCCTTTGATAAGGTTCCACATAGTAGGCAGCTCGAGAAGATTAGATTGCATAGACTCCAAGGTAATCTGGCAAATTGGCAACACAATTGGCTTGGCGTTAGGAAGCAAATGGTATGGTGGAGGTATGCTTGTTGGACTGGAGGCCTGTGACTCGTGGAGTGCCTCAGGGGTCTGTCCTGGGCCCTTTGCTGTTCAATGATTTCGATGAGAGTGCACAACGCAAGGTTAGTAAGTTTGCAGATGACACTAAAATAGAAGTGGTCCAATGAGGAACATTACCAGAAATTGCAGCAGTACCTTAATCGGCAGTGGAAGTGGGCTGAGAAATGACATGTGAAGTTTAACATCGGCAATGATGACGTCTTGCATTTTGGAAAGTCAAATCCAGGTAGGTGTTTAATGATGAACGAGAGTGCTTTAAGGAGTGTAGTGGAACAAAGGACATTAGAGATTAGGTGCACGGTTGTCTGAAATTTGGGTCACAGATACACAGGACAGTGAAGAAGGCGGTTGGCACACAGGCCTTCATCAGGGCATTGAGTATAGAAGTTGTGACGTTATGTTGCAATTATACAGGAAGTTGGTAAGGCTGCAGTTGAAGTATTGGGTTCGGTTTTGTTCACCTTGCTCTGGAAAGGATATTATTGAATTAGAAAGAGTGCAGAAGAAATTTCAGAGTTCTTTCCTGGGCTAAAGGGTTTAAGTTATAGGGAGAAGTTGGACAGGTTAGAACTTATTTCTTTACAGCCTAGGAAACTGGAGGGGTTCTTACAGAAGTGTAGATAGTTTGTGAGAAGATTTGTAGCTCGGGTGTTCATTGTTGTAGTTCTGTTAGCCGAGCTGGGAATTTGTGTTCCAGACATTTCATCGGACAGCTGGAACTAACAACCGGAAGCAACAGATACAAACCACTATAAATGCCAGAGGAAACATCACAGAGGCGCTTCACAGGAGGCCCCCAAGCACTGAGGATGTCACCTAGACAGGGGACGAAACGTCTGCAACACCAATTCCCAGCTCGTCGAACAGAACCACAACAAGGAGTGTAGATCTTATCAAATTATGAGAGACGTACATAGTGTTCAATACTTTAATTTTTTTCGCAAGGTTGGGGAATCGAGGACTAGAGAACATCTGTTAATGCTTCGAGAGGAATAAAATGAAAATTAACCCGTAGGGGCAACTTTTTTACAGAGTATGGTATACTTATGGGATGAGCTGCCAGTAGAAGTGGTTGAGATGGGTACAATAACAACATTGAAAAGGCATTTCGACAAATAAACAGATAGGAAACGATTAAAGGATACAGAGCAAGGGCAGAGAAATTGGATGAATGTGGATGGACATTTTGTTTGGCATGGAACAGCTGGGCAGAAGGGCCTGTTTCCGTCTGTAGAACCGTATGACTGTAAATATGTGTATTTTGGGATAGAGACAGGGAGGGGGAGACCGAGAAAAAATGTCATGGAAAGATATGTTCGCTGTTTCCAGAATGCTGAAATGAAGACATTTCGATCGTACCATGCAACACGGATCAGTATTATGAAGAATTATGATTGAATGGTATATTAGTATGAGTTCAGGCGATAGAGAGTTTTGAATGAGCATTTGTCCTGCAACTTTGTAACTGGGAGGGAGGAAGGACTGCAGAATCTTCATTACATTGAGCTGTCTAAAACAGTAATTTGTCTCAGTTTCATTTTCGATGAGTGTGACAGAGGGACTGTCTGTACAAAGCTGAGCTAGATTCCTGGTGCTATCTTATCGAACTCACCTCATTAGCTATCTACCCCACCCCATGGTGTCCCTCTCATTCAATGCCAGCCCGATTCTCCCACCCATCATGATTGACCAGACGGCACGCCGGCACTTTTACCCCATTTTTCTTCAAGTGCCTGTTCGAGGGCATTTCCCATGGAATGCACTCTCCTAACAATATATTCCATCTGCTTTATACTTTCATATGACGGTCAGCATGCTTTATACAGACTAAGCAAGAAATCTACACTTATTTTATGGTTATAGATTCCAATCACACTTAGTAATTCTGGTTATTTCACTTGACTCACCTTAACGATATTAAATCAAAGACAGATTCTAAACATGTCTTGTTATAAAATACAATTTCGAGCAGAGAACGTATTTACCCTCAGCCGTTATCTTGACCGTTATCTGAATTTGCCATTTTCCTTGTTATGAAAGTTTCTCTTGCCCTTTGCATGTGACTGTTTCTGTCTGTAACAGTTGCACTATCTCCCACTCAGTTCGTTGGATGGCAGGTTTGTGATGCAGAGGGAGGCCAACAGCACAGGTTCAGTTCCTCACACTGACAGAGGTTACCATGAAGGAGACGCTCTCTCAACGTCAACCTCACCCCATCACCCGAGATGTGGTGACCCTCAGGGTAAACCAGCATAAGTGGTCTCTCTAATGAGAGTTCTTTGGGACTCTATTCTATCAACGTTAGCATTGTAATTTTAAAAAATAATTTATTTGATAAGAGATTTTTAATATTTTAATAACTCAATAACAACACAACTCAAATAACTGAACAGAATTACACTAATGCGCATGTACATATAAAACAAGTTAAAAACGTTAAATGGACAGAAGAAAAACAAAAATAAACAATAAATAATGAACACATAGTACAGCTCAGCATAACAAAACGATAGCTCTTGTTCTTGAAAATCATTAACTGATACGCATCTTTATGTTCATAAATGTTTCTCATTGGGTATTAGATTCATTAGACAATATTGTCATCGCTATATAAAACCCCTTCTTAATGTGACAGATAAACCTGCATCGTGGTAATCCAAAAAGGTCTTATGTAAATCTCTGTTTTTTTTTGATGCACCATACTAGTGAGAAAATCCAAAGGGATATTCTGCATGAAAAACTTACGACGACCCAACAGGCCCGGGGTTTTTAGACATCCAACACAACAGAACATGTTTCCTAGCACAGAAAGTAAGGATATAATGCTTTTCCTCGTGTGCATCTGCGTCAGGTACCCTGAGCAGGCCCAGGAAAGGAAAAACCGGGTCCATCTCCAATTCAGTCCCCAAAACCTACTCTATCACACCTAACACAGTGCTCCAATATATATGAAGCCTGCAGCAGGACAACAATCAAGGATAAGAGTGCCTGTAGTCATTCTGCATTTACCACATGCTGAAGATAATCCCACTTTGCATTTTGAGAGACAATCTGGGGTCAGATAGACCCACTGAAGAATTTTCAACTGCATGGAATGGGTCCCATTACAGATCAAAATCCTTCGAGCATTTTCACAAACGTCCTCTCAATCTCTCCGAGTTTTTCGGAACCCCCAACTCTCTCTCACAGCCATCCCAAAGCTGCACAGTCTCGTCTGAGGGGACACACTCCAACTAATTAAAAAGGCTACTCACAGAGAGTGTATTCTAAGCAATAAGCACCCACTTCTCTCTATCGGATCTGTAAGAGTCTGTTGAAGGTGTATTTTTTAAAAATCAAATCACTGATCTGGACAAAAAAACAGAAGAGGCCTCTACTAGGTAGTCCATACTTACGAGTTATTTGATCAAATGATGTCATTCTTTCTCTTTAAAATAATACGTGGTGGCTCAGTAGATAGCACTGCAGCCTCACAGCACCAGGGTCCAAAGATGCGCAGGTTAGATGAATTGGCTATTGATAAATCACCCATAGTGTTCAGGGATGTGTAGGTTGGAGCATTAGTCAGGGTAAATATAGGATGGTAGGGGAATGGGTCTGGGTGGGTCGAAGTCGACTTGTTGGGCCCAAGGACCTATTTACACACTGTAGGGATTTTATTAATTCTAAATCACTGAAGCAAGGTACACCCCTGGCTTCCCATAGTTTAAACATGGAATCCATTATCCCCGATTGACAATTCGGTATACGAATTATAGGGGTAAGAAACATGGTTTGGCTATATTGCCCTTGACCTGACGCATTGGCATTCATGCTTTACCTTTATTGATAATTATTGGGTAATGATAATACTCCATAAATGTTTTCATTTTGTCTAAGAACAACAGACTATTAAGGTTTCACTTTGTCTGAGAGGGTTCAATATCTAACCGTATTGACACAGAGTCCTCAGTGGTCCACACACTAACATAAGATAATAAAGAACATAATTGATAGCTTTTAATCTGGAAGATCTACTCCCCACACTCTGTGGGGTAGTTTCAATTTGGTTAGCTTAATAAAGAGTCGCCTATAGATCCAAATAAAAGAGCTAATCCAGCCATTGAGTCTCCAAAATATCTGTCTGGGAAATATCTGTGTGGGTCCATAAGACAGTTGAAATCTCCTTCTACAATAATCTGCCACGATGCAAGATAACTTACTTTGGAAAATGCATCTACCAGGATTTTAAGAGGGTTCGCCAGGTGGCAATAAACATTCAAAATACTGTATTATTTCCCATAGTTCAACCATTCACATGGGGTATAGTAAATGAGGAAGGACATTCATTTTAAGAACCGCTATCCGACCTAACCAGGATATTGGAAGTGCCTCTCATCTTTGACGGTCTTGTTTAATTTTGTCAAACAAATGGACATAGTTCACGTTAAATAAATGATCAAAGATGGATGTAAAGAATATACTAAAATAGGGAAACCACCCCCGTGACCATTTGAAAGGAAACCAGAATTTGCCTTCAACATGAGGTATTTCTCTGAGACCTCCCACAGGGAAGGCCACAAATGTGTAAAATTAATCTTATAGCCCGAAAAGGTGATAAGCGAATTTATGCATTGCATCACGTGAGCTGCCGAAACTGTGGGATTTGACAAAAATATAAGACCCTCATCTGCATACAACATAATCTTATGTTACTTCTATCTTACTTCTGGGGCAGATATGTTAGGGCAATATTCCCAATTGTGTAGGATGCCACCGTATCTAAGATTGTTGCAGGGATGGGGAAGAGATCAACCCTCGTGTGCCATTTGTGCGGGTTAAAGGAGAAAATAAAATCCCTACTTGCGATGTGGATCTGCCTCCAGACATCCACCAGCTCTAGTTCTGCACACATATCCACTCATTGCTTACATTATATCGAGGGTACTGGGGGACCTTTGGACATTCTGTCCACCGTGGGTCCATAAGACAGTTGAAATCTCCTTCAACAATCATGTGCTACGATGCAAGATACCTTAATTTGGAAAATGCATCGACCAGGATTTTAAGAGGGTGCGCCGGGTTGCAATAAACATTTAAAATACTGTATTATTTCCCATAGTTCAAGACTTTGGGGATGATGATCCTTCCATGATTATCTAATACAATCTAATAATTTAAATAAGATTCTTCTTCACTAGTATGGCTTCTCCCCTACTCCTAGTACTAAAAGACGAGAAATAAATCCGATCAAATGCGCCCCGCTGTAATGTCAAATGTTCCTTGTCATCAAGGTGCATCTCCTGAAATAGGACAACATCCACCCTCTCGTTTTGAAGATTAGAAAATACATTTTTCCTCTTGACTGGCAGATGGCTCCCCTTAATGTTCCAGGTACAACATTTAAGCACATCATTATCCATAACACACTGTAGCAACATTTCAACTCTAGAGTTTCACATCGAATTACACATCGCTGATCATTAATGAAAAAAAGACTCATTGAGCCTAAAAACTGTACAAACTAAAACTACTACAACTAACAAGCTCTCAAAACTTTCCAAAGCTAAACACATAAAAAACCAAAAAACGAAATAAAATCAAAAATGCCAATGACACTTGATTGGGGAATTTATCCCCCACCGCCCACTGGGAATGCTTACATATCTCAAAGCTTTATCTTGTGCCCGCTACCAATATGGAATCCAGGGCAATTAACAACAAACATCGGGCTTGAACTGCCCTTCGGTCGGCACTTAGTCAACACAAATACCTTTGTAACCCCCTCCAGCTTGAGCTGCACCCCAGACACAAGCAAAGAAAGAAAAATAGAAGTAATACTAATGAGGATGTTAAAAGTGGGTACTCAACCCATTCCCAGCTATAATTTAACACTGATTAATAGCAAAAAAATCCAAAAAAATTTCTTTAAGATTGAAACATGATTATCTAAATATCCAGCTTACTTTAAAAGTTTTCGCTTTCTCTGGAGAGTCAGAAGGGTTCAAGGATCCATTCAAAGCAATACGGAACACATCGGGGAACCGTAAGGAATACTGAATCCTGAGTTCCCTTACTCTTCTCTTGATATTATCAAAAGATTTTCTTTCTTGAATCACCGCCGCTGAAAAGTCCTGAAAGAACATCATCCTGGAGCTCTTGTCAATTAAACCCATTGGAGTTCAGAACCCCTGGGTTCTGAAAGATTCCATCAGTCTTTGTTTGTCCACATAACTGTGTAATCGAAAAAGGACAGGATGAAGGCGTTGGTCTGAGTCTGACTTCCGTGCCATAACCTGATGAACTTTCTCAGTCTTTATCCGTCCCTCCTCAGTTTCGAAGTGAAGGAATCGCTGCAGCCAGTTCTTGAAAAAACTCACCAGCTGACCACCTTCTGTCCACTCCAGCAAACCGACGATGTGAATATTCTTCATCCTACCCCTGTTCTCGTGGTCGTCACCTTCTTCAGTTGAGATGCAGACCTGTTTTCATGGGCGAGGATCCTCTCCCGAGAGGAATCGATCACGGTCTCTGTCACTGCAGTTCGGCCCTTGGCATCGTCCGTTCTGTTTCCAAGGCTGTCAAGTTGCTGCTCATGTTTCTGTGGCATGGCTGAGAGCGGCTCTAGCGCGGCTGAACGGTTCTTCAATCATGGCTTCAATCATTTCACGTAACTTGGTGAACTCAGTGACCAAGGCCTGGTGAGGAACTGGGTCGATGAAACGAGCAGAGTGGATTGCAGCTGCAGCCTCAGGTATGCTCGATGCTTCTGACGGGTGCACTGTGTGTTGGGACTTACTCGATCCTTTTCCATGTTTTGTCATCTCCCTTTGACAAAATGGGATTAGTAAAGATTCTATCGCTCTTTTAGTGTTGAAAGTTAGGTAAATGGCTTGGATGGGGTGGATTAGAGAAACACTTTGCCCGTGCTGTGATGCAGAGCCCAGCAAACCAGACCTTTTGGATCGCAGCCATCTTGTATTCTCTCTTAACATTTTATCGATATTATCATTTCATTTTACATCATATTCCTGGTGGTTCTGAAGCCGTGTTATTTGATACCACTCTCTACATTTCCCTCCACACTGCGCATTGCTGCCCATTCCTCGATAATCCTTGACTCTGTTGTTATTCATGAACCTTCCGTCTGTGCCTCAAAAAAATATTCAATATCTCTGCTTCGATTGCTCCGTGGGAAAGAGGGTTCCAAAGACATTATAAAGCCATTATAAACAGTATGATCTGAGTGTGAGATTAGTTTTTTGTGTCTCCTTATCTGAGAAAGGATATAATTACATTGGAATCAGTTCAGAGATATTTCATTTCACGGTTTCCTGGGGTGAAAGGCTTTAACAGGTTACTCTTGGAATGAGAGAAAATGACATACGAGACCTTGAGGAGAATGGATCAGGTATATACCCACTGGGTGTTTGCATAGCCTAAATTTGTTGTCATTGTCATAGAACCTCTACAGTGTGGAGGCAGGACATTCCGTCCATTAAATCCACACTGACCCACCAAACGACATCCCACCTGGACGTGCCCCCCAATCTTATCCATGTAACCCTTCATTTCCCATAACTAACCCACCTAACCTACGCATCCCTGGGCACTATTGGCACTCCACTTTAAACTGCACATCTTTGGACTGTGGCAGGAAACTGGAGCACTGAGAGAAAACCCACACAGGCGGGGAGGATGTTCAAACTCCACATAGAGGGTCGCCCGAGGTTGGAATTGGACCCAGCTCCTTGGTGATGTGAGGCAGCAGTGCTACCCACAGATCCATCATACTCCTCCATTAGTTCTGTTAGTAACTTGTGGCTGACTAAAGAAATCTGCCTGACTTGTTCTTATCACTGAACCTGACCCAGTCTGAGACCTTTATCATCGGCGACGTCACCAACCTGGTTACATTTAAAATTTGTTGTGAGCAGTGGACAAGTGGGACTAGAAAAAGAAAGAGTGACACCCTCCATCCTCAGTCACATCTGGAGTGAGAATAAAATCACAAAGTGGGAATTCATTCAAGTGAGAATTCTCTTTCCCAGAAGTTTGGGATGATTGAATCTTTATATTATATCGAGGCTGGCTTCATCCGATCTTCCATAGACAGGTGAATCAGGGATAATGGTGCATGGAGAGAAACGTGCAGCTGGGACCACAATGAGTTGAGCCATGACCTTATTGACTGATGTAGTAGTGTCAAAGGACCGAAAGGCCCCCTCTTGTCCCTCAGCGCTGTCTTCTGAAGTTCCATTCAGCCCTTCGGACCTGCTACACAGGGGCAGATCAATGCCACCCCGATGGTAAGGTGCAGTTTTGGAAATGTACTTGGAAAATCCAGGCTGGGTCAGGAAGAGACACACACCCCCATACCCTGTTTCCAGGCTTCCCCTCTCCGCAACGTCTGCTTCAGATGTGGGTCGTGTAACAGACCCAGATTTACTGTGAATACACCCACCATACCCCACCCAGCGTTAACTCAAACAAATCCTCTGCTCACCCGAATGTAGCATTACACAACACAACTTCCGGGAAAATAACCAGTTACTATGCAAAAGCATAACATGTGGAATCAATAAATAGGAACAACAGTCGGCTATTCGGCCCCTTAAGATTTCCTGTCATTTAATACGAACATGGCTGATTTACTCCAGGTTTAACTCCACTTTCTTGCCGACTCCTTGTATCCCTCCACACCTCTCTGGGTTAGGGAATTCCAGGCATTCACTACCTTCTGAGAGAAGACATCAATTTGTATCTCAGATAGAAATTGATATTTCATATTCGGTATCTATGTCCTCGAGTTCGAGACTCCACTCAGGAATGGTAACAACTTCTCAACATCTACATTCTCAAATCCCTTCTGTGTCTTCTAATTTTCAGCAGTATCACTCCTCATTCATTTAAACCCCAATGAATAATCGCCTCACCATTTTAGAGATTCTCAATATCACAGCCCTTTCATCCCTGGAAGCCGGCTAATGTACCAACCTAGTTACTTGCTGCAACAGCATGCTGACTTTATGTTTCATACACAGGAACAGTCCAATCCCTTTGTACTGTTCTTTTTCTGGAAGCGCTCTCCATTAAATACCAGCCTGCCTTTTGATTCTCAGTGTCATCCTCAAACTCAGATGTATATGCACTCAGCTCCCTACTTCAGACTATCAGTATAGACTGTAAATAACTGATGCCATCGGACTGATAGCTGTGGTCCTCCAGCAGATACACCTTTATCATGAAGATTCATTTATCCTGACTCTCCGATTGCGATGTGTGAACCAATCATCATCCCATGTTAATACATTTTCCATCATCCTACGAGCTTCTGTCTTGTGTAAGAACTTTTGTTCTGTAATACCTTGAGGAAAATCTCTGGAAATCCTGGTTTCTACCAGATCTCCTTTATCAAGTCCGCTTGTTACATTCTCAGACATCTCCAGAAATACTTTGCATGATTCTACAGGGCAAAGTATAATTTTCCTTTCACAAAGCCACTCTGAACCTGAGTGAAGCTTTTCTAAATGTCCATGCTGGCCAGGTTTTCCAAATTATGCTCGTCCCATCTGCTTTCCTTTGGCCCCATAGGCCTCGAAATGCTTCCCATTCATATGTTTGCCTAAATGAGTTTTAAATGTGTTAGCAGTACATGCATTTACCACTCTTCCTCTGGCAGCTCATTCCATACCCATGCCACCCTCTGTGCAAAAACACTGCTCCTACGTCCCTTTTAAATTTTCCCTCTTTCACCTTAAACCTATGCCTTCTACGGCTGAACTCCCCCATCCTGTGGAAAAACCCTTGCTATTCACCTTATCCACACCTCTCATGATTTTAGAAACTTCTATAATGTCATCCCTCAACCTTCTACACTCCACCCAATACTAACTTTAAGAACAAGCATTTAAAGATAAATACTGCAAATTTGAAACTATAGTAAACATGACAGATAAACAATACTTCGCTCAAACTACACACTGTGATTTGTTTTTTCTCCCTATTACAAAACTAAGGCAGCATGAAACACTTACTAGTGCCAATAAGAAGCCAAGCACCTGATAGCCTTTGTCTAAAGGAGGCGATGATCTCGACAGTGAAAACATATTTATGGCCAGATCTTTATAATGCCACATAGTCAACATTCTCCCTCCTGGCCTCGCTATGACCTTGTGCGATTGTGTCTTCTTTATCTTGCACTCAATAGAGAGAACCCCTTTCCCCATTCACACCTTAATTTAAACCCATTTTATATCATCTTCTCAATCACCACTGCTAAAAGCTGGTTTATCTTTACCACGCCCTCTTTTCCCTGTCACCAATCTCCCACCTCTGGCAAGGTATTAAAAAGTCAAGTTTCCAATGCTTTTCAGTTGTGAAGAAATGTCAAACCGGGCTTGAAATGCTAACGCTGTTTCTCTGTCTCTGTAGATGCTGACAGACCTGCTGAGTTTCTCCAGAAATGAATAGGCACAGAACAAATTTTCACAAAACAAATAACTATGGATACTGGTAAGAAAAATAACAAAATTGCTTGAGAAACTGAGAGTTTTGTAGAGGCTCACTGGACCTGAAAGTTTAACACTGCATTCATTCCAGAAGATGCTGCAACATCTTCAGCAATTTCTTCAGCAATTTCTGTTTTTGGACAATTTCCAAAGAAGTATGTCAAAGATGCTCAAACATCCTGTCCAACATGGAGCGTCGTACACTGGGGCCTGAACAATAACGCATGGTGGACAAGTTCCTTGACTCTGAAACTACATAAGTCTGGCATCACTGACACTATAGAGCTCTTAATCACGGTCAGGGAGAAAAACAGAGGGAGACACATTCACTTCAAATACAGAAAGTGACATTGTGGAAGAGAAACCATTTAGATCATTAGTATAAATGGATTGAATTAAAGTAACAAATTAGAGGCGTGACACCAGGGAGAGGCCCTCAGCAGAATGAGAATATTAAAATGCAAGTGTTACCGCATCAGAAACCAGGTTAGTACAGAATACAGTGCTGATGGGTGAAAGGGTCTCGGGGTGAACTGGGTGACAGTCAGTAGAATTGAATTGTAGGTTTGCAACTCAAACTGGGTTATCATTTGATGCTGTAGACCACAGCAGCAGCAGAAGCTGAACTGTATTCAATGACAATCTGTAACATGTTACCGAGGATAATTCATCAGTCTACCATTACCAACAAGCCGATCCATGGTTCAGTGATGACTGTGGGTGAACATTGCAGGGTCGGAATCACATGGATCTAAACCTGTTGACAACCCATTAAAGCTACCACACTTAACTGGTTAAATTCAGACCAGCAGAACTAATGTCTGATGGAGAGGGGAAATGATCCCAAGACTAACAGATCAGATCTAAGCTCTGTCGTCCTGCCAAATCCAAACATAGATATAGATGGACTATTAAACAATTTACTGGAGGAGAGGACTCCACAAATATCCTCATCCTAAATATCGGAACAACTCTGTACGTCAGTGAAAAAAGTCAGGGATGTGGTGTCTGCACTATCCTCAGCCAGACATGTTGAGTGAATGATCCACCTTACACTCATCATGATTCCCACAGAATCACAGATACCAGTCTTCAAGCAATTCGATTCGCTGTACGGTCATGACGAAACACCTGAACACTATAGATACGGCAAAGGTCATGGACCTTGACCCCATTCCTGCAGTAGGACTGAAGACTTGTGCTGCACAACAAGCCGTGTCCCTGGGAAACTGTTTCATTCCAGCTCCAACTCTGACATCTCCCTGGCAATGTGGAAAATTACTCAACTATGTCCAGTCCCCGAAGAGGAGAATAATTACAATCTGACCAATGCCCACACACCCCAGTCCCATCACGACAGTCACATTGGTGGGAATACTTTTTGAATGAGCTGTCAAGTAGCACCGAAATAATCAGGTCAGTATGGTTTCCGATAGGTTCCCGTGTGAAGATAGTGCTGTGGTGTACATATCATTGGATTACGAATCCAGACCAGGTCAATGCTCTGGCAGCTGGTGGAAGTTAAAAATAATTAATAAAATATCGAGACCTAAAATCTGGTGTCTCTAATAGTGATCTTGTGTCTAATGTTGATTGTAAACATCAATCTCCTTCCCCAATGTACTTTCAGGAAGTGAATCTCCCGAGCTTTCTTGGTCTGGCCTAAAAGTGACTCCAGACACACAGACATGGTCTCTGAATCAGCCACGTGAGACACTCAATTGTAGCAAACTACTCTGAGGTCTTAAAGGATAAAACCTGACAGAACATCTGGCATCAACCTCGTTATCAGAAAAGGGAATGGGAAATACTATCCTGTTGTCCCTGCATAGACATCTTTCCTAACATCTGAGAGCTTGTGACAACATTTACAGAGCTTTCCCACAGACTGCACAGAAACATCGGGAGAGGAGGAGGTCATTCAGCACATTGAGCTTTCCCCATGCTATTTCATGGGCGAACATCTCCTCAATGCAGTTTTGCCCACACAATGTTCATATCTCAAAATATGTTTAAACATTATGAAATACAGTGCCTTCGGCCCATCAATATATAGGGAGTTCTTTGATAATGCTTGTTTAGTAAGTACGATGTGAGTGCAATACGATTCGTGAACTGTTTTCTACAAAGTGAACTATCATCCCTGCTTCCAATCTGTCATACCCTGTCAGAGTGTTATATATCTCACTGATATCTCCACTCATTTTCCTAAAGCTCATGGAATACAGGCACAGTCACCCCAAATTCTGCTCCCACAACTAACCTGTCATCCCAGAGATCAGTCTGGTCATGCTTCACTGCACTCCCTCAATGTCAGGTTTGCCCTTTATTAGGTAAGGACACCAAAACTGCACACAACACTGCACAATTTTCGAGATGGGGTCCCACCAAGGCACTGATCAGCTGCAGTAAATGACCCTTACTCCTGTATTCTAATCCCCTGAAATGAAGGTGAATAAATCACTTATCTTCCTACCTGCTTTCTGCTCCTGCAAAATTGCTTTCAGTGACTGGTGTACAGGGAGATCCAGATTCTTTTCACTGTTACAGCTCCCCACTTGCTGGGTCTATGTACACTGTATACAGCATGCCAATGCCATTCCCAGTATTGACTTCCGTGTTCAGAACTCACTAACCGAGATGGACTCGGATAGCTTTGCAGAAATAAACAAAAATGCAGGTTTAGTTCATTTATAGATCAACATTTTCAACCAATCCCTTTTCAAATGATCGGATGCCATTCTATTGTTCCCATCAAAGTACACAACCTCTCATCTCTCCCATTGCTCTCCAACTGCCACGTATTTGCCCAGTCACTCCACTTGTCTCAATCACCTTGGAGCCTTTCTTACATCCTCCTCATCCACTCACAGGCTAACATCGTTTAGTACTGTCAGCAGACTTGGGAATATTGCAATTGAGCCCCTCAACCAAAGATATGATGTGTATTGGGAATAGCTGGATGCCAAATCTCGATCCCTGTTATATCCTCCAAGCCTTCCATTCAAAAAAACATGGTTTTATTCCTACTCACTGTTTCCTGCCTGCTCTCCCATTCTAAAACCATGACCATATATTAGCCCCAGTCCCACTGAATTCGAATTTGCACAAATGGCTTGGGGCTTTATCAAAAGTCTTTCTGAGATTCCAGTCGTATTGCGTTGATACCTTCTCCATAATTTTGCTAAAAGCCACTTTCTCAAGTATGATTCCTATTTCATAAACCTCTCGTGACTTTGTCTATGCCCATTAATTTCAGTCCAATATTTTCTCTAAAACGTTTTAGTTGCTAATTTCATTCTATTCCCTTTTTCTCACCAGACTAAAGTTCCCTCGTATTGCGAGGAAATGTTATTTTTGGTTTTTTTTCTGTGAATGCATAACCGAAGTATTTGCTCCATTGATCTGCTATTTACCTGTCCTCAATTATCTGGTATCAGACTGTAAGTAAGCTGCACCTTTTTCTCTTAATTTTGCCATCGATGTATTTTCAGAAGATATTACAAGTTTACTCATATACACTGTGATAAGATATTCTTCAGAAACCCATCAATTCCTATCTTGAGCTACTGAATGATTGACATTCCACAGCCATACAATCACAGAAGCACAGACTCTGTACTATCAGAAATACAGCACGGTCTACAGTAGCCCCACTTTCCAACACAAAACCCGTCGCTGTGAAGCTTATGGCATTTCAAGTGCACAACCATGTATTTTCTAATGGTTTTGGGGTTACCATGACAATTCCCCTCTCACGAAGTGCATCCCAGACCCAACATACTTTGGGTGAAAAACAGTCCTCAAATCCTCACTAAGTCTCAAACCCTTTACTTTAAAAATGTGTCCCTTTGATTAAAAGGACCAGCTGTTATCTATCCACCCCGTCCATGTCTCTCATAATCTTATCCCCCTGATTCACGTCCCCCTTAGCCTTCACTGCTCCAATCTAAACAACCCGAGCTTACCCAGCCTCTCTCCATAGCTGATATGCTCCATCACAGGGAACATCCTGGTGAATTTCCTCTTCACCCCCTCCAGTGCAATCACATCCTTCCTGTAATGTAGCTCCCAGAACTACACACAGTATTCCATCTTGGCTAAGAAAGTTCCACATAGCTCTTATAATCTATGCTTCGACGTGTGAAGGCTGTGTTTACGCTCCCGTACGCTTTCTCAAATTGTGTGTTACCCTGTCCAGCCACATTCAGGGATGTGTGGAGAAGCACCCTCTGATCTTCCTCGTGTGCTGCCATTCATTGAGCCCGACCCTGCCTGGTTCCTTCTTCCAAAGTGCATGACTTCATATTTATCAGGGTTACATTCCATCTGCCATTGATGTGACCATCTGACCATTCCATCTATATCTTCCTTCAACATAAGGCCTTCCTTCTCACTGCCAACTACCCGGCCAATCTTTGTATCAAACACAAACTTACTTATGACACTCCCCACCCTTCGTCCATATTCACAGCTGCATCCTTTATGATAAGGTTTAAAATCAGAAAACATCAGCTTGGAGTCCAACAGATTTATTCGGAGGCACGAGTTTTCGAAGCGCTGCGTCTTCATCAGGTGGCTGTGCACTTTGCTTAAGCACTTCGAAAGCTAGTGCCACCGAATAAACATTTTGGAGTATAACCTGGTGTTATGCAATTTTTAGCTTTGTCAACCCCAGTCCAACACCAACACCTCCGAATCACAAAAATTAAGAGACACAGCACTGATTCCTGTGGTACACCATTGGACACGAGCCTCCAATCGCACAAACAGCCTTCCACCACCACCCTCTGTCTCCTACCATTAAAGTTGATTTGGATGCAACTTGGCAAGTCACTAATGAGTCCTACCTGTTCCCTGGTTATTCTGTTCAGCTGGAGACACTTGTAGAATATCTGGAGATTCTCCCTAATCTTGCCTGTCATTTGCTTTCCATGCCCCTGTATTAGTCAGTCCCCTCCAAGTGATGAATTTCCTCCTTATTGTAGCGTTAACTGGCCTGTCCTAGATCCTGCCATTATTTGCCTTGAATGTGGAATAGACAGCGAGGGAAGTGTTCTGTTAATTGCCAACTTGTCATATGTTTTGTGAATTTTCTAAATTTCACTGTGACCCACCTCTCATTCTTTGAAACTCGAGAGAACACAGGCCGAGTTCCTCCTCAGGCAATCTCAGCATCTAAGGGATTAATCCGGAGAATGTCCTTTGCACTTCCTCTGTGGTCAGTATATTATTTCTGAGATTCAGTCACCAAAACTGTACACAATACTCCAGGTATAGTCCCATCAACACGCTGTGAAACTGCTTCAACAAGTCTTTACATCAATGTTCTGACTCTCTTTAATGAAGGCGAACCAAACTTTAATTTTCCACTTACATATATTCCTCCAAATACACTTCACATTCATTGCATTTACGAACTCACTGAGATCTTATAGAAACCCTTCCGAAATTCCAATATATGCCATGTCTACTGGTTCCCCATTATCTATGCTGTAAGAAACACCTTCAAACAATTCCGAGGTTTATCAAGTATGATTTCTCTATCAGAAATGCATGCTGATTCTCTCCATTTTTGCTATTAATTTCTAAATATCATAAATGTCATCCTGTGTTATAGATTCCAACAGTTTCCCTACAAATGTCAAGTTAACTGGTCTGCAGTTCTCCACGCTATGTATTTTTCCCTTTGCAGCTGTTTGGATCCCTTCCATTCATCTATAGTGCTTAATTCACGTTTATCCACAATAGTTTCCGGTCTCTGCAGAATGTACAGGAAAATATAACACAGTCATCGACAGTGCAATTAATACTTCTATTGGCGATTTATTTCCGACATTTTGATAGGAAGTACATCTGTTTCGTCAGTCTTAGCAATGCTCAATCCAGCTCCATGTTCAAGTACTACTTTGTTACTGATATAAAATGACGTTATTTCTTTAGCTCCAGGAGTCCGATATGATCACTTGGTGTTACTGGGTGATTTTCTGGATCTTCCTCCATGAAGACAGATGCAAAGTTACTGTTTGTTTTCTTGGCCATTTCCCTGTTCTCCACAATGACCTCTCCTCTCCCGATTACAAATTTCCACATTTGACGTTGCTTTTATTTTGTTTCCTTTGAAATATAGATCGCAGATTGATGCAGTCTTTGTGTTCCTGTTTGTTAGCATGTGTGTTCCCTTTTTGGTTTCCTTTTCAGTTTCATGGCCTTCCATTTTTGGATCGTTAATTTCTGAGAATTCTCAGGTTTCCACAATAGCTGGAATTCTTCTGAAGTCACTTCCTCTGA
Source organism: Chiloscyllium punctatum (assembly GCF_047496795.1). Classification (NCBI taxonomy): domain Eukaryota; kingdom Metazoa; phylum Chordata; class Chondrichthyes; order Orectolobiformes; family Hemiscylliidae; genus Chiloscyllium; species Chiloscyllium punctatum. The sequence goes on from NW_027309933.1 coordinate 110,528, forward strand.
TTAACATATTTTCTCATTTGTTTTGTTAACCACCATTGAGTCACTTTGTCACTCTTTGGTGCTTGTACCTGAAATAAATAGACGTATGTTTCAGACTTTGCAGTTTTTCTAAAAACTCCTGGTCCTGACCGGATATATTCAGGAACACCACAGGAGGATAGGAGGATAGAGAGGAAATTGCGGGAGCATTGCTTGCCTCTTTTCTATCATCGCTGGCCAACGATTGAAGTCCTGGACAACTGGAATATAGTGAATGCTGAGCCAGTATTCAAGAAATGCGACATAGATAAATCTGGAAACGAAAGACCAGTAATCCTAAAAGCTAGTGGGTAGGTTACTTTAGAAGATTCGGAGAGATTGGACATACATGCATTTGGAAAGACAGGGTCTGGAGCGGAGTAAGATTAGAATGGTGCTGGAAAAGCAGAGCAGGTCAGGCAGCATCCGAGGAATAGGAAAATCGATGTTTTGGGCAAAAGCCCTTCATCAAATTCAGCACGGAACTTTGTGCAAAGAGAGAACATGACTCACAATTTTGTTGGAGATCTTTGCTAAAGTGACCAGCAACTTTGAGGAGGTCCGGATGGTATACGTAGTCTGGATGGATTCCAGTAAGGCCTTCAATAAGGTTCCACATGGTACGCCGCTCTGGAAGGTTAGATCGCATGGAATTGAGGGGGAACTGGCAAATTAGATCCCAAATTGCTTTGATGGTAGGAAGCAGAGAGAAATAGTGTAAACATGCTGATAAGACTGTAGGCCTGTGAATAGTGGAATGCCTCAGGGGTGGATGCTGGGACCACTACATATTACATAGATCTATGATTTACATGAGAATGTACAGGCATGATTTGTAAGTTTGAAGACTGTACTAAAATAGGCGGCATCATGGAGAGTGAGGAAGGTTATCAGAAATTTCAGAAATTACAGCAGTACTTGATTAGCTGGAGAAGTGGCTGAGAAATGGCAAATGGATTTTAATGTAGATCAGTGTAAATTCTTGCATTTTAGAAAGTCAAATCGAGTTTAGAGTTTCATGGTGAATGGTTGGGTCCTAAGGAGTGTAGTGGATCAGAGGGACCTTGGATTCAGGTGTATGGTTCTCTGGAAGTTGATTCAGAGGTAGACATTGAAGAAAGCTTTTGGCACACTGGCCTTAATCGGTTTATATCACTGAGTATCGAAATTAGAGAGTTATGTTGCAGTTATACAGGATGCCGGGGAGGCCATATTGGTAGCGGTATGTTCAGTTTTGTTCACTTTGCTATAGCAAGGATGTTATTAAACTGGAAAGAGTGCAGAAAAAAATTATAAGGGTGTTGCCAAGGTCTCAATGGTCTGAGTTACAGAAAGAGGTTGGACAAGCTAGGACTTTTTACTTTTGTATGCATGAGGCTGAGGGAGGATCATATTGAAGTTTATAAGAACATGTCAGGCATGGATAGAATGAATGCACCCAGTCTTTTTTCCCAGGGGTGGGTAATCACAGACGAGAGGGCATCAGTTTAAGGTCATAGGGGACAGAATAAAAGGGAACCTGAGGAACAACTTTTTAACTCAGGAGCTGTTACACATATGGAATGAGAAGTGGTTGAGGCGGATACATTACCAACATTTCAAAGGCATTCACAACAAATACACAAATAGGAAAGGATTAGAAGGTTACTGGACAATGGCAGGGAAATGGGGTCAGCGGGGATGGGAATTTTGGTCGGAATGGACCAGTTTGGGCTGAAGGGCCTGTCTCCATGTTGTCGGACTCTATGACTCTAATAACCATTGCTTGTCTCCCACTGAATGTTATTTTATACTTTGCAAATTCACTGAAGATATCTTGAAACTCCAACCTCCAGTCTTCCATGATGTTTGACAAGAATATTCAATCATTCTATATTGTCTTAGACACCTTGTAAAATGCACCTTATAAATGCCATTATTCCTTAAAGGCTGCTTCAGACCAAGGTTAATAATTCGTCCTTCTGACCACACAACACCAAATCCGAAATAACCTGTTCTCTAGTTTGCTTCGCAACATACTCTTCAACCCACCTCATATAAACTTATGGAACTTATTTTTCACAGTTTCAGCAGTCACTTACTTAACACAGTTTAGATACAACTTGAGACCATCCAATAAGACTGCGGTATCCACAATACTTGCCTATCTAATTTCCAGAGCATATGATGCTTACTTTCTGCTACCGTTTTGGTTTGGTATATAACACACCAATATTTGCTTCTCCTTGCTATCTGTAAGCTCTACCTGAACGGATTCTGTGGAAGCTGAGGGACAGGTCTGTGTCATTATTAGTGACCGACTTGGACAAGACATTCGGGTAGGCTCATCTCGACGCTGAGAAGATCTGAAGAAATGTCCCACAATATTGGGCAAGCAACAATATCCTCCTCGCTCTGTTAGGATCAGAGTGACCATATACTCTCTGCTCCCTCACACTCACTGTTATAGCACCTAACCCCGAACAAGGTTCACGCTCTGTCTCCAAATAAGGCTCAGGCACTACCACTCTCACTATTGAATTCAGCAAATAATAATACTATATGGATTCAAAACTGTTGACTGACTCATTCCAGACACCTCAGAATTCCCTCCACCTACACCAGCACATACAGCTGGGTCACCCACTCCAACTCTCCCTCCATCCCTTTCTCCCATTCCAGGAGACACAGCCTGAATAGGATATAAATGGCCAAGCCGGGTAGTGGAGTGCCCGATATCCGTTCCTTCACTCCCTTCCCCCCGTCATGTGGGGAGGACTCTTAAAGAGCTGGAGAGGACCAGGATGCCTCGTGTGGAGAATCTGAAACATTAACGTCCTACTGACCAGTTGCAGAGCAATGTCCAGTGAAAGGCAATTCTCACTTTAAACCCAGTGGCCGTTCCAACAATAGTCCTTTCACTTCCAAAAAGCAAAACACAGATACCTCACTGCACAGAGACTCAGACACCGAAATATACAGACGAACACACACAATACTTACAAGGAGATAGGTATACATACACGTATAAACACACAAATACATATACAGTCACATACAAATCGACATAAATACAGATAGAAACACTGGCTGAAACACAGACAGACAGATGTCGACATGCAAACACACAGATAACAAGCACATGGACACAAACACGCACACATACCGGCACATACACATACACACACACACAAACAGACGCACAAACACTTACTCACATACAGATACACAGATGCTAGTGTCGTTAAGACACAAATCGATATGTTTTTGATTTGTAAGGGGGTCAAGGATTCTAGGGAGAAGGCAGAAGAATGAGGTCGAGGTACATATAAGAAATTATTGAATGGAATTTCCGACTCGATAGGCTGAATGGCCTCAATCTGCTCATTTCCTTAATGCTCCTGCGGTATTATGCTCTCAGGCATTCTCTTCCTGAGACAGCAGCAGAGGCTGGGTGTGATACATATTTGTTTGGTAAGGATCAGCGGGAATGTGGGATAGGTCTGGAGTCGGGAATGGATTATGTTCCTAAGTATACTTAATTATTCTGTCCTTATGTCTCAAAAGAGGTGGTGATTTGATGTTCAGTTAACATAGTTTTAAAATATTATTCCCCCAATGAAATAAGGATGTCCTTTTCCATTTAGTGTTGAGCTACCCGTGGTGTCCTCATCCTCAGGGAGCAGTGAAGACTCGGTTGTTGAAGGTATTCAAGGCTGAGCTCGACTGATCTTTACTGGACAGAAGGGTCAGTGTTCATTGGGAACAGACAGGAAATGGATGGTCAGACACAATCGGATCAGTCATGAACATTCTGAATGGTGCAGCCGAATGGGCAACTTCTTCCCCTATCCCATGTGTTGCTCCCTAAATCCACCCTCGAGGCTGTAACAGAGATATACTGCTGCCCCCACCCCATGTGTTCTTCCCTTAATCCACCCTCGAGGCTGTAACAGAGATATACTGCTGTCCCTACCCCATGTTCTGTTCCCTCAATCCACCCTCGAGGCTGTAACAGAGATATACTGCTGTCCCTACCCCATGTGTTTTTCCCTCATTCCATCCCTCGATGTTGTTACAGTGTTGGGGACCACTCCATTCTGTCAGACAGGATCATTACAATAACACAGGAGGAGACCATTCCGCCCCTCTAAGGAATTACACAGGAGTATAGAATGAAGTAATTCAGCTCGTTCAGTACACTACACAGTCCAGGAGGAGACCATTCAACCCACCTGAGCTGCTACACAGGAACAGGGAAGCTGTCGCTTACAGGAAATAGAAAGTAGAGATAAATGTTTATTTTCAGGCTGCAAAGCTGTAACTGATGGAGTGCCGCAGACATCATCAAAGATCTGGAGGAAGGGGAGGGAATGGGTTGGAGCTCAATGAGCTCATACACCAAGATGGTCATTCAAATGGAGGTAGTGAGTCTGCAATGTGATATAGACAGGGAAGGTTAGTGAGCAAACCTTCAGCAGAAAAACTTAACCTAAGTTGTCTATTTTGGCATGAAAGATGAAACAATGGTAAACAATTTAAATGGGGAGAGATTGCCGAACTCTGTGATACAGGAGGTTTCCATGTTCTTGCGACTTGAATCATATGAAGTCAGATGCAGCAAATGATTTGGAAGGTAAGTGGAATGATGCTGTTTTTGGCAAAAGGTATCAGATTTAATGGGAGGAATGTTTTACTGCATCTGTGCAGGGCATTGCTGAGACCACAAATGATGTACTGTGTGCAGGATTGATCCCTAAAGTAAAATAAAAGGATATAATTATTTTCAAAGAGGTTTCTCTTTACTCGTTCCTGGAATGCCGGCATTTTGTTATGGGAGATTAGCAGTTTTGATCTTAGCTGAGGAATAGTACTGAACCAGCCATGACTTTTGGAAAGTGTATTAGCTGGATGCATATTATCTCTGGCGGCACGGTGGCACAGTGGTTAGCACTGCTGCCTCACAGCGCCAGAAACCTGGGTTCACTTCCCACCTCAGGCGACTGTCTGTGTGGAGTTTGCACATTCTCCCCGTGTCTGCGTGGGTTTCCTCCGGGTGCTCCGGTTTCCTCCCACAGTCCAAAGATGTGCAGGCCAGGTGAATTGGCCAATCTAAATTGCCCATAGGGTTAGGTTAGGGGTATGGGTGGGTTGTGCTTCGGCGGGGCGGTGTGGACTTGTTGGGCCGAAGGGCCTGTTTCCACACTGTATCTAATCTAATCCTGTCAGGGAGACTAAAGCTAGAGAATAAACTTTAAGATAAAGATGCATTGATATTAAAACACATACTATGAAGACACCTACCAATATTTACAAATTACACAGACAAATGTAAGCATGTCTTCAAATTATAAAGTGTGGACTTTTTTTGCGATTGGAAGGAATTGCATACAAGACCAACGACGCACCTGCATATAATCCATTATCAGGTTTTCCAGAGAATGTTCCAGGAGATCGCACATGGTCCAGTTTGGTGTTCAGTTAACAAAATTGTATGTTCCAACACAGAGAGGGAGAAAAATGTTCCCTGTCTGAGAAGCAGCAGCCGATTGATCCCTCTCACTTACTTTTTCCGCCCGATAGCAAAGTGTGAGACCAGAAACTTCCTGAGTTATCTTTACCACTTGTGAAGGATTCCTGGTGAGGATTCATTGGAATCTCTCCTCTGCCTGAAACGAAGGGAATTCAGCCAAATCCCAATGTTCCAGAAAGAAATACCACTACCAGTAGCTTGTGTGAGCAGAATAACTTCTAAGGCAGAATAACAATTTGGGGCACTCTATCATTTTACCATTTGTTATGAGTTCCACTTTCTGTGTCTCACATTTTTCAGGCCTAGCCTGAGACCTAAATCATTGGCCACCTCACTAAACTGGCTGCATTTAAGATGGGTGTAACCAGTGGAGGAGTGGGACTGGAAAAGGACATAGTGACACTCCAACATTTGTTGGAACACAAATGAGAAATTCTCAAAGGGCTGTTCAAGTGGAAATCCCCTTCCCCAGAGGACCGTGGTGCCTATATGTTTGTATTTATTCAAAGTTCTTATTGTATAATTTGTAGTAAAATGGCATACAGACGGAAACGTGCTGCTGTGACCCAAAGCACCTGCAGCGGTGACAAAGTATCTAATGGCTCACTCCTGCTGCTCAGTCCTGTGTTGCTATGTTCTATTCAACCCCCTCACACCTCCTTCAAGGAGCAGATGGAGGCCACTTGCTTCAAATACCTGTTCAACAGTAACACAGGATCTCATTCAGTCCCTCAAGACTTGGTTTGGTGTCGGTTTGAAAGTTCTATTTGTTTCAACAGACGCCTCTGGTCTCTTTACAGAGTGTTTCCTCTATGCAACATGTGGTTCATTTGTTGGTGATATTATAGACTCAGATTCACCGTGAATACAGTCCCCATACCTCAACACGAGATGACTCACAAAATACATTACTCTCTCTGATTGCAACATTCAATAAAAGAACATTCGTGAAAATTACAGCCATTAACATTGCAATTACTGAATATGAGGAGAAAACGAATCGGATCTCGTAATTCGGATGATCAAGCCATTGCATAACATCATGGCTGATCTACTGTTGAAAGTAACTCCTCTTTAATGCCCAATTCTTCACCCGTTAGCTATCTGACCGGTCAAAAATCCATCTAACTTCTCTTTAAATGCTTTCAGCGATAAAGCTGCCCTAGCTCTCTAACCCAGATAATTCCTGACATTGATAACTATCTGTGAGAGGAAAGCACTCCCTACACATACACCGTCACCTATTGATATGAACAAGAGGCGAACACAAGGGCTCAGGAAAGAGCGAATGGCTTTGATACCAAGGCAGTGATTGACTGAGGATGGCATCGGGACCACCTACTTATTTGAGCTGAATGTGGATCAGGTGTAACCTTCCCACTGGACGGGGTCTTTCGAAACACAAATAAAGAGGTTTGGGGTCAGTCACCAACAATCCTCTCAGTCTCGGGACATCTCTGCAGGAGATCCTCAGGTTAGCCTCCTCAGCACAAATATCTTCAGCTGCTCCAACCATGTATTTTCTCATCAAAAGCTCTGAAGTAGGTATGATGACTGAAGATGACAGAATGTTCAGAACATTTTGTCCCCCATCAGCTCCTCAACCATTCTGTGTCCATGTGCAGCAAGATCCGGACAGCATTCCGGTTTGTGTTGTTAAAGTGTCGGTAACATTTATGTAACAGCACGGCCAGACATTGTACATTTTCACAGTTAAAAGAGGAGCTCATTCAGTATCTCAAGCTGGTTGCACACGGGTATGAGCTAGCATTCAGGAACAGGAAGAGTGACAGCAGATTCAATACTCCTGCCTGTCACACAGGAAGGAGAGTGGTCTGTTCAGTGCATCGAGCTGTTAAACAGGAGCAGGTAGAGCCCAATTAGACCATTAAACCTGTTCCATGAGACCAGGAGGAGGCTGTTCATCCCCACGAGATAGTTATACAGGAACAAGTGGGGGTCACAGATGTTCCATCATGACAAACCAATGAAATCGAGACTGCACTGCTAGAGGACTCCATGATGTTAAACATGGTTCCATTGTTTGTAGAACGTGTGCTGCTTTAACATAGTTTGCTGGCAATGAGGAGGGAACCCAAATGATTTGTGCCAAGTCTCAAGGAGGCATTTTCCATCTCCGAGAAGACACACCCATGTTCTCCATGGAGGTCAGAATCTGGTGGGAATAGTTAACTGTTTTAGCATGAAGGTATTGTGGTTGCTGTAGGGATTGTGGATAACGAGACATTCAGTGCAGGACTACGCACTAAATGAACTGTATTAACGTTGGGAGAGTTTATTCAAATACTGGCCCTCTGTCTCTCTCATGCTTCATGGGGATCGGGTGTGGAGTGAGGGGAATATTCTCAGAGGCTCTTAAACTATCGACAGTCATGCAACCCGAGTAAAACAGAAGCCATGGAATTTTTCACCGTACCAATGTCTATTTAGAACATCGTATGTGACTGTCCCTCTTCCTCAAGTTTCAATGCAATCGCCTCTCATTCTCTCACAACGCCAGAGATTAATCTTCACTGTGTCCTCATGGAATCATAATCCCAGGGATTAGTCTGGTGAAAGTCCATTGCACTCTCTGTGGCAAGGCGATCATTCCTTATAAAGGAGAGAATGTCTGTCCACAATATCCCAAATACTGCCTCAACAACACTCTCAGAGATGATCATAACAACTCTTTTTCCTCTTAGACATCTTCGTTTCTTTCCTGTGGCGAAAAAAGACTTTCCCTCTCTCTACACTGCTGGAAAGAGTTAACACATTTATAATGAAGGTATTGCTGCTGCTGTCGGGATAACATAACATTCATGGTAGGATCACGCACCAATTGAACTGTATTAATGTTGGGAGAGTTTATTCAAAAGCCTGAACTTCCCTCACTCTCTCTCGTCCCTTTCTCCTCTCTTTCTCTCTGTCTCAGTTGAAATAGGGAGTGGGGTGGTTGGGTGGAACGTTCTCTGCGGCTCTTAAACTATCGAGAATCATATAATCTGAGTGGGAAAAAAAGCCATGTTCTTATCACCATATCAGTGTTTGTTTAGAACATTATGAGTGATTGTCCATCCCCGTTAAGGTTCAATGCAATCACCTCTTATTCTCTCACTGAGTTTCACTCACTGCTCATGGTGCCATCATCCCAGGGATTAGTCTGGTGAAACTTGAGAGAAAGTCTATCCACAATTCCCCAAATACTGCCTCAACAACACTCTCAGGGATTGTCAAAAAACATATTTTCTCTCACTTATACATCGCCATTTCTTTCCTGTGCCACAAAGAGCCATTCCTTCTCTATACACTATGACTGACATGGAACTTATCAGTCCCTTGCATCTGTACGTAGCATCAATAAAGCCAGCACCAGAGATAACTATGGAGAAGTGCATCACTCTTGGGGAGAATTTCAATGAGATTGAATACACCTAAAATAGGGGATGATCGCGTACCTGAATAGAAATCACATGTAGCAATACAGAAAACAGGCAGGGAAAGGGAGCTATCTTCACCTTAGTTCTTCTCTCAAGGGATGTGTGAAGCCCTGGTCAGGGCAGCATGTTATCCAGATCTTGAACTGAGTGGCTGATTCAGCTGTTCCACAGTACCATAAAGAGTAAAACACATAGCTGTGGGTTTGTAGGGTTACAACAAAGGATAAATCTTTCTGCTTAATTAAAACCAGCAACAGAGAAAAGATTTATCCCATGCAATAATCTGTGATAATTCTAGAGTCCAGATCTATTTAAAGTAAAAAATTAACAACTTTATTTCTTAAAGTAATACAGAGAATGATAAACAAACGACTATTTACAAATTCTTCCTCTAATCTATCTTTGACCTTCCCCCTCCACAATACTATTCTGATGAAACTCCTAATTAAGAATTACAAAACAAAACTTCTTATCTCAAAACCAGGAAGCTTTCGGTTCTTCTCCATATTCCTGTCTTCTTTTCTTCTTGGGTACTCTGCTTCACCAGTTACTAATCCATAAAGGTACCTAAAGGCGAGCTATTTTTCAGACAGTCTTTGCATGCTGGTGGGTTGGCAGTTCTCCTCTCAACTGTTCAATTTCCCATGGTCTTGTACCGCCAAACTATAGTATTGTATCATTGGCTGTTAAGATTGTCAATATAATAAATTGAAAATTGGTTGGAGGTGGGTATTTTGGGGTAAAAATTTAAAATGTTTTGCTGAATTTGTTTCGAGACAATTAGCTAATTGGGTTGTTCAACCAAATGTTACATTATATCTATTTTTCAGAACTCTTGGTGCTGTCAGGTAGTTATTGTTGGTTTTTAATTCTCTCAAAGGTACAGTATACCCACGTGTTCATCACAGAAGTCACACAGAAACCTGACGATAGAAGCATGACATATTGACTTCCCTAAACGACTTGAGGCAAGCAGATTAGTTTTTATAACAAATGATAAAGGTTGCTTTTAAACTCCCCGATTTCCTTCATGATATATCAACAGACCATTATTCTGTGGCTCTAGATTATGAGTAAATGGCTTGACCACCATAAGCTGTCTTCCCTTATGTGCATGAACAAGTTAAACATTCTCAAGAGCAATTATTTAGTGACAGACATGTGGTTACAAGGAACTTGAAACTGTTGCATCCGGATTGAACAAAGGCACAAATGGTTTATTCAGATATTGCACTGAGACTGAGGACGAGACTGGGATATCATGATGGTGGTATTGGACAGGATTGTTGCGTGGGGAGGACATGGAGATATAAATCTGTGAAGGACAAAATGGATTATGGAGTTTGAGAAGAGTCTGGTTCCTTCTCGCATATCAGTGAGTAACTTATAAATCGTAGTTTGATACTTATAACATATAAGGACATGAATTTTTGTTTGGAACCGAAGATATTGACTTGCACTTTCAACAATTTACATATCATGAGCAGAAATTCAGTTCAACCCGGTTTAGTTGACAAATATAATGACGTAACAGGAACACCAACTATCGCGAGGATGGGATAGTAACCACCTTGAATAATCCAAAGATATCGTGGATACGATATGCTAATGATATCCAAGGCTGAGAAAGTCAGTAAAAACCCAAGGATAAACTCCTGTCCATTGTTGGAACATTCCAGTCTAAAGTTCTCAGATTTGATCCGTTGTTGGAACATTCCATTCCATGGCCCTCAGATTATGAACAATTATTGCAACGTTCCTGTCTAAAGTTCTCATGATTCTGATCTCTGCTCCCCCTCTCTCTCGAGCTGCTGGTCCCTGTTAGTGCTGTCAGTGATGTTCCTACTCAAACTATGGGATAACACATTGAATAGAGCCGATTTATCTTTCAACGATTGAATCTCTCTACTGTGATAATTAGGATCCACGGAGATGGACATTAATCACAGTCACTGAACAAATAGCTCAATTAAACCCCTTTGTGTTCAATATTGATTTTATTAAAATTCAAAAGAACGTTTAAAATTTACTCATTTAACTTGGGATATGTCGGGGTGGCTGAGGGAAGGAATATTGGAGTTGATAGATTGATACCGTGTAATCATTCAATCTGCCTCGGATATGGGAGTAATGTCAAAGGATTGTCAGAACATAACCAAGTATCTCCGTTTATGAATGGAAACATACAGTCTGTAACTGCTGATCAGTGATTATAACGTCAGTAAAATATGGAGAGACCTTTTCTAGTCCATAATCTTACAGGCAAATGTGCCCACTACAACATGAGTTATAATAGACAAATGTCATGGATATGTTAACAGAGAATATGATGTGACACACAATTCAGATGGTTTTCCGAGGATCAGAGAGGACAGGTGAGTGTCCTACTGTTAATGTTGTCGATGTCAATCAACTGTGATTAAGTACACTGCACTGCTTTTCAATTTCAGTGTGATTATGATATTGGGGACATGGGTGCAGAGACTGGAGGGAGGGAACATGATATTTCCCAGTTATCAGTATTGGGATGTTGCCCTTTATAAATCATAAGAAAATTAAACTCCAGTGTACATCTCCGATGAGGAATGAGGAGAGCCAATATTAACCATATGACCAGAAGACATTGGAGCAGAAATTTGGCCTTTCAGGCCATTGAGCCTGCTCCACCATTCAATGATGATTGTTAAGCTTGTTAAACCCATTCTTGTGCTTTCTATCTGTAACCCTTCATTCCCTTTACAATCAAGAACCTATCTGTCTTACTCTTAAATATACTCAATTACCTGGCCTCGACAGCCTTCTGTAGCAGTGCATTCCCTAGATTCACCACTCTCTGGCTGAAGAGGTTCGTCTTTATCTGTGCTTGAAAAGGTCTTCTCTTTACTCTTTCCCCTCGGGTCATAGTCTCCCCTCCATTGGAAATATCTTCCCAAAATCCACCCTGACCTGGTCATTCAATATTTTGTAAGTTTCAATTAGACCTCCTAACATCCTTCTGAACTAGATCAAATATAGACCAAGAACCCTCAGATGTTCTTCAATTGTTAAGCTTTTCATTCTGGGGATCACTTTCGTGAATCTCATCGGGGAATGCTCCAGATCCAGTACATCCTTCCTGAGATATGGGACCCAAAACTGTGCACAATAATCCAAATGTAGCATGGCCAAAATCTTATAGAGCCTCAGACGTACATCCCTGCATTAAAATCAATCCCTCTTGAAATAACTGGAATCATTTTATTTGCCTTTCCAACTGCTGACAACCTGCAGATTTACTTTTCAAGATCCTTGGATTGGACCCCCCTCCCCCCAAGTCTTCTGAACTTGCTCGCTATTTAGAAAATAGTCCATGCCTTTATTTTTCTTGGCAAACTGCATGATCTCACATTTGCCCACGTTATACTTCATCTGCCACTTCTTTGCTCACTCCCCTAACTTGTGCAAATCCTTCAGCAGGAGAAAGTGAGGACGGCAGATGCTGGAGATCAGAGTCAAAAAGTGTGGTGCTAGAAAAGCGCAGCCAGTCAGGCGGACTTTGAGGAGCAGGATATTCGATGTTTCAGTCATAAAGCCTTTATCACGAATGAAGTGAGTGGGCGGAAGGGGGTTGAGAGATGAATTGAAGGGGCTGTGAGGAAGATAGCTTGGAAGGCGATGGCTAAATGAAGGTGAGTGGTGGGAGTGGAAGGTGGAGTGGAAAGAAGGGAAGGAAGATAGACAGGTAAGACAATTCAACAGGCAGTGCTCAATTGGAGGGTTAGATCTGGGATAAGGTGGAGGGAGGGAGATGAGGAAACTGGTGACATTGCGCTGAATACTGTGTGGTTGAAGGATCCCAAGGTGGAAGACGATGTGCTCTTCCTCCAGAGGTCTGGTGGTTGGAATGTGGCAGTGAAGAAGGCCAAGAACTTGCATGTCCTTGGAGGAGTAGTAGGGGGAGGCGACGTATTCAGCCACAGGGAAGTGGGGTTGTTGGGTGTGTGCACCCTGAACCATTCTGCAAGTTGAGGTCATGTTTCCCCAGTGTCGCGGAGACCAGGAGCAATGGACAGAGTAGATGAGGTGTTTGGATTCACAGGATATTCCCTGCCTGATGTGGAAGGATCCTTTGGGGCCTTGGATGGAGTTGAGGAGGAAGTTGTTGGCACAGCTTTCATACCTCTTGCAATGGCAAGGGAAGGTTCCGGGAGTGGAAGGTGGCTTCTTGGGTTGTGGGAGGGGTGATGTGTGAATCTAACGAGGGAGTCGTGAAGGGAATGGTCTCTGCAGAATGCTGATAGGGGTGGGGAGGGAAATATATCTCTGGTGGTGTGGTCTGACTGTTGGTGGCGGAGGATGATGTGTTGTATCCTGAGGTTGGTGGTCTGGAAGGCGAGCATCAGAGGGGAGCTACTTCACCCTCTTGCAGCCGAACCACCTCTTCGATGCTCCCTATCCCTCTATTCCATCTCTGCACTGTTTGAAAACTTAGCCAGAATGCCCTCTGTTCCTTCACGTAGACCATTATTGCACAAAGTGAATTGTTGTGGTCCCAACACTGAGTCTTAAGGAATACCACTTGTAACTGGATGCCATCTTGAGAAGGACATTTTTATCCCCACTCTGCTTTCTGTCAGACAGCCAACATCTATCCAAACTAGCGCCTTGCCTGTCACACTAGGGGCCCTAATCTTTCTCAATAGCTTCCTGCGTGGCATCTTATCAAAGGAATTTAGAGAAGCAGGTGGAAAAATCTACTTGTTCTCCTTGGTCAAATCTGCTCGTTACTCCCTCAAATTATTCCAGCAGGTTTTTCAGGCATGACCTCCCATTGATGAAACAATGCTGACTTTGCACTATTTTACTAAATACTTCCAAGTATTCAGAAATCCCATCCTTCACGATGGATTCCAGGATGTTACCCACAACCAAGGTTAGGCTAATCAGTCTGTAATTTTCCATCTTTTGCCTAACTCCCTTATTAAATGGAGTATCACGTTAGCAATTTTCCAGCCTTTCCTGATTTTAGTCATTCCTGAAAGATTACCACTTTCACTTTCACGACATCTTCAGCTATCTCCCTTACAATGCTGGGGTGTAGTCCATATGGTTCAGGTTATTTTATCCAAATTCAGGCCATTCAGTTTTCTAAAATGTTCTTCTTGGTGATGACCACCATACTCAGCTCTGCCCTATCACTTTCTTCATTTTATTGGGAAATTACTCGTGTCTTCCAGCATGAACATTGATGCCTCATTCATTTCTTTGTTTCCCACTACTGTTTCTCCAGCATCATTTTCCAGTGGTCCATATTCACTTTTGCCTCTTTTTTGCACTTTATCTATCTAAAGAACTTCTTACAGTCTCCTTTCTATTACTGGGTAGCTTATCTCCATATCTAATCTTCTCTGTCCTTTTTTTGCCCTCTGTTAGTCTTTGTAAGTTTTCCAATTCTCTCGTTTCCCACTGTCCTTCATCACATTATACGCTTACTCTTTTGCTTGTATGCAATCCCGGACTTCCCTCGTCAGTGCTGGCTGTCTCATCCTCCCTGTACCATGCCTCTATTCCTCGGTAAGGATCACGGCTGTGTCTCCTGGATTAATCTTGGAATCTGCTGCCATTGCTGTTCCGTTGTCTTTTATGCTTGACCTCTTTCCCAGTCAATTCTACCCAGCCTCTCCCTTATGCCTCTGCAGTTGCCTTTATTCAGCTGAAATACTGTTATCTCTGATTCTATCTTCTCTCTCTCAAATTGCAGAATAAATTCGTCCATGTTCCGATCCTTGCTTCCGAAATTTAACTTCACCGTAACCAATATCATCTGTTCCCGAGTGGACTCCACTAGAAGTTGCTCCAAAAAGCCATCTCATTAACATTCCTAAAATTCATTTTCTTGCGAACCACTACCATCTGATGTTCCCAGTTCCCCTGCCTCTCACGCAGTGTCTAGAGGGGCTACAAGTTCCTGTTGGCCTAGAATATTTAAATTAATCCACCTTCTCCCTGGAACCAATCTATTGGTCTATTGGATTGTGTTCAGCTGTCAGCAACTCAGCTCTGGGATGTTATTGGCGATAAATGATCTGGGATGACAGCCAGTATCAGCATGGTGTTCACAGGGTATGGCACCAGACAAATGGCTTACAGTCTGTGAGAGCTTCTCAGAAAAGTTTCTGTGTATTTCTCCTCATGCTGTCTCCTGATCTAACTTCACATTCGTCTGACAACCCTTGCTCTCACTCACTCACCCTGTCGCTCATTTTTTTCACTCTGTTTATCTCACTGCACTGTCTTTCTCTCTGTTTATTTCTCTCCCTCTCAATCTAGCTCCGATAATTCCCTCTACTTTCAAGTTGACAAATTGGAGAACTCATTTACACATAGTGGGCTGAATGGCCTCCTTCTGTGTTGTATTAATTCTAAAGTTCTCTGACCAACACAGTAACATGTTTTGGAGCCTGGAGAGACAAGCTGGTCCAGTGAAGGACACTGTTAATTAACCATTATCTCTTCCTATTTTCTGACATGCAGCGATATCGAAATATCTGTTCAAACAGATTCCTCATATTAAAATCAGCACACTTCAGACTTCCAGACCACTGTATTGAGTACCCTCTGTTTTGTTTTGTTGGTCTTAGCTGTACTGGGATTAGTCTCCAACTCCTCCTCAGTCACTGTACCTGTGGACCTACTTTTGTGGTTCCACACACCCCTCCCCCACCGCCGCCACACACTATTCTAAACCCTCATAAAGGACTATAGCAAACCTGCCTGCCAGGAGATTGCTGCCAGTCCAAGACCATCCTGTCCATCTTGTTTATATCCGACCAACCCGGGAATCTCAATGATCCACATATCGGAGATTGTTATCAGTTCATGTGCATCCCGTCCTTCTTGTGTGTATCCTACTGACCCGTGAATCCCAATAATCCACATATCGTAAACTGCTGCCAGTTCAGGTTCATACCGTCGTTTTTGTGTATATCCTACCGACTCGGAAATCCCAATGATCCACATATCGAAAGTGCTGCCTCCCCGACCAGCACATTGATCATGTATTTAACTGTGCGACCTTACGATTAGTAACCTCACTCACACATGACATATTCTAATGTCTCCAAAGTTCAAGTATCCTTTCAGCACAACTCCAGCAAGGCCTTTTCTTTAAACTGGATAGACTTGATCATAAAAACTTAAGTATGACGTCAGGAAAGTGAGACCACTGAATCAGTCCAATGACTACCGGATCTGATATCTATCCCCGCCACCAAACCTGCTTGACAAGGCATACATATTGATCATCTATTTGCAGATGGCCGAGGATAAACAGAAGATTAGAAAATGTCAGAGCAGATGAATGTAATTCAGCCAGTATACTCAGCTTTGCTATTCAACTGGATTCTAGTTATTCTGTTCCTTTCAAAAGCAGGGTCATAACCCAGCATCCCCAGCGGGTCAGAAAGTTTCCAGTGTCATTGTGTGCACAGTCCTATGAAGGGAGTATCTGGTGCCAGGAAATGGGGTGTGGGGTGTCCCATGGATGGCACAAGGAAAGTCTGCATGTAGTGACGATGGACTGAGGGAACTGAGAGAGATGGAATGGATATCCAGGGACACTGCACTCAGACAAGTGGCCGGGCAAGTTCCTAAACACCCAGGGGAACCCACGAACCACGCTGCTTTCACAAAAACCTATCACATTTGCTGCATTTCTCTATCGAACAAAAACAAAAATACTGTGGATGGTAGAAATCTGAAGCAAACACAGAGACGTACTGTGGAGAGAGAAAAGAGTTAATGCTCCCAATGCAGATACAGGAAGAATGTACAAAGTCCACAAAGACAAGGTCTGGAGATTGGAAATGAACCCAAGTACCTAGACTGTGAGGCAGCATTCCTGTGTCACATGCTGCCCAATGATGGATAATTGGAGATAGTATAGTTTAAAGCATAGATACTGTTCTCTGTGATCGGGATTAAGAGTTCTGAAGGTTGTGTTGCCTACATGGTGCTCGGGTTTGGGATATATCATCTGGGTTGCAGAACTTGGAGCGGGAGGGAAATGATCCACTGGTCAGGGTCTGTGTAGGTACCAACGGCTGAACAAACAAATGACAATGAGAAGAGCGACGGGTAATACAGGACAGAACTATTATATCGGAATACATGCAGTGTGAGGAATAAGGTAAATGAGCTTGTGACTCATCCATAAATTGGCAGGTACGACATAGTGGGCATTACAGTGACATCGCTGCAAGAGCATCAGGTTTGGGAGCTGAATATTCAAGGATATTCATCCTGTCGAAAAGATAGGCAAATGGGCACAGAGATAGAGTTGTCTCAGTATTAAGAATGGAATTGAATCAATAATCAATAATCATAAATCAAATAAGGTCAGATGGTGTAGAATCTGTGTCGGTAGAATTGAGGAATCAAAAAGGTGAAAAAAATGCAGTTGGAGTTATATAGAGAGAGCTTGGGTGTAAGTTACACCAGGAGCTAGAAAGATCTGTAGGAAAGGCAAAGTTACAGTGATCATGTGGGATTTTATTATACAGATGGTCTGGGAATTCAGATTGATAGTGGTTGGCAGGAAAAGGAATTTATGGAATGTCTACGAGATGGCTTTTTGGAGCAGCTTGTGCAGGCAGACTAGATGATGGGAGCTTGAGGTGACAGTGATCATAATATGATTGAATTTACTCTGCAATTTCAGATGGAGAAGTTAGAATCAGAAGTAACGGTATTGCAGCTGAATAAAGGCAATTACAGGGACATGAGTGAGGAGCTGGGTAGAATTGACTGGGAGACGGTCCCAGCAGGAAAGACAGTACAACAGCAATGGCAGGAGATTTTTGGAGAAATTTAGGATACAGCAGAAATTTATCATGAGGAAAAAGAGGTTTATATAGGGAGGATGATGCAACCATAGCTGACTAGGGAAGTCAGATATAGCATAAAAGCAAAAGAGAAAGGATATAATGTGGGAAACCTGAGGATTGGGAAGCTTCCAAAGACAAAACAGAGGGCAAATAAAATAAAATAAGGAGGGAGATTATTAAATATGGGGTAAGCTCACTAGTAAGATAAAGGAAGACTGTAACATTTTCTTACAATATATATAGTACAAAAGAGCGGCAAAAGTGAACATTGGACTGCTGGGAAATGATACTGGAGAGATAGCAGTGGGGAACGAGAAAATGGCCAAGGAACTGAATAATTACTTTGTATTAGCTTTCATGGGGGAAGGCACGAGTAATACCTTAAACATTCAAGAGATTGAGGGGCCAGAGCTGAGTATGATGGACCCCGCCATGGAGAACATGCTAGAAAAATAATGTAATGGCCCGAAGTTTTTAAATAACCTTGACCAGATGGACAACATCCCAGTATTACAAGGGAGATAGCTGCAGAGGAATGGAGGCAATCGTGGTTATCTTTCAGGAATCACTAGAGTAAGGAACGATCCCAGAGCACTGGAAACCTTCTAAACCTTTTTAACAAGGGCGTAAGGAAAAAGACAAAAAACCCCACTATGAATAGTTTATCCTCTGTCATGGATAAGATCCTGGATTCCATTGTGATGGATGAGATTTCTGAATACGTGACAGTGTTTGGTAAAATATGGCAAAGTCGGCATGATTTCATCAAGGCAAGTTAATGCCTGACAAATCTATTGGAATTCTTTGAAGAGGAAATGAGCAGCTCGACCAAGCACAGCCAATGGATGTTATCTCTCTGGAGTTCAAGAAGGCCTTTGACAAGGTGTCACACAGGAGATTACTGGATATGATAAGGGTCCTTGGTGTTAGAGGCAAGGTAGTGGCATGGATAGAAGCTTGACTGTCTGGCAGAAAGAAGAGAGTGGGGATAACAGAGTACTTCTCAGGATGGCAGCCGGTGACAACTGGTGATCCAGAATGCTCAGTGTTGGAATCATAATTTTTTACTTGTTACATTAACGAATCTAGATGAGGGAATTGAGAGCACTCTGGTTAGGTTTGCAGACGATACGAAGATAGGGAGATGGTCCGGTCGTATTGAGGATGCGGAGAGGCCGAACAAGGATTTGGACAGGTAAAGAGATCGTCAGATGCATTTCAGCGTTGGAAAGTGTGAGGTCATGCACTTTGGCACGAAGAAGAGAGGCAAAGTCTATTTTCTAAATGGCGAGAAAATTCAGAAATCTGAAGTGTAAAGGGACTTGGGAGTTCTAGTGCAGGGTTCTCTCAAGGTCAGCTTGCAGGTTGAGGCAGTAGATAGGAAGGCAATTGTAATTATGATTGGGAGCATTTACTATGAGAAGAATTGAATATAAGAACTAACTGTATACGGGTCTGGTCAGATGACATTTTGAGTATTGTGGTCATTTTTGAACTCCATACCTCAGGAAGGATGTACTGATCCTGGAGCATGTTCAGAAAATTTTCACGAGAATGGTCATAGGAATGAAAAGCTTATTGCATGAGGAATGTTGAGTACTCTGGGTCTATACTTCATATATTTTGAAAGGATGAGAGGGAATGTAATTGAAATAGACAGGATACTGAATGACCTGGAGAGAGTGGATGCTGATAAGGTGTTTCCATTGGATTAGAATCCGAGGGCACGGCATTAGATGAAAGGGAACACTTTTTAGAACAGTGATAAGGAGAAAGTTATTTAACCATAGAATGGTGACTCTTTGAAATTTATTGCCACAGAAGGCTGTGGGCTCAGGTCATTGAGTATATTTGACACGGAGATAGATAGATTTTGATTATCCAGGGGATCAAGGGTTATGGGAGAAGGTCGGAGAATGGGTTTGAGAAACCGATCAGCGATGATTGAATGACGGAGCAGACCCGATGGGCTAACTGTCCTAATTTATGCTCCAATGTCTTACAGTCTTCTGGTCTAAACCTTAAGGAGGCACCGTGCATCTCCGAGAAGATGGATTCATGTTCTTCATTGATGTCAGTAGCTGGTGGGAATAGTTAACTGTTTTAGAATGAAGGTGCTGTGCCTGCTGTCGGGGTGGTGGATAATATGACACTCAGTGCAGGATCACACACCAACTGCACCGTATTAAGTTAGGGAGAGTTTATTCAAAACTTGGACCTCACCGTCTCTTGCAATGGGGAGTAGGGGTTCGGGTGGGTGGGCGTAACGTCCGCTCAGGCATTTAAACTATCCCGAATGATGCATCCTGAGTGAAATAGCAGTCATGGAATTTATCACCTTCTCATCGTCTGTTTCGAATATAAGGAGTGATTGTCCATCCCTCTCAGGGTTCAATGCAATCACCTCATTCCCTCACAGCGCTACAGATCAACCTTCACTCACTCCTCATGGTGCCATCATCCCAGGGATTAATCTGGTGGAACTCCTCTTCACTCTCTCTGTGGTATGGAGATCACTCCATATAAAGGATAGAAAATCTGTCCACAATACCCCAAATACTGCCTCAACAACACTCTCAGGTTTGGTCACAATAATTCCTTTCCCTCACTTTGCTGGCTCCATTTCTTTCATGTGACACAGGAAACCATTGATTTACGATGCACTGCCACTGATGTAGAATTTAAAAACATCCTCACATCTGTAGGTCAGCATCAATAAAGCCAGCACAAGAGGTGCCCAAGGAGATGGACATCACTCTTGGACGAGACTCAATCACAAAGAATACACCTAAAACAGTGAATGGCTACCTACCTGAATGGAAATGAGCCATTGGAATATGGGATGCAGGCAGAGGAAGGGAGCTACTTTTCCTTTTATTCTGCCCTCACGGGATGTGTGCAGCTCTGGTCAGGCCAGCATGTTATGCCGATCTTGAACTGAGTGGCTGTTTCAGCTGTTCCACAGGACATTAAATAGTAAAACAAATTGCCGTGGGTTTGCAGTTAAACAGAGACTTGACCAGAGAATGATGACCCACTGCCTTCTCTAATGGGCATAAGGCAAGCCGATCTCAACAGGTTATTATTCTGTGACTCTAGAATACGAGCCAATGACGTGCCCCACCGTACACTGTCTGCCCATCTTTCAGATTTTGTGCAGAGAACAAGTTAAACATCTCAAGTGCAATTATGTTGCAATGGACACGTGGTTAGAAGGGACTTGAAACAGATGTATCTGGAATTAACAAAGGAACAAACGATGGTTTATTCAGGAATTAAACTGAGGCTGAGGAGGAGAATGGGACGTCTTAATGGTGGTACTGGACAGGATTGGTATGTGGGGAGGATATGGAGATGTACACTTTGCAGGAGAAAATGAATCAAAGAGGTTGAGAACAGTGTGTTTTATTCTCGCATATTGGTGAGTAATTTGTCAATAATAGTTTGCTAGTTATAATTTCTAAGGAATGGAATCTTTGATTGGAGCTAAAAACGTTGGCTTGCACCTTTCCAAAATCTGCATATAATGAACATCGAATCAATTTAGACCATTTCACTAAACAGACAGAGTAATTTACCAGGAACACCAACTATAGCAAGGATAGGATATTAACCAATCTGAATCACCAGCAGTACATCTTCAATCCGTGATGCTAATGATATCCAAGGCTGGGAAAGTCGGTAAAGACCATAGGATAAACTCCTATCCATTATTGGAACATTCCAGTCTAATGTCCCCAGATTTCCAACTCTCCTGCCCTTCTCTCTGAAGCTGCTAATCCCTGTTACTGCTGTTGGACATGCTCCCGCTCATACTATAGGATACAACACTGAAAGCATTCCCTTATTGATAGAAGAGAGAAACCCTCTAAGGACGCATATGATCCATGGAGACTGACATTATTTCAATTGCTGAACAAATATCTCCAGTTAACCCATTTGAATTCAATGCTACTTTATTAAAATTCAAAATAACGTTGAACATTTATGCATTCTGGGTGTGTTATGCGAGTGTGACTGAATGAAGGAATGTTGAAGATGGCAGATTGATTGTGTGTAATCATTCAGTCAAACTTGGATATGGAAGTAATGCCAGAAGTTTAACGGAACATAAACATGCTTCTCTGTTCATAAATACAAAAATAAATCCCGTAACTACAGATCAGTCATTGCAAAATCAGTAAAACATTGAGAAAACATCTATCATTCATGATCTGATGGCAAAATGTGCCAAAAGAAACGTGAGTTACAACAAACAAACGGTATGGATACGTAAACAGAGATTTGCACATGGCAAACACAGTGCAGATTGTTACTCCAGGATCAGAGAGGGCAAGTGTGGGTCATGCTGTTGATGTTATCGATGTTAAGGAACTGTCATTAAGTGTCTTTTAATGGACTTCAATTACATTGTGATTATGATATTGGGGAAAGCCAGAAGATGGAGAGGACTGGGGGACATGGCTGATTAGAATGGGTGGAGGGACAGTGATGTTCCCCATTTACCACAATTGGAATGTTACTCTTTATAACTCATATGAAGAACAGATTCAAGAATACATCTGCAATCAGCAGAGACAATATTAATGAAATGCATTTATGCAACATAAAATATAGGAACAAAATGATTTTCTGCACACACCAATATATGCAAAGTACAAAAAGATAAGGTTGTTAAAATACACTCCTGATATTGAGCTATATAAATTGAAATGTAAATTACATAACTAGGAAAGTGGTGTGCAAACATTATCAATCATTATTTGACCCACAGCTAAGATCGTGATTTCACCTCTGCCCGTTAGTCCCCTTACTGAGATTCTTTGGCCGAGTCTCTCATACAGTATCGCTGTGTGTGTGTGTGCGTTGGGGGCGGGGGGGTGGTGGGTGAGTCGTGGAGGCGGGGTGGTGGTTATCATTTCCTGCTGCTCTTGGCACAGTCTATTTAAAAGCTCTGCTTTCTCGATACAACGAATCTATTGGCCTAATGGGTTCTGTGTAGCTGTCAGTAACCCAGCTCTGTGATATTATTGGAAATAAATAATCTGGGATGACAGCCAGTATCAGCACAGTGCTCACAGTGTATGGAGCCCAGACAAAGGGCTTGCCGTCCAGAGGAATTTCTAAATAAAGCTTCTAACTTCTGTCTGTCCATATTTATCTACCATAATGCAGTCTTCTGATCTATTTAACTTCACCCTCATCTAACACTTCTTCCTCTCACACTCAGTCAGTCGCTCCACTTTCTAACCTCACACAGTTTATCTCCCTTCACTTGCTCTCTCTCTCTGTTTACTTCTCTCTCACAAAATCTCTCGTCACACTCTCTCTCTAATTCCAATTGTGCATTTGGAGAGCTTGTTGACTTCACGATGGGCTGAATGGCCTCTATCCATGCCATAATAATTGAGGTTTTCTGACCCACAATAAATGCTTCCTGGACAGACATACTGGTCCGGCGGCAGATACAATGCACAATCACCCATTAACTGTTCCTGCTCTTCTCTCGTGTACAGGTGTCTTGAAATGTCTGTTCAAACAAAACAGACTGAATGAAATCTGAGCAGTGGAGAAGACGTTCATGACGGTGTATTTCATCAGGATTTAATGAAGGATGACATTCCAGAATAACATAAGCAATGAATAAAAAACAGGGTAACACAAGAAATGGCAGCTGAGTACAACATGTGGTTCCAAGTAGGTCTCATGGTATTACCAATAGATTATCAATCCAGAAAAATCAGCTCCTGTTCTGTGGATCCAAGTTGAATCCCGCCACTGCAGACGGTGGAAATTCAATTCAATAATGTAAAAATATCCCTGGAATTAGGAATCTACTGCTGAGAATGAAATCATTGCCGATTGTCAGAAAACTCCACCTGGTTCCCTAATATCCTGCGATGAAGGAATCTTCCATTTTCACCTGGTCTGGCTGAGATGCAACTCCAGACCCAAAGCAATGTCATTGACTCCAAATCGCCCTCTGAAATGGTCTAATGAGTCATTCAGTTCTTCCAATCGCTACAAAGTTTCAAACAAATGAAACTGGATGGACCACCTGGCATGGAAATAGGCACCGGAAAAGTCAACATTAGAAACATCACTGTAGAACCTGCAAGGTCTTCCTTAATCACACCTGAGGTCTGGTGCTAACATCGGAACAACTGCCTTACAGACTAGTCAAGCAACAGTCTGACATAGTCATACTCACGGAATTATACCTTACAGAAATAACACAAATTAAACATAGAGAAAGTAGTCTCTTACTGATTACCACGTAACGTCGTTCCTCAGCTGAATCAGTCTTCCTCCATGTTAAACAACACTTGGAAAAAGCATTGACTGTGGCAAGGGCACAAAGTGTATTCTGGCTGGGGGATTTCAAAGTCGACTGTTATGAGTGGTTTGGCAGCAGGAATACTGATCATGCTGGTCGGCTCCTAAGGACATAGCCACTACATTGGGTCTGCAGAAGGTGGTGAGGGAATGAACGAGAGGGTAAAAAACATACCTGACCTCATCTTTACTAATCTACCAACTGCAGATGTATATGTACATGACAGTATCGGTAAAAGTGACCACCACACTGTCCTTGTGGAGACCAAGTCTATTGTCTCCATAAACTCTATCGTGTTGTGTGGCACTATCACCATGCTAAATGGCACAGACTTTTAGCAGACCTAGCAACTCAAGACTGCGCATCCATACAACACTGTGGTCTATCAATAGCAGCAGAAATATACTCCAGCACAATCTGTAACGTCACGGCCCAGCATGTCCCCCAATCACCCATTAGCATCAAACCAGAGATTTAACCCTGGTTCAATGGAGGAGGGCAGGAGGGCATGCCAGGAGCAGAACCAGGAATATATAAAGATAAAATGTTCATCTGCTGAAGCTTCCAAACAGAAATACTTGGTGCCACATAGCATAAACAGCAAGGGACAAATAGAGCTTCGCGATCACAGAACCTGTGCATCTGCAGTCCTACTAATCCGATCTTGAATGGTGGCGGACGATTAAGCAACTCACCAGAGTAGGAGTCTCCACAAATATCCCCAACCTCAAAGATGGAAGAGCCCAGCACATCAGTGCAAAATATAAGGCTGAAGCTTTCGTTGCAATCTTCAGTCAGAAGTTTCGAGTGGATGATCCATTTCAGCTTCCTCCCGTGGTCCCCATCATTACAGATAGTAGCCTTCAGCAAATTGGATTAACTGACATCAAGAAAAGGTTGAAGGCACTGGATACTGCAAAGGCTATGGGCCCTGATAACATGCCGGCAATAGTCCAGAAGACTTGTACTCCAGAACATCCCATTCCCCTCATCAAGCTGTTCCAGTATGTTTACAAACCAATAATGGGGAGAAACTGCTCAAGTGTGTTCTATACATAAAACGCAGGACAAATTAGACCCGTCCAAATACTGCCTTATCAGTCTACTCTCCATCAACAGTAAAATGATGGAAGGTGTCATCAACAGTGCTATCAAGCAGCACCTGCTCAAAAATAACCTGCTCAGTGACGCCCAGTTTGAGGTTTGCCAGAGTCACTCAGCTCCTGAACTCGTCACAGCTTTGGTGCAAACATTGAAAAAAGAACTGAATTCCAGCCCTTGACGTCAAGGCTGCATTCTGCCAAATGTGACATCAAGGACCCCAAGCAAAAACAGTATCGCGGGCCAACACTCCATTATTGGAGTCATACCTGACAGATAGGAAGATGGTCATTGTTGTTGGAGGTCAGTCATCTCTGGTCCAGAACATCTCTGCAGTAGACCCTTAGGATAATGTCCTAGGTCCAAACATCTTCAGCTGCTTCAATAATGATCTTCCTTCCATCATAAGGTCAGAAGTGGGGATATTCGATGATGACTGCACAATGTTCAGCACAATTGGCAAATGTTCAGATACGGAAGCAGTCCATGCCCAGAGCAACAATATCTGGGCAATATCCAGGCTTGGGCTGGCAAGTGGCAAGTAACATTTGCGCCACATAAATTCAGACAATGACTGTCATCATTAAGAAATAATATAACCACTTTGTATTCAGCATCATTAACGCCACTAAAATCCCCCACTATCAATATCCTGGGGGGCATTATTGACCAGAAACTCAACTGGACTCGCCACATGAATATAACAGCAGATCAGAGGCTAGGAATACTGCAGGAGAAACTGACTACCCAAAGCCTGTCCATCATCTACAAAGCAGAAGTCAGGAATGAGATGGAATATTCTCACTTGCCTGACTGAGTGCAGCCCCAACAACACTAAAGAAGCTTGACACCATCCAGGACAAAACAGCCCATTTGATTTGCACCACATCCACAAGCATTCACTCCCTTCACCACGGTCGCTCAGGAGCAGCAGTGTGCACTATCTACAAGACACAATGGAGAAATTCCCCAAAGATCCTCGGATAACTCCTTCCAATCTCACGCACAATTCCATCTGGAATAACAAGAGCAGTAGACTTTTGGGAACACCACCATCTTCAAATTCCCCTCCAAACCAGTCAACATCCTGATTTAAAAATGTATTGCTGTTCCTTCACTGTTGCTGCGTGAAAATCTTGGAATTCCCTCTTTAATCACTAGTGGGTCACCACACTGCAGGTAGATTGCAGCAATTCGAGAAGACAGCTCATCATCACCTTCTCAAGGGCAACTGGGCATCCAGCGATGCCCACATCCCAAAAAAAAACTTTTTTAAAGAATAGTTCGAATTGAGCATCTCGATGGGACAGGTTATCTGATTTGAACACGAACAGGAAAGCAGTGTTTCTAATATTGAACATTTTAGACTTTTCTGTTATTAGAAGGGTGTTCAGTATTCGATGACATATTGTTACTGAGTGCTGTGATAAATTGCACCTGTTTTGTTTAAATCAACAATACTGGCATAACAGGATCAATCCTTCGAAAATACCAGACAGAAAATGACAATCATCGTAGAGAGAATGTCCTCCCGCCAGATGAGACTCACTGACAGCAGCTCACATTCAAAGTATTAATGGAGTCCTGGCTGACACTGAATCTTATTACCGTCCAGATCACAGGGGTTACCAATGAACAGAATCTGAAGTCAAATCGACATACAAATACAAGGGTTATAAGAGCAGGTCAGAGACTTACAAGTCTTTACTGAATAATAGACCCTATGACCGAAACGAAATGAGATATAGCAATAGATTTAGGCCATTCAGCCCATTCCTTCACTCTGATACTGTGCCATTTTGTCACTGTCTCTAGGAAAAGTGGAAATATCTTCTGCATACTGACTGTATCAATCTTTGCAGTAATTAATTCGTTTCAATCAGACCATCCACCTACCCCCGCCCCTCCCCACCCCACAATTCTTCTACATTCCATCGAGTACACACACTGCCGCTCATATGACAAGCCGTCATCCCCAGGATGGATCACCTCCAACACCAGCAGATCTTTCTCTAGAGATAGTGTCCAAAACAGCTCACAATTGTCCAAATGCCACCCGTCCATAGCCCATTACATTCTTAGCAGTATGTCTCCCGTCTTGCATTCTTGCTCTCTTGAAATGAATGCGAACATTGCTTTTGCTTTCCTAACTGCCAACTGAATATGTACATTAACGGTAAGAGAGGACGAGTGCCTCAAAATCTTTTTGTACTTCAGATTTAATGGATTCTATTAGAACATAGTGTCTCCTCTATTCCGCCTACCAAAGTGCATATTCTCACACTTTCCCATATTGTGTTCCATTAGCCACGTGTTTTCCCACAGTCCTAAACTGTTCAAGCCTTTCTGCAGCTTCACCACTTCCTTAATATCATCTGCAAACTTCGCAAAACTGCCCTTTATTCCTTTGTTCAGTTTGTTCCTTTATCATACATTTCTTGGCTCCCTAAGGACCGTCCACCCTCTCCAAGGCACAACAGCGAAGGTGCTTGATACCATTCAGGTTGAAGCAGTGGCTTGACTTGAATTACACCTGTAAAGTCTTCACTCCCTGCACCACTGACTCTCAGTAGAAGCACACCCTACCCCCTTTTGGTGTGAGTTTACTTAATTATGGCTCACAATCCCAGTCTATTGATGTCACTCAGTCTCAACACTAACTGAGTTGTGCTCACACCAACCATGTCACTGTGTATTGATGATGATGGAGGGAGGTCAGCGAGGAGATGTCTACAATGAATAACTGTGTGACTGCCAGGATGAAACCTGCCCCGACAGCCTCGGATGTACCTGTGCCCGCTGTCACCGCTGCAGGCATGATCAGTCTTCCTACAGGTCAAATCAAGGAAAGCGCCGGGCCTGGATAGTTTTCCCGGCTGAGCACTCAGATCCTGGGAGGACCAACTGGAAGAGGTATTCATATACAATTTCAGACTTACCCTCCCACAAGCTGAAGTCCCAACCCTCTTTAAGAAGACCAACATCAACCTTCATCATTGTGCTTCCAATTAAACCTGTTGGACTATAACCTGATGTTGTGTGATTTTTAACTTTGTACACCCCAGTCCAACACCAGCATCTCCAAATCATAACAATTACCTTGTAAGTGAGAAAACCCATGTTTTAATGACTTAATGATTACAGCCCAGTGGCTGTAACACCAATAAACATGGAGTGATTTAAAAGGTTGGTTATGGCCCATATCACCTCCAATCTCCCAGCTTGACTTGATCCCCTATAATATGGCGACTGAGGTAACGGGTCCACAACAGATGCCGCATCCCGAGCCCTGCACTCATCCTTAGGACATCTGGACACCAAAGACACCTACACTAGACTCCTGCTCTCAATTACGACAGTTCCACCTTAAACATCATTACCCCCTCCAGACTGATCTCAAAATTCCGTGACCTTAGTCACGGCTCCACCCTCTGCAACTGGATCCCCCGGTTTCTGAACCACAGACCACAATTAGTGAAGAGGTATCTGCACCTCTGCCACAATAACACTCAACACTGGAGCTCCTGGAGCATGTGTCCGCAGCCCCCTACTGTACTCCCTGTACACTCAACGCTGTGTCCTCAGCCCCCTACTGTACTCCCTGTACACACAGGGCTGTGTCCTCAGCCCGCTACTGTACTCCCTGTACACACACG
Organism: Chiloscyllium punctatum; assembly: GCF_047496795.1. NCBI lineage: Eukaryota > Metazoa > Chordata > Chondrichthyes > Orectolobiformes > Hemiscylliidae > Chiloscyllium > Chiloscyllium punctatum. The sequence continues at coordinate 139,456 of NW_027309933.1, forward strand.
GCTGTGTCCTCAGCCCCCTACTGTACTCCCTGTACACTCAACGCTGTGTCCTCAGTCCCTTACTGTACTCCCTGTACACACACTGCTGTGTCGTCAGCCCCCTACTGTACTCCCTGTACAGCGACGGCTGTGCCCTCAGCCCACTACCATATTCCCTGTACACGCAAGACTGTGTCCTCAACCCTGACTGTACTCCCTGAGCACCAAGAGATGTGCCCTCAGTTCGCTACTGTACTCCCTGTACACACACGGCAGTGTCCTCAGCCCCCCACTGTACTCCCTATACGTCCACAGCTGTGCCATCAATCCCCCATTGTACTCCCTGTACACCCACTTCTGTCTCCTCAGCACACTACTGTACTCCCTGTACACACACGGCTGCGTCCTCAGCCCCCTAATGTACCCCCTGTACACACACGGCTGTGTCCTCAGTGCCCTACTGTACTCCCTGTACACACACGACTGCATACATCTGCCCCTAAAGTACTCCCTGTACAACCTTGGCTGTGTCCTCAGCCTCCTACTGTACCCCCTTTACTCCCATAGCTGTGTCCTCAGGCCCCTACTGTACACCCTGTACTCCCACGGCTGAGTCCTCCATCCCCTACTGCACACCCTGTAAACCCACTGCTGTGTCCTCAGCCCCCTACTGTACTCCGATACACACATAGCTGTGTCCTCAGTCCCCTACTGTACTCCCTGTACACACACGGCTGTGTCCTCAGCCCCCTACTGTACTCCGATACACACATAGCTGGGTCCTCAGTCCCCTACTGTACTCCCTGTACACACACGGCTGTGTCCTCAGCCCCCTACTGTACTTCCTGTACACACATGGCTGTGTCCTCAGCCCCCTACTGTACTCTGGTACACACACAGCTGTGTCCTCAGTCCCCTACTGTACTCCCTGTACACACACAGCTGTGTCCTCAGCCCCCTACTGTACTCCCTGTACACACACGGCTGTGTCCTCAGCCCCCTACTGTACTCCCTGTACACACACAGCTGTGTCCTCAGCCCCCTACTGTACTCACTGTACACACACGGCTGTGTCCTCAGCCCCCTACTGTACTCCCTGTACACACATGGCTGTGTCCTCAGCCCCCTACTGTACTTCAGTACACACACGGCTGCGTGCCTCAGCCCCCTACTGTACTCCCTGTACACACATGGCTGGGTCCTCAGTCTCCTACTGTACTCTGGTACACACAGAGCTGTGCCCTCAGCCCCCTACTGTACACCCTGTACACACACGGCTGTGTCCTCAGCCCACTACTGTACTCCCTGTACACACAGAGCTGTGTCCTCAGTCCCCCTACTGTACTCCGGTACACACAGAGCTGTGTCCTCAGTCCCCCTACTGTACTCCGGTACACACAGAGCTGTGTCCTCAGTCCCCTACTGTACTCCGGTACACACAGAACTGTGTCCTCAGTCCCCTACTGTACTCCCTGTACACACAGAGCTGTGTCCTGAGTCCCATACTGTAATCCCTGTACACACACAGCTGTGTCCTCAGTCCCCTACTGTACTCCGATACACACATAGCTGGGTCCTCAGTCCCCTACTGTACTCCCTGTACACACACGGCTGTGTCCTCAGCCCCCTACTGTACTTCCTGTACACACATGGCTGTGTCCTCAGCCCCTACTGTACTCCCTGTACACACACGGCTGTATCCCTCAGCCCCCTACTGTACTCCCTGTACACACACAGCTGTGTCCTCAGTCCCCTACTGTACTCCCTGTACACACACGGCTGTGTCCTCAGTCCCCTACTGTACTCCAGTACACACAGAGCTGTGTCCTCAGTCCCCCTACTGTACTCCGGTGCACACAGAGCTGTGTCCTCAGTCCCCTACTGTACTCCGGTACACACAGAGCTGTGTCCTCAGTCCCCCTACTGTACTTCCTGTACACACACAGCTGTGTCCTCAGTCTCCTACTGTACTCCCTGTACACACACGGCTGTGTCCTCAGCCCCCTACTGTAGTACCTGTACACAAACGGCTGTGTCCTCAGCCCCCTACTGTACTCCATGTACATACGTGGCTGTGTTGCCAAATTCCAAACAATGCCAACTGTAAGTTTGCTGCTGACATCACCAAAGCAGGAGGGATATCAAACAACGATGAGTCTGAACACAGTAAGGAGATAGTGGGTTTGGTGGCATGGTGGAATGATAATAACCTCCCTCTCAAATTCGGCAAAAGTAAAGAACTGGTCATTGACTTTAGACCCAAAGGAGGGGAACAAGCCCCTATCTACTTCAACGGTCGAGACACTGCAGAACGTCAAGTCCCTCGTAGTGATGATAACTGGCAACCTACCCTGGAGTTCTCACATAGGTCTGACAGTCAAGATGGTTCAAAAACGTCACTGCTTCCTCACTTGGCTCAGGATATTTAGCATGCACTATTTCTACAGATGCACTATTGTTAACTTACTGTCCGGGTGTGTAATGGCCTGGTACAGCCACACTCTGCCCAGAGCCATCGGAAACTACAGATGATTGTGTTCACAGCCCAGACTATGACGGACTCCAATCTCCCAACCATTGGCTCTAGTTACACGGCTCACTGCCGCAGAAAGGCTGCCAACATCAATCCAAAATTACTGAGGGAAGGGAGAGAGGAAATAGCTAGGGCCTTAACAGATATCTTTGTAACATCCTTGAACACAACTGAGGGGAGGACTGGAAAGTTTCTAATCCCCTTGTTTAAGAAGGGTAGCATGAATAATCCAGTTCATTATAGACAGGTGAGCCTGACGTCTGGGGTAGGGAAGCTGTGAGAGAAGATACTGAGGGATAGGATCTATTCTCATTTGGATGAAAATGGTCTTATCAGTGAGAGGCAACATGGTTTATTGTGGGGAAGGTCATGTCTTACCAACTTAATAGAATTATTGGAGAAAGTGACAAAGTTGATTGATGAGGGGAGGGATGTAGATGTCGTGTACATGGACTTCAGGAAGACGTTTGATATGATTTCCCCTGGTCGGGTTATGTGGAAAGTGAAGTCACATGGTGTCCAGGGTGTTCTAGCTACATGGATAAAGAACTGGCTTGGCAACACGGGACAGAGCGTAGCTGGGGAAGGGAGTTTCTCGACATGTAGAACTGTGACCAGTGGTGCTCCATTTCAGATGTTTCAGAAATATACATGAATGGGCAGGGAGCATAGGGATACAGACCTTTAGAAAATAGGAGACAGGTTGAGATTGAGAATTTGGATCGGCGCAGGCTTGGACCACCAAATGGCCTGTTCCTGTACTGGAATGTTCTTTGTTCTAACATTGCCAAAGACCCATCATATGCCTGTAAAGATCTCCCACAACCTGCTCCATCAGGCTAAAAGATGCAGACGCTTGAACACACAGAGCAGCAAGATCAGGAACAGCTTCTTCCTGGCTGTTATAAAACTGATGAATGGACTTTCTAATCTCAGATAATGCTGAATTTGTTCATATTGATCTCGCCGAGTGCACACCCTGTGCAGCGTAACCTATATGCTTTTCAGACATGTTTTCCAGCCATCATTCAGTACATCCATTCTTACCATGATCTTCCTGGACATCTTGGCACATGACAAAATAAATCCTCACCTCCCTACCCCCAGCTTCCTCCAGTGCTCACGCCCAGGTCTCTCTGGTCCTCACCCCCATCTCCTCCCATTATCCCCAGCTCTCCTTGACCCTATCCCCAGCTCGGTGTGACCTTTGTCTCCCACTGTCTCTCACACTGTCCATTTCCCTGTGTTTTCCTTTTCCCTGACTTCTGTTCCTTTCCCTGAACCTATTATCTTCCCTTCTCCCTGCACATGCGACTGTTTGTTTCCTTGTTTTGTTTCCTTTCTCTCTTTGACTGACTGTCCATTTGTTTCCCTCGCTGTGTTCTCTCTCTCCTTCCCTTTGTTTCTGTTTCTTTCTCCTTCGTTGTGGTGGTGATGGCTTCTCTATTCGTTTGAAGCAGGTGATGGCTCATTGGTTCTATGTTGGCAATACAATTCACTCAACAGGGTTTTGGTATAGAGGACATAATTTAAAATTATCAGTTACATTTCAATTGTTGTTAAAACAGCTACCAGAACGTGGGTATCCATTTAACAGCCAATTGTTACATGTAACTATTTTGAAACCGCCCGTCTCCCAGTGCTCTGTATACTGGCAACTCAAAGCATTCTATTCGGGTACATAATGACCTGTCATGATAACTGCTCTGCCTAGGACCATATGAAACTACAGACGGTTGTGTGCACAGCTCAGACCATCACGGAAGACATTTGTACTTGTCATTGTCGCAAAAAGGCTGGCAACATCAAAGATCTCTCCCAAACTGGTCATGATCTCCTACAACCTCTTCCAACAGGGAGAAGAAACAGAGGCTTGAAAACATGGACCAGCATGCTCAGGAACACTTCCTTCCCTACCATTATTAGACTGACAAATTGACATCTCTCACTTTTCAAATAATATTAATCTTGCTAATGTCATCTTACTTTGCCCACCTTCTGTGAAGCTGTCACCTTGTATGACTCACTCTGTGTAAGTACCCCACGATTTCTGTTTTCTTGTTTACTATCATGTGCCTGCACTACAATAAAAACAAACCTTTGTACATTTGACTAAAATAAACGAAACCAAATCAGATCAAGCACGTGGACTGCAGTGGCTCAAGGTCTTCTCAACTGGAAAAATGAACTCATGCTGCCCCAGCCAGAGATACCCATATCTAATTAATGAATATAAGAAGATGACCACACTTAGGGAGGACAAACAGAAGGAATCAAATTGCTTTAAACATGATCTTAGATATATACAGGTTTCCGTCACTATTTGTAAGCAGAGTGTTCCTACGAAACCGTTCGCAAGCTGATATGTTGGAAAGTGCAGTACCACTAATTTATATGGTAAAAAAATCGGCTTTCTTCGTAAAAGTGAAAATCCTGTTCGGATATCTTTTGGTGAGTGAAACAATGTCCTAATTTAATCATTTGGAAAGGGAAGTGGCAAAAAGCGAACATTTGAAAAGCAGGGGATACCTGTATTTACAAGGGCATGATATTGAGGAAGATGGGAAAGGCGAAAAATAAATGAGCTGAATCTCACATTTGATTTCCAGCCCAGCTGATCATCATTCTCTTTGTTTGCTCTTTTTCTTCTATATCTCTCTTTCTCTATTGATTCCTCCTCCCCTTCAAAGCAGACTTCCCTGTCAATGGTATTAATCACACTCCTTTCCAGCTGCTTTCAGTTCAGGAAAGTTTCCCAGCACATTCTGTTCATTTCTTTACATTTCTTTTTATAATTTCAGATTTTCAGCTACGTCCTTTATTTGATTTAACCTTCAATTTTGTTAATTCGTGGAATGTTGGCATTCGTGGGAAGGGCAGCATTCGGTGACCATCACTAATTGCTGTGATTATGAGGCCATTCCACAAGCCAATACAAAGTAAAGTACATTGTCATGGGTCTCAAGTCACAATTAACCCAGACTGGCTAATAACATTAGATTTCTTTACCGAAGGTGATCAGTGAAAGATGAAGGTTTTCAGACAAAATGTTGCTTTTATGTCTGGTTTTCGTGAAATTCATTTTTATTCCAATTCTTATCATTTTTATTTAAGTTCTGTAATCAGCTGTAGTGGACTTGAAACAAATCACTTGAAACAATATCTTTCGTTTATAGGCTTTGCTTCTGAATTACATCCAGCGACATTCCTACATTCATACATTGTCCTAATCATGAAGTAACGTCCGAGACAAGAGCAATTTTGTGATTGAAATATTTGTAATTGGAAAAGTGGTCAGAAGAGAGCTTGAAACATTAAGTCTGAATTTTACCAACGTGCAGCCAATGGATTGTTCAGCAACAATACTGACACAGAGATGAAATTGGGGATAACACGAGACATAAATCAATTCAGGGCAAAAAGGGATCTCGAGGTTGTGCACAGTTTTGTTCGCAGATGTTGGTGAGGGAGTGGTCTGCAATTCATGGGTAATGAATGGAGACTGCAATTGAAACTGAAGACCATAGTTTCTTTCTCTGACAAATATAGAAAACGAAATTGCAACGAAGTTCAAGCTTGTTTATGGGATTAATGAATACACAGAGGTAGAGAACACCAACAATAGCGAGAATAGCTTAGTAGCACACCCTCCACCCCGCCCAGAATAATCATCAGTCCTACTGATATCCGATATGGTAGAAATCCCCAATAGGGTTCAAAGTTTGGGAGAAGATTTGTAGCTCGGGTGCTCGTTGTTGTGGTTCTGTTCGCGGAGCTGGGAATTTGTCTTGCAAACGTTTCGTCCCCTGTCTAGCTGACATCCTCAGTGCTTGGGAGCCTCCTGTGAAGCGCTTCTGTGCTGTTTCTTCCGGCATTTATAGTGGTTTGTCTCTGCCGCTTCCGGTTGTCAGTTCGAGCTGTCCACTGTAGTGGCCGGTATATTGGGTCCAGGTCGATGTGTTTGTTAATAGAGTCTGTGGATGAGTGCCATGCCTCTAGGAATTCCCTGGCTGTTCTCTGTTTGGCTTGTCCTATAATAGTAGTGTTGTCCCAGTCAAATTCATGTTGCTTGTCGTCTGTGTGTATGGCTACTAAGGACTGTGTTGTTTCGTGGCTATTTGGTGTTCATGTATACGGATCGTTAACTGTCTTCCTGTTTGTCCGATGTAGTGTTTTCTGCAGTCCTTGCATGGGATTTTGTACACTACATTAGTTTTGCTCATGTTGGGTATCGGGTCCTTTGTTCTGGTGAGTTGTTGTCTGAGCGTGGCTGTTGGTTTGTGTGCTGTTATGAGTCCTTGTGGTCGCAGTAGTCTGGCTGCCAGTTCAGAAATGTTCCTGATGTATGGTAGTGTGGCTAGTCCTTTGGGTTGCGGCATGTCCTCGTTCTGTTGTCTCTCCCTTAGGCATCTGTTGAAATTGCGAGCGTATCCGTTTTTGGCGAATAATTTGTATAGGTGTTCCTCTTCCTCTTTTTGCAGTTCTGGTGTGGACAAGGTATTCGCCAAAAACGGATACCCTCGCAATTTCATCAATTATAGGGCAAGCCAAACAGAGAACAGCCAGGGAATTCCTAGAGGCATGGCACTCATCCACAGACTCTATCAACAAACACATCGACCTGGACCCAATATACCGGCCACTACAGTGGACAGCTCGAACTGACAATCGGAAGCGGCAGAGACAGGCCACTATAAATGCCGGAGGAAACAGCACAGAAGCACTTTGCAGGAGGCTCCCAAGCACTGAGGATGTCACGTAGACAGGGGACGAAACGTTTGCAAGACAAATTCCCAGCTCGGCGAACAGAACCACAACATCCCCAAGTGGGGAAACCTTGAAAAGACTCAAAGGAAACCTCCTCTCCATTGCTGTAATGTTCCAGTCCGCTATTCTCAGATTCAGATTTATGCAGCTGTTGATCTCTGTTACTGTTGGAGCTGATGCATCTGATCCTACACTGGGATAACGCACTGAATGAAGCCTCTTACGAATAGGAGAGGGAAACCCTCCAGTGACAATGTTGCATTGCATGGAGAGATGACATCAATCACAGTCAGAGCAAACAGTCCCAGCTTTCAATACAGCACATTCGGTTCACAATATCTCTGGACTGGACTACATGTTGACATTGCTTCCGATTTGTCACATCTCACATCATTAATTGACAAAAGACAATACGCAATAGACAATAGACAATAGGTGCAGGAGTAGGCCATTCAGCCCTTCTAGCCTGCACCGCCATTCAATATGATCATGGCTGATCATCCTTAATCAGTATCCTGTTCCTGCCTTATCTCCATAACCCTTGATTCCGCTATCTTTGAGAGCTCTATCCAACTCTTTCTTAAATGAATCCGGAGGCTGGGCCTCCACTGTCCTCTGGGGCAGACCATGCCACACAGCCACCACTCTCTGGGTGAAGAAGTTTCTCCTCATCTCTGTCCTAAATGGTCTACCCCGTATTTTTAAGCTGTGTCCTCTGGTTCGGCACTCACCAATCAGCAGAAACATGTTTCCTGCTGCCAGAGTGTCCAATCCTTTCATAATATTATATGTCTCAATCAGATCCCCTCTCAGTCTTCTAAACTCAACGCTATACAAGCCCAGTCGCTTCAGTCTTTCAGTGTAAGGTAACCCCGCCATTCCAGGAATTGACCTCGTGAACCTATGCTGCACTCCCTCAATAGCCAGAATGTCTTTCTTCAAATTTGGAGACCAGACTGCACACTGTACTCCAGGTGTGGTCTCACCAGGGCCCTGTACAGCTTCAGAAGCACCTCTTTGCTTCTATACTCAATTCCTCTTGTTATGGAAGCCAGCATGCTATTCGCCTTCTTCACTACCTGCTGTACCTGCATGCTTGCCTTCATTGACTGGTGTACAAGATTCACCCAGATCTAGTGAAGTCAGTTGTGAGGGAGAATAAGAATATTTTCTTTTTGTATGCGACATGATTCTGCTCTCTTGTCCGTTTACTATGCTGTAACCATCTCTCCAAAATCCTTCCACCCCCCCCCCCCCCTCCCCCACCGCTCCACAATCAGGATGTTGTTACTGTGCTGATCTCTCCTCCACAGGAACAAACGCGAGCCAACAGACTGTCACTGGGCACAGTTGCCCTGACCATAGACAGGAAGTGTGGACTTCTCTGAATGTTCCTCTCACTGCTCTAATAAGGCAACTTTGGAACTTTCATAAGGAATATGCTTCAATAATTTAGTTATATAAATTGACAGACTTCTAGGTGCAGTTTTATTTGCTGTAAACCGTATTTTTCTACGCATTTTGCCCTCAGTCCAAAACTTAAAGCGATAATTACAACGAACATATTCATTAAGACTAATTAATGAGTCAGGTTCGAATGAACATGATATTGGCTGGGAGATAGGTGGAATGGGAGCAGTGGCTGTGGAGACTGCACAGGGAGAGAAATGATGGTCCCCAGTCATCATCTCTCTTTCTGACAGACAGAATTAAATCTAATGCATAACAAGGAAACAGCCAACATTTGGGAGGTGCAATGCTGAATGATAATGTGAACTAAAAGGATAATATTAAATGTGATAAAGTGAACTATATTGTATATACACACCATTTAATCATTGGGAATACAGATTGAGTAAGATCACCGGACCTGAAACATTAACTTTGATTTCTCTTCACAGATAGTGTGAGATCTGCTGAGCTTTCCCTCTAACTTCTGTTTTTTTTTTGTTTGAGATTGATCATATTGTTCATATCTGGCAGGATACTTACAATTAAAAGCAGACACTAGACAAAATGTGAAGGGCAATGGAGACAATGCAGGAGACTAACAGTAGAGATACAGTCATTCCAAGCTGGAAGAGACAATGTGCAGAGTTTCCCCCACTTTTGCTGTAAATAATTATGTGATATGTAATCAAAGCCTTTGAAAAGGGAGTAGACAAACTAGTTCAATGAAGGACACAGAGTGCTCCACAATCAATAATCTATTCCTATTATCTTATTAAATGTCAGCTGCCTCTAAAATGTATTTTCAAACAAAGTGGAGTTCCTGAGGTTTACAGGATAATCAGAAAAAAAATTCTTTCTTTCCTTTGAATCTTAAAGAAGAAACAGATTTCGGCCGAAACACAGGTGTCACAGACACACCAACTATAATAGGAACAGGAAAGGACTACATTGTCCATATATAACCAAATTCAGCATGCAGCCCTGTCAAGAAACATGAAATATAGTGATACGGAAACATGAAACACAAATAAAAAATGATGGAGAAGCGCAACAGATGAGGAAGTATCTGCAGACAGAAACAAAGTTAACATATCGAATATGATGTGACACTGTTCTGAAAAAGTAAAATTGACATCAAAGGTAATTCTGTGTATCTCTGCTCAGAGGGTGCCAGACCTGCTGAGTTTCCATCGATCGATTACTTTTTCTTTCTTAACTGTGACAAATTGACTGATCTGAACGATATAAGCAAAGCTGCTATCTCAGTTGAATCTCGAGTATTTTTTATGGACATTAAATGAGAAATTACAAAGTTCCTATGTTTGACAGAGCTCGAAATATCCATGACGTATTGCATCGTGATACAAAACCATCGTGAGACATTGTTGAAACAAAAAATGAAGTTGCTGCAAAAGGTGTGCAGCATCTGCGCAGAGCAATCATAATTAACGTTTCTAGTTCAGTGGCCCTTCCTCAGAACGGATGGTAGCCCTGAAAATGTTGATTAATATACAGCAGAGGCTGAATACTTGTTAATGGAGACTGTTAGTAGCTAACAATAGGGGGTGAGTCATGGAAGGCCACGTGAGAACTAGGCTTGGTGTACGGGTATGGGCATTGAGGAGTTCAGTCCTTAAAATTATTGAACATTATTTTGAGTCTGAATGGCTGCAGGAACTACCCGCGAAAAATGAGGTGTTGTTCTTCCAGCTTGCGTTGAAATGTCCTGGAACACTGCAGCAAGTCTGACGCAGAGATATTGGCTAGGGAACAGGATGGGGTATTAAACTGGCAGGCAACTGGAAACTCAGGGTCTCTTGCATTGGTACAGCTTGGTTATTCTGTGAAGTCGTCACCCAGTGTGCCTTTAGTTTCCCCAATGTAGAGCAGACCACAATGTGAGCAGTGAATGTAGTCGACCGGATTGTGGGAAATGTTGGTAGGATGCTGCTTCACCTGGGAGGCATGCTTGGGCCCTTAGATAGTGAGGAGGGAGGAGGTAAATGGGAAAGTGTTACACCTCTGACAGGGGACAGTGAAGTGGAATTGTAGTGAGGTGGTAGGGGGGCGGTGTGGGAGGGGGAGGGGAAGTGTGGGGAGTGAATAACGAGCAGACCAGGGTGTCCTGGAGGAAATGATCACTTCAGGAGGCGGTAAAAGGGAGAGGAGGCAAATATGTGTCTGGTGGTGGCATCTCGCTTGAGGTGGGGGAAATGCAGACTGATGATCTTCTGAATGTGAATGCTGGTGGGATGGTAGGTAAGGACAAGGGGAACTCTTCACGCTGTTGCAGGAGGGAGGAGAGGGGGTGAGGGTAGAAGCGCAGCAGGTGGGACAGAACTAGTTGGGGGCCCTGTCAACAACGGTGCTGGGGAATTCTCGGTTGAGGAAGAAGGTGGGCATTTCAGAGGCACATTTCTGAAGCTGACATCATGAGAAGCAATGCGGTGAAGACAGAGGAACTTGGGGAATGGAATGGAGCCTTTGTAGGAAACAGGGTGTGAGGATGTATACTCCAGGTAGCTGTGGGAGTTGGTATGTTAATACTCGATATCAGTGACCCGTCTATACCCAGAAACAGAAGCACAGATGTCAAAGAAAGGAAAGGAGGAGTCAGAGATAGACCAGGTGAAAGTGAGGGAGGAGTGCAAATTTGAAACGGTAAACTTGTCCATTTCTGGACAAGAGAGAGGAACAGCAGCTATGATATCATCTACATATCGGAGAAAGTGTTGTGGATGGGGGGTGGAAAGAACTGGAACAAGGAATGGTCTACGTACCCTATGAAGGTACAGATATAACTTGAACCCACATGTGTATCCATGTGCACCCCTCTGCGTGTCAGGAGCAGGCTGAAGCAATGGGTTGCCCAGGCAGTTCTGTTTGTGGATTTTCAGGACAATATAAAAGCGAGCTCTGCTATCAGAGGACCATCAGCTTCGGGACTGTTAGGTGGGGGTGAGTGGGTGGGAATCTCCAGATGAAATGTTGTCAGATTTAGTTAATAAAATGGTCTGATGTGCTGTGGAAAGGTTATGGACCAGCAGTTGATATGTGGAAGTATCTGAGAGCTGGAACTCAGCCTCTGAAATGGAGAAGTGAGTCCACCACCCTTATCGACACAGGCTGAATAACACAGTCAGGGTTGGATCGAAGCATACAGCGTACAGTCTGTTCAGAGGGTGCTAGGTTGGATAAGGTGAGGGGGATGCAGAAAAATTAAGACAACGAGTGTCACATGGAAAGTTCTCAATGAACAGATTGAGCTCAGGTAAACACCAGAGGAATGTGCCCAGGTGGAGGGACAGTGATGGAACTGAGTGAAGGGTCTGTGGGATGGGGAGTGGACTCTTGTCCAAAGAAATGGACACCGAGGAGAAGATGGTGAAAGAGGATTTCAACATTATGTCGTTACTGAAATTCATTAAAGTGGGCGCACAGCGGGATAAAGCTGAGACCTTTGCTGAGTACAGAACATTCAGCATTAGAGAGCGAAAGTTTAGGAGGGATGGTGAATACTCGACAGGAGGTGGACTTGGGGGAGGGGATGGATCAGATGAAATGTGAGGAGAGATTCAGGTGTGCATCATCTAGGTCCCCAAATGTGAGAAATGTGAAAAGGAGATGGGATGGACTCAGAGCACACGGCATGGGTGGGGTGGCAGGCTCCAGAGGCTCATAGGCATCTCTAAGTTATTCCATCTTGTGGGCCTCGTATATCTGGCGAACATGGCAAATGAGCTGGAGAATGAAGTAGAATTGGGGAATGTTGAAGCCTTGAGCCAATGTGATGAGACGCTGTTGAACAGAGAAAATGCTGATCTCAGTGGCACTGACATCTTACGATCAGTCCTCAGAAAGTAACTGGTTGAAAATAATCGGAATCGTTATCTTATCGTAATCCTCTGATTTCATTGGGTTGACACTCAACCAGCAAGGTCTTACTTTTCTGAGACTTTAGACCAAACTGTGAAAACAGATGTAGATTGATGTTATTAATAAGTCAAATCCATCCATGGTTTGGAAGGCACTAGCAAAGGCTGAGTTTATTTGTCATTCCCAATAGCTCGAGGGAAGGTGTCATTGTTCAATGAGGAAGTTGCCAGCACAGAATTTCCTCTGATTCCCATTAACCACAGTTTGCTGAGGGGTAATGATGCTACTTGAGACAAATATTACTTTGATGCAAGGGACGTTACTCTGATCGCACTTCAAATGACATTGGAAAATCAGTTAAAATGGTAAAGAGCAAAATGATCGAACACGGCTTGTTTGAACAATGTGGTCACTGTCCTCACAAAGTTTTAGGAAAAGCTGATGCTTGGACTTCTGATTCTGAGGAGAGGTTTGTCCTGTTTGTGATGAGGCTGTTTGCTTGAGCGCTGTGACACAGAGGCAGAAAAAAGTTCCACTCTGTATGGGCAACAGAACCAGCCTTTTCATATTGTATTGGACAGTGACAGACACACACTATTGTCTGTTCGTATTGGACATTGATCATCCCAATCTCATTGTTGACTGATGACCAATAGCAGCATGAAACCAGCAGTTCCCATCTCCCTAGTTGGAAAGCAAAAAGAGCAAGGGATGGCCAGTGGAAATGGGAGTAACTAGGGAACTGGTGTAACTTACAGTGGGAGTGGGAGAAGAAAGACGTGAAGAGATATCATCAATGGGAGAGTATATAGCAGCAGAAGGGGCAATACAAGGGAAGTAGGAGTGTTAAAAAAAAGAGTCGGAAGGCAGAGGAAGAATGGCTAATGAAGTTTTAGTGACTGGGAAAAAAAACTTGCTTCAGCAAAAGTGAGGTTGGGTGAAAAATTATCACTGTTCAGGAAAATTGGGATCTGGTTCCATTGAAAATTATGATTTAATGTACTTCTTTTTAAATCAGTTGATTCTTGTTCAGACTGCACATTCACTCTGTATTTCTGCATCTCCATCAAAAGCAGATGACATGTTCCAACAACCCCCCCCCCCCCCCCCCCAGTATGGTGTCTCGACATTTTTGAATTTTTTTTAACAGTATGTATTTGCTTCCAATTCAAGGTAGACATGAATATATGATTTGATCTCCTGCAGTTTGTCCATAACGTAGAAGTGAATTGAGTATTTATCCTCATCACATTAGCTGATTCAAGCAATGAGTTTGCGTCCATCCTGCAGATGAAAAATTCTTCAGTTCTGACTATTGTTACAAAGAACGGTGCCACACAAAAGGCAAATGTTCCACAGCAAGGTGCCAAACCATTGTTCATTCTAAATTAGGTATACTAATTCTAAATTTGCAGCTCCCTCATAATAGGTATTAACGACATCAGTTTGTAAATTCCCAAAAAAAGAATAGCAAGAGACTGGAATTCTTAATTCTTCTTCTGTGAATAACATTTGGAGAATAAGAAGGAAATCAAGGTTTGTTTGTGATATTCATAAATGATGATGGTGAGAATGTGGAAGATGGATGGCAGTTGAATGATAACTAATGGGGATGACACAAAGATTAGCTGGGTGGTTCACAGTGAGGAGGAAATGGTTAGGCTACAGGACGAAATAAACAGATGATTTCTATATCCAGATTAATGGCCGATGAAGTTTAACACTGACAAATGTGAGATGATGCACATCTGAATTAACAAGACAAGTGAGTACTCAGACTGTGAAGGGCGAGGGCTAAATTTGCTCCTTTTTTCATTGCAGCAGGGAAGGTTGAGGAGGGAACCTGGTACAGGTGTACAAGAGCATAAGGGGAATGGAGATGATGAACAGACAGCAAATGTTTCCCTTACTCAAAGGGTCAAAAACAAAGGGATACATGCTTAAAGTGAAAGACAGGGGATTGAGAGAGGATTTGTGAGTCTGTTTTGAACTGAGAGGGTGGCACAGACATTGAATATAAAATCCCTACTGTGCGGACATAGGCTCTTTTGCCCAACCAATCCACATTGACCCTCCAAAGACTAACCCACCCAAACACGTTCCTCCTATATTTACCCCTGACTAATGCACCTAACCTACACATCCCTGAACAATATGGGCAATTAAACACGGCCAATTCACCTAAGCTGCACATCATCGTATTGTGGGAGGAAACTGGATTACCTCGAGAAAACCACGCAGACACAGGGAGAATGCGCAAAATCCATACAGGCAGTCACCCAAGGCTGGAATCAAACCTGGGTCCCCAGTGTTCTAAGGCAGGATTGCTAACCACAGATCCGCCGTTCTACCCCTGGTGACATGTGTCTGGAATGCATTGCCTTTGCGGGTGATTGAGCAGGTAGTCTCACAATCTTTTAAAAAACTCTTTGGATATGCATTTGGTGGTGCAGGCTCACATTTTAATTCAATGATTCTATGTGGTGGCAGCCATGAGCACTCTGATCTATTCTGAAGCAATAGCTAATGGCAGTTCCTGGTTAGTTCCATTGACTGTACTCAGTAAGTGAGCCTCCAGTTCAAGTGTTTCGGTTTCGTTGGGTTGGTATTGTAATTTCCTGTGATGATGATGTCATTTTCGGCCCTTTCTTCTCAGAGGGTGGTAGATGGAGTCAAAATTGATGTGTTTGTTGATGGAGTTCCGGTTGGAATACCATGTTTCCAGGAATTCTTGTGCTTGTCTCTGTTTGGCCTGTCCTAGGATGGATATGCAGACTTAGTCAAAGTGACGTACTTCCTCATCAGTACGTAAGAAATTATTGTTGGGGTCATGTCTTTTGTGGCTAGTTGATGTTAATAAATCCTGATGACTAGCTTTCTGCTTGTTTTTCCATTATAGTATTTGTTATAGTTCTTGCAAGGCTTATTGTGCCTGGAGCAGAATAGACAAAGATGTGAATTTATTGCGGTGCTCAAAAGTATGAAAAATGTTGCCGAGTCGAAAAAGAATACTCTATTAGTTGGCATTACAGTATCAAGGAATTCTAATTTCAAGGTTGTCAGCAAAAGAGCTCGGAGTAAAATAAGGAAAAATGTCTTATTTAGAGAGCTGTTTCGAATTGGAATTGACCGGCTGGGAAAGTTGTGAATGAAGATTCAAAAGAGAACAGGATATATATTTGAAAATTATGAATTTAATGGGCAATAGAGAGAGGGGTAGCAAATAGGAGGGGCTTGGGGGACATTTTTGGAGCTGATTCATACCTAATGGCCAATGGTGTCCTCCTGTACTTTAAAGGGGTACCGTGTTAGGGAGCTGGAGCTGGGTGGCACGGTCGCTCAGTGGTTAGCACTGCTGCCTCACAGCACCAGGGACCAGGGTTCAAACTCTACCTCGGTATGTGTGGAGTTTGCATATACTCCCCGTGTCTGTGTGGGTTTCCTCTGGGTGTTGTGGTTTCCTCCCACAGTCCAAAGATGTGCAGGTTAGGTGAATTGGTCATGCTAAACTGCTCATAGCGTTGGGTGTAGGGGAGTGGGTCTGGGTGGGCTGCTCTTCAGTGGGTGGGTACGAACTTGTTGGGCAGAAGGGCCAGTTTCCACGCTGTAGGTACTCTAATCTCGGATGCACGCAGGGTCATCCGAGATACTGAGAACTTCATAGATAAGTGCTTTAGTGTGGTGGCCACACCCAAGACACGCCCCTAGTTATGTTTCTTTAATGACTGCAATATTCCAGTCTAACATTCATCGCCCTGAGTTCATTAGCCTTACCTGTCAGTCCTGTTGTATTTACATAAACACAATTTAATCCAACAGGCGATCCTTGCATCCTGACCTATTCCAGGCAGAGAGTAGATGGGCGACCACCGGGAATGGCAATGGGAGTAGGCAGGAAGTGTAGGAGTCCCGTGTGGCCATTCCTCTCGAAAACAAGTATACCATTTTGGATTGTTGGGGGCGATGAACATTCAGGGGAAAGCAGCAGTAGACAGGTTGGTCGTACTGGCTCTGAGGCACAGCGGGAAAGAATATAAGTAAACAGGACGTTAAATATAGGAGGGTCTATTGTTAGAGGAACAGATCGGAGATTCTGTGGTCACAAATGTGAATCCAGGAGGGTGGGTTACCTCCCAGGTGCGAGGGTCAAGGATGTCTCCAAGTGGCTGCAGAACATTCTCAAGGGGGAGGGGGAGCAGCCAGAAATCATTATGCACGTTAGCACAAATGATACCCGCATAAATAAGGACGAGGTCCTGCAGTGTGATTACAGAGAGCTAGGAGAAACATTTTTTTAAAAAGCCTTGATAGTGGTAACCTCCTGAGAGGAAGATTACCGTCAGAGACTTGCACTGGAGGGGACACCAATATCTTGGCGGCCAGTTTTGCTAGTGTTACAAGGCAGTGTTTAAAATAGTTTGGCAGGGGGTGGTATCCTCAAGAGCAGCGAGGCAAGTGCAAGGCTGGAAGGAGATACAGTAATCCGAAATCAGTAAGATTAGGCTGGAAAACGACAGAGAGAAAGTACTGCCTTTTGGATTAAATTGCATCTATTTCAATGCAAGAAGGCCTACAGGTAAGGCCGATGAGCTCAGGGTGTGAATATGTTGGTGGAACTGATATATTATAGCCAGTATAGAAACATAGCTTAGTGATGGATAGGACTGACAGCTTAATGTACCAGGGTAAATGTGTTTTAAACAAGACAGAGATGGTGGAAGGAGGGGAGGGGAGTTGCATTTCTGATTAAGGGGAGTACAACAGCAGTAATCAGAGATAAAATAACTGATGGATCACCCAATGAGGCTTTGTGAGTGGAGGTAAGAAATAGAAAGGGGATGGTGACATGTACTATAGGCCCCCAAATAGTCAATAGGAATTAGAGTAACAAATATGCAGGCAAAGAAGGGAGATACCTGCAGGAGCAATAGGGTTATCATAATAGGGGAATTTATTTTTTCTAACATAGACTGGAACTGCCTGAGCGTTAAGGGATTGATGAGATAAAATCTGTAAATGCGTCACGAAAGTTTCCTCAAGTGGTATAGAGAGTGTCCAACTCGGGAAGTGGCAAAACTCAAAATTTTCTTAGGAATAGGGCAGGACAGGCGACTAAGTTAATAGTAGGGAGCACTTTGGGACCAGTGACCACAGTTCGATTAATCTTCAAATAGTTATGGAGAGGGACAAAACGGGTCCACAGGTTCATGTTCAAACTTGGGGCGTGGTTCAGGTACAAGCAGCTGGGATCAAGGGAATCCCTGGAGATACATAAGAGATACAGGAGTCTGTGGAAGAAGGAAATCAGTAGGATGAAAAGGGGGCAAGAAAGAGCCTTGGCTGAGAAGATTAGAATGAATCCAAAAAGGTACTTTAAATATACTAAAAGAAAAAGCAATAGCTACAGTGAAAATAGGACCCCTCAAAGATCAAAGTGGACAAGTACGTGTCAAACCATAAGAGATAGGTGAAGTCCTCAATGAATATTTCTACATTATGTTTACCGTGGAGAAATACATGAATACTTGAGAACTTGAGGAAGTTAGTCGTGATATCTCAGGGACAACCAATATCATAGTAGAGAAGATTTTGGACGCAATTTTTCTTTCATGCGCAATTCATTATAGAACTCGATTCTCTGATGTGTCAAAATTCATTGACAACCACTCGCACCCCTGAAACATTTCAGTGATGTCGCCTCCCCTAACTGTCTGGTCCCAACCATCACTATCCTCTGAGAGTAGGAAACACTCCCCACACATATAGCTTGGCCGATTGACAAGAACAAAAGATGTGAACACACCGTCAGAGTGATTGACCCTGATATCATGGCAGTAATTGACTGAGCAAGGTGTCAAGGAGACTGAACAAAATTGAATTTGATGGAAATCAGTTGTAAACTTCCCACTGGTTGGATCATTCATAACACAATGTGGCTGGTGGACATATATCCTCTCAGTGCCTGGATATCTCTGTGGACAATCGCAGGGTAGATTCTTCGGCACAAACATTTTCAGATGCTTCATCAATGTTTTTCCCTCTGTAATGCGATCAGTGGTGGGGATGTTCTGTGGAGATCACATAATGTTCAGAACAATGAGTCACCTCGTCGGGTATTAAAGTATCGAATCTGAACAATATTCAAGCTTGTGCTGTTAATGTATAGGTAACATTAATCAAAAGCACTGCTGGGCAATAAATATTTCCACGGTTAAAAAGAAGGAACCCCTACAGCAACTCTAGCTGGTTTCACAGTCAAATAAGAAAGCCATTCAGCCCATCAAAACCATTGGATAAAAAACAGATGCAACGCATTCCCTCTCTCCTGCCTATTCCACAAGAAGACAATTAAAAAAAAATACAGCAGCTATTGGAATCCAAAATAGACATGCAGGAGGCTGGAAGAACAGAATAAGCAAGGCAGTGTCAAGACATCGAGAAGTCAACGCCTAGGATATAACCCTTCGTCAGGACTGTGGTTAGGAGTAAGGGGTCTATAGATAAAGGGGCGGGTGAGGGAGGTGGAGGCAGAGTGGCGAGATGGGCATAAGTGAACCCACATAAAGGGTATCAGCCGGTTGGTGATGGGAGGACTGAATCCAGTTGGTAGCTGGATCAAGTGTTCAGAGGAAGCCAAGGAGGGCAAGGCTTGGGAAGGGAATCATAGGATTAGAAGGAAGGTTATTTGAAATTGGAGAATTCAATGTTGAGTCCCCAGGGTGTAGGCTGCACAGGTTACATATCAGGTCTTGTTCCTCCAGTTTATGGTTTGGTTCATTGTGGCAATGGAGGAGGCCAAGGATGGCCATGTCAGAAAGGGATTTGCGGGGGGGGGGGGGGGGAGAATTGAAATATGAAGTGAATGGGAGGTCAGGTCAGCCCTTAGAAGCCTGACTGCAATACTCATCAAATCATTCACTGCATTTACATTTGGTCTTCCCGATGCAGTGAAGACCAGGTCGGGTGCACCAGATGCAGTAAACTAGGTTTGGATCCCACCAGCTGCCACATCTCCCACAAGACTGTTCCCTTCGTTATCGTGCTACACTCCCCACCAATCTCCCCCATAACTACCAGGTACCTTCTCCTGCAACCACAAATGCTGGCAGACCACCACTTCCACCTCCTTATAGGGCTTCAATCAGTACTTGCTGGTCAGACAGAGATTCACCTGCCTCTCTTCCAACCGAGTTTACTGCATCAGATGCTCCCGATGTGGTCTTTTCTACACTGGGGAGACTGAACATAAACTAAGGGCACATTTCACTGAGCATCACAGCCGGGCCTGCAAGAGCCAAACTGACCTTCCAGTCACCGCCCATTTGAATTCCCCTTCCAACTCCCTTTCTGACATAACCACCCCTGGCCGCCTCTGTTGTCTTGGTGAGGCAGACCGCAAATTGGAGGAACAACAGCTCATCTGCCTGGCAAGCCTACCACATGGAAGATGTAACATTGACTTCTCCAATTTGAAATAACCTTGCTACCCATGCCCTTACTCCATTTGCTGCCCATACTCCTCCCTTCCATTCCACCTAATGACTCCGCCTTCCAGCTCCCAACTGGATTCATCCCTCCCATCAGAACCGGCCATTAGGCCCTCGATGATGCACTGACCTTTGAAGTATTCTCAGCTCGTCCCCAACACTATCTCAAAATCATCCATGTGCTTATCTAAGGATGGTTCAAGTCCCCCTAATGTGGCTGAGTTGACTACATTAGCATGTGGGGCATTCCAAGCCCTTACATCTCTCTGTGAAACGAACCTGTCTCTGATGTCTGTCTTAAATCTATCACCCCTCAATTTGTAGCTGTGCCCCCTCGTATATGCTAACGTTAACATCCTAGCAAAAAGACGTTAACTGTCTACCCATCTTATCCTCTGATCATCTTGCATGTCTCTACCAAATTCCCTCTTAGGCTTCTTCTTTCCAATGAGAACAGACCCAAGTCTCTCAGCCTTTCCTCATACGACCTTCCCTCCAGACCAGGCACCATCCTGGTAAATCTCCTCTCCACATTTTCCAATGCTTCCACATCCTTTTTGTAATGGGGCGACCAGAACTGTACACAATATTCCAAGTGTGGCCGCACCAGCGTTTTGTATAGTTGCAGCATGATATTGTGGCTCTGGAACTCAATCCCTCTGCGAATGAACCCTAACAAACTGCATGCCACCTGAACAGCACTACCAACCTGGGTGGCAACTTTCAGCGCTCTATTAACATGGACTTCAAGATCACTCTGCATATCCACACGACCAAGGATCTTTCCATTGACCCAGTACTCTGCCTTTCTGTTATTCTTCCCAAAGTGCATCACCTCACATTTAGCTGGATTGAACTCCATTTTCCACCTCTCAGCCCAATTCTGCTGTTTATCCAAGTCCCCCTGCAACCTGTAACATTCTTCCAAACTGCTCACAACTTCACCGACTTTAGTGTCGTCTGCAAATTTACTACTTCATTCACCAGTGCCTGCGTCTAAGTCATTTATAAAAATGTCAAACAGCAGTGGTCCCAAAACAGACACTTGTGGCACACCAGGCTGAAACCGGACTCCAGGCTGAATATTTTCCATCAACCACCAGTCTCTGCCTTCTTTCAGAAAGCTAGTTTCAAATCCAAACTGCTAATTCACCGTGAATTCTACGCCTCTGCGTTTTCTCCAACAGCCTACCACGTCGAACCTTATCAAAGGCTTTACTGAAGTCTATGTATAGCAGGTCATCTGCCCTACCCTCATCTACATGCTTGGTCACCTTCTCAAAACAATCAATGAGATTTGTGAGACAGGATCTGCTTTTGACTAAACCATATTGACTATCTGAAATCAAATTGTTGCTTGCTAGATGATTATAAATGTTATCTCTCATAATCCTTTCCAATGCATTTCCTACAACAGAAGCAAGGCTCACTGGTCTATAATTGCTTGGGTCATCTCTACTACCCTTCAAGAACAAGGGCATAAAATTTGCAATCCTCCAATTTTCGGGTACTAAAACTTTAGACAATGATGACTCAAATATCAAAGCCAAAGGCTCTGCTATCTCCTCCCTAGATTCGCAGAGAATCCTTGGATTAATCCATTCGGTCCAGGGGGTTTCTCTACTTTCACTCCTTCCAGAATTGATAACACCTGTTCGTAACTAACCTCGATCATTTCTAGTCTAATATCTCATACCTCATTCTTCTCCTCTACAATATTCACCTTTTCCTGAGGGAAAACCGATGAGAAATGTTCAATTAGCAACTCTCTGATCTCCACAAGGTCCACACTCAACTTCCCACTTCTGTCTTTGACTGGGCCTATTCCTACCCTAATCATCCATTTATTCCTCACATACCTCTTTAGGGTTCTCTTCTATTCTATTTGCTAAAGACTGCTAGTGTCCTCTCTATTTTCTTCTTAACTCTCGCTTAAATCCATCCTAGATGATCTGTAACTCTCCATCGCCTCATCTGAACCATCTTGCCTCATCAACACATAAGCCTCCATCTTCTTCTTAACAAAAAGTGCAATTTCTGTTCTAAACCACGGTTCCTTACCTTATCACTTCTTCCCTGTATGACAGGTAAATACCTATCAAGGACACACAATAACTGTTCCTGAAACCAGCTCCACATTTCCACTCTCTGCATCCCCTGTATTTTGCTACCCCATTCTATGCATCCTAATTCTTGCCTAATCACATTATAATTGCCCTTACCCAATTGATAATTCTTGACCTGTGGCATGTACCTATCCCTTTCCATCGCTAAACTAAACATATCTGAATTAGGGTCACTGTCTCCAAAGTGTTCAACTACAACTAAATCAAACACTTGGCCTGGCTCACTACCAAGCACCAGATCCATTGTGGCCTCCCCTCTTGTCGGCCCTTTGACATACTGGGTCAGGAAACCCTCCTGTACACATTGGTCAATAACTGATCCATCCGACGTATGAGAGTTATAGCATTTCCAGTCAATGTTAGGAAAGTTAAAGTCCCCCATAATGATCACCCTGTTCCTTTCACTCCTACCCAGAATAATTTTGCTAATCCTCTCTTCCACCTCCCTGGAACTCTGCGGAGGCTATAAAAAAACTCCAAGCAGTGTGACCTCTCCTCTCCTGTTTCTAACCTCAGCCCACACTACATCAGTAGGTGAGTCCTCAGCAAAAGTTCTCAGAGCCAGCATTATACTATCCTGAGTAGATTAGCCTTCCCTGTAAATCCCATTGCACTGAAGTAAATGCATTTTAGTTCTTCAGAATTACTCTATACTCTGACTCTCTCATCTTTATATTCTAACTGGCATGTTCTCATCATATTCAGAAATTTCTTCATTCATCCTACCATTTACACTGCTACTTAGAGTACCTCTACTTGCCTTGTCTGTCAATATAAGTTCTGCCTTTATGGGTGAGCAAATCTCCCTGCTAAGCTATTGGTGGCTTTCCCATTTAGATTAGACCGATCCTTTTGGAATGGGCCTTTTCTATTTCTAAAGTCATTCCAACCTCCCAAAAATCTGAATCCGTTAACAGCACAGCAGCTCTTCGTGCCATTGATTTTTTCTCCTTTAATCTTTCTTTTTTTCCTTCCCTGCTTGAATTTGTCAGAAATTACTATTTTAAGGGTTGATTTTTAATCCATTACATCAACTCTTTAATTCACTACAGACTGTTTTAGTCTATTCCCTAAAAATGTCATTCATAACAATATATACAATAATTTATGGGTTCTAAATCACACCTTTAACAATATGCTTAAGACTTTCAGAGACGTTTTAATCCTAGTACCGATAAACCAATAAACTATCCTAAATTTTCGCCCACTGCCACAGAATGTCCTATTTATGCCCCTGACAGGAGAGACCCCTGTCGCAATAATTATACAAAATCTTCTCAATCGCTGCCTATCATAAGATTTGTTCCAACAGTCCAAAGCCCTTCAATTTTCCTCAGAGAGACTACCCCCTTCAACAGTTCCAAATACTGAACATCTGTTTGATAGAGGAATAGCCATCGGAGACTTTTGAACGACCTTCTTACCTGTCCTGACAGTCACCCATCTATCTGACTGATTTTGCTGGATAATAACTTCCAGCTATCTCTCTCTCTACCTGAAATATATGGCCTTAATATTATTACACTTATAAACAGAATTTTGCATGATATTAAAATAGAAAATATATCCATATACATATCAAACATATTAAAAATAAATAAAATCAACCATTTGGAAAACTAACTCAACAAAAATATTCCTCTGCAATAAATTTCTCGAAGAAGAATGTCTTCTCCAGAGCTGAACACGTGTTGGACTCTCCAGAATAAAGGCACATCTTCCTATTTAAAAATAGTTTTTGAAACAAAAAAAAACTTGTACATTTGAAACAAAGAAGATGACTTTTGAAACATATGTAGACTTTTCTAGTTGTTTTGTAGAGAAATTTGAACGTTTGAAAGAAATTTTCTTTTGTTTTTTTGAATTTCTATAAAACAAAGTGGAAAAATAATCTTATATTAATAAACTATATGAACTACATTAAATGGAATATAAAACTATAATTAATCTTTAATTATGCTTGCAATCCCACCAGCGGCTGTAAGATCCATACTGCTCTAAGAACACGTATTAAAACTTTTTTTTTACAATTTAAAGAAGAGTGGGCATATGTTCTAATAATTTGTTTCAAATGCAGGGTAGACTTGGCGATATGATTTGATCTCCTACCGTGTGTATATGTGCAGCATTTAATTAAATCTTTATGCTCATCTCTCCAGCTCTTTCAAGCAATCATATGAGCCTGTGCCCATCCTGCAGATGAAAAATTCCTTCAGCTCTGAGTATTGCAGGGAATATTACAAAGAACGTTATCCACGTCCACGTAAAATACAAATGTTGCAGAGGAAGTAAGCCCGACCTAGTCCAATATTAAACACATGCAAGCATTATGAATAAAACATACAGAGAAGAATAGGATAAAATGAGAATTCAGCTACATGTCCAAAACAAATCTGTGGCTCTCTCATAAAAAGACCTCAACTGCATCACGCTGTAAAATTACCAAAAATAGGAAGAACAAGAGACTGGCATTCTTAATTCTTCTCATTTCAACAACATCTGAAGAACAGAAGAAATAAGACAATTCTTATCTGTGAGCTTCATAAGTGATGATGATGAGAATGTGAGGGATGGATTTTGGGGGAATGATAAATAACGTTATGGATGACACAAAGGTTAGGTGGGTGGTTCACAGTGAGGAGGAACATGCTTGTTTAAAGATGATATAAAGAGCTTGTTCAGGTGGCTAGATCAATGGCTGATGAGATTTGACTGATAAATGTGAGGTGATACATTTCAG
Organism: Chiloscyllium punctatum; assembly: GCF_047496795.1. Classification (NCBI taxonomy): domain Eukaryota; kingdom Metazoa; phylum Chordata; class Chondrichthyes; order Orectolobiformes; family Hemiscylliidae; genus Chiloscyllium; species Chiloscyllium punctatum. Next base: position 164,416 of record NW_027309933.1, read on the forward strand.
AAGTAACAAGACAAGAGAGAGTACTCAAACTATGATGAGGGGTTAGATGTTTTTGAAGCAGAGGAGGTTGAGAGGTGTTCCTGATTGAGGCAATTAAGAGCATGAGGTTTATGGACAGTTTGAACAGAGAGCAGCTCTTCCCCTTATTCGAGTGCTCAATACAAAGGAGACATAATTTTGAAGTGAAAGTGATCTCACCATTAATCTGTAAAGCTTATTTGCAGATTGATGTTGAATTTAGATTCCAGCATTTGCAGTGGCGGCATTTGAATCTGAGTTCCCAGAATATTATCTTGATCGCTGAATCAGCAGTTGGCAATAATACCACCAGGACATCACTTTCATCTTATCATAATCTTCTTTGTTAAGGTATGAGTGACGTTTTATCTTTTTTTACAATTCCTCTTCCACTCAGGAATAAACTTTAATTGATGTGTTTTTACTATCTTCCTAAGTATTTGCCATTGTTCTTCAAATGTTCTGCCCTTCAATGTTATTTTTGCGAGTCCATTCAGGCCAATCCTTCCACATAATTATCACTGCCCGATACTAAAACCCTTGTATCTTTGAATCCGAATGTGAAACTCCAGCATGTTATGGTCCCTCTTTCTAGAGGATCCTCTACTATAAGATGATTTATCACTCCTTCCTCATTATTCACACCAAATCTAAAAGCCAGTTTTCTGGTTTGTTGTTTTAAGAAATAATCCCTCATACATTCTGCGCATCGTTATTTGAGGCTACCCTTGCCAAATTGATTAATTAAGCCAATATGTATATACAGATTGCTCACTCTTGTGCCCTTCTCACAAGCCATTGGTATTCCCTGGTTTTTGAAAGTATATTTGGAGGATGGGAGTATTGTGGCATGAAATTACTCCAAGAAGCAGGTTTGCTTCCATATGCTTTATTTGGATCCAAACTGGTTTGTCATTTTGGTCTCTCGTGCTAATGTCATTTTAATGCAGCCTTGATATCATTCTTAATCAATGCAGTAACTCAACCTGCTGTACGTTCTTGTCTGAGTAATGAGTCCCCTTGGACATTTCACTTCCCAACACTGATCTTCCTCCCCACCAGGTCGTATCTTTTTAACTCTGTTTGTGCAGTTATTTTTTACAAATATTCCATGCATTTAGGTACAAGGTATTTACATAAATTCTATTGGATTGGTTTATCACCTTTAATACTTTTGGCACACTCCACACACTCCATTCTTATTTTTTGATCTCCGATAATACTGAACTTATCATTTCCACTCACATTGTTAAAATTGCTATGATTATTTTCCTCAGCATAGTCATTAGACTGGCCCTGCCTGTCTATTCTATTAAACTCTAATTTCAGCTCGCTTGTTGTCCTGCTGCTCTGGTTTTCAGTCTCCTGCATTATTCATTTAACTCCACCCAAGATGCATCATCAAACCTCCCTGCCAGGATGTTGGTGTCCCTCCAGTTAAAATGGACCCTGTCCTTTTTTACAGGTCCCACCTGCCCTGGACAAAATCCCAACGAGCCATATATCTGAAACCCTCTTCCTGAACCAGTTCTTCCACCACATATTAAAGTTTTCTCTCTTCATCTTCCTTATCCCATTTCCACCTAGCAGGAGGATTAACCCAAGATTACAAGCCCAGATATCCTGCATTTCCACTCAGGTCAATCTCCCTGCACTCTCCTTGCAGGATCTTGTCACATTTCCTGCCAATGTTATTGATGCCAATGTGTACCACTGGCTGTAAACCCGTCCCTTCAGTATGCCCTGAGACTTCTCAGAGACATCCCTGATCCTCGCACCAAAGACATTTTTTATGAAGAATGCATAGAATCGTCGAATCCCTATATTGTGGAAATAGGCCATTTGGCCCAACATGCCCACACTGACCCTCCAAAGAGTAACCCACCCAGACCTGTTAGCCTATTCTCATACTCTACATTTACCCCTGACTAATACACCTAACCTACACATCCCTGAACACTATGAGCGTAGTAACCTGGCCAGAGCCAGTTGCCTACCATATATTGATTCTGCTTTCGCACCACAGATACTGCCAGTACTTCTGAGCATTCCCAGCAACTTCTGGTTTTGTCACCAATGATAATCACATACTGATCAAAACATATCCAACTCAGATCTGAAAAAAAAACCTGAATTGATTTTCTCAATAAAATTCCAAATATTTGGTCATTCAAGGATCACAGCAAATATCCATTAAATTATTTTTGTTTGGTCCATGATTGTCATTTGTTCACTTTGCCAATCCATGAATAAAAGACATGTTTGCATGTTTTGTGCATTATCTTTTGGGAGGAGTTAGAGAGAGGTGGTGGGGGGGGGGGGGGGGAACGGGCTGGGACCAGGGGGTTGCTGGGAAGGTTAATTTCCCACTTAAAATGGACTTACCTCGAGCATCAGGCCTCCATTTGCAGCAGCGGTGAGAGCGAGGAGCGGAGTGGGAGAGGACGAATTGTGCACTCGGAGGGTAAGTGATCTAACATATTTGGACAGCGTTTGAACGAGAGACACTACACGTGTAATGTCTCCCACCCCGAACTCCACATCTAACCAATGCAAAAGAACTCTGTACTGTGTTGATAAGGTGCTTCTCCTCTTTTTTTTTTACTCCTGTGATTGGTTAAAGAAAACCCTTTCCTTTCCGTGTATCTAATTTAAGACCAAGTTAAGCTTTAGAGTAAAAGTGACAGGAGATCTCAAAGCCCCCATGTTATGCTCAACTTGCTCAATGTGGGAGCTCAGGGACACAGCTGCTGTCCCTGTGTCCATATCCCTGCACTCTCCTTACAGGATCTTGTCACGTTTCCTGCCAATGTCATTGGTACCAATGTGTACCACAGCCGCTGGCTGTTCACCCTCCCCTTCAGTATGCCCTGAGCATGCTCGGAGACATCCCTGATCCTCGCACCAAAAACACTTCTTATGAAGAACGCATAGACGGGATGATGGCTCTGGAGCGGTGGATGGACTCACCTTGGAGCACACACAATGCAGAGGAGGTTGTCGATAGCACATTTAGTGAACTGATCACATCACAGATTAGGATTGCTGAAGGAGAAAGGGAATTGGTGACCAAAAGCAGAGAAAGAGCAGGAAGGCACTGCAGGTGTCCCCTGCGGTCACCTCTCTCCTTAGCAGGTATACTGTTTTGGATACTGTTTGGAGAGATGGCTCACCCCAGGAGAAGACAGCAGTAGCCCCGTTAAATGCACCGTGGTTGGCCTGCTGTTCAGAAGGGCGGGAAAATACTGGATTGGCTAGGTCATAGGGAATTCAATTGTAAAAGGAGTAGATAAGCATTTTTCTGTTCGAAGTCAATACTCCAGAATGGTTTGTTGCCTTCCAGGTGCAAGGGACAGTAATACCTCAGATCGACTGAAGAACATTCTGAAGGGGGAGGGAGAATATTCAGTTTTCATGGTGCATGTAGGCACCAATGATATAGGTTTAAAAAATCAGGATGGGCTCCTACAAACACAATTTAGGGAGTTAGGAGTCAAGTTAAGAAGTTGGACCTCAGAGGTTGTAATATCAGGATTGCTACCAATGCCACGTGCTAATCAGAGTAGAAATGAAAGGATAGCATTGCTTGAGAGATGGTGCAGGAGGAAGGAGTTCTGATTTTTGAGACATTGGGACGAGTTATCTGGGAGGTGGAACTATCACAAATTGGACCGCCTACACCTGAATTGGAATGGAAACAATGTCCTTCGGGGTACTTTTGCGAATGCTGCTTCGGAGGGTTTAAACTAATGTTGTAGAGGGATGGGAACCAAATGAGGAGCTTAGTTGATATTAAGGAAATAGCAACTGCAGCCTTTAAGGAAATAGATAATGATGTCAGCGTGAGTTAGGGGAAGAGTTGGAAGGAGTAGATGATGAACACAAAGGGACAGGTTATCTGAGGTGCATTTGTTTTAATGCAAGAAGTGTAGTATGTGCAGATAAACACAGGGCTTGCATTAGTACCTGGGAGTTGATATTATTGCTATTACTGATACTTGGTTGAGGGAAGGGCATGATTGGCAAGTAAATATCCCAGGATATTAATGCTTCATGTGGGATAAACAGGGGGGTAAAGGGGTATAGGAGTTGCATTACTGGTCAAAGAGGATACCACAGCTGTGCTGAAGGAGGGCACTATGGAGGACTCAAACAGTAAGGCAATAAGGGTAGAGCTCAGAAATAGGAAGGGTGCAGTAACAATGATGGTGCCTCCCAACAGTGAGCGTGAGATGAAAGTACAAATATTTAAACAGATCATGGAAAGATGTGGGAGCAACATGGTGGTGGTGAAATGCGATTTTATTTTCGCAACATTGACTGGGGTTCACTTAATATTAGACGACTGGATGGAGCAGAATTTGTAAGGAGCAGCCAGGAGGGTTTTTTGAGCAGTATGTAAACAGTCCAACTCAGGAAAGAGCCATTTTTGTCCTGATGCTGGGGAATGAGTCTGGCCAGGTGGTTGAAGTTTCAGTTGGGGATTTCTTTGGGACTATTGATCACAATGCCATACATTATAGAATACGCAAGGACAAAGACAAGAGTTGTCCTAAAGGAAGAGTGCTAAATTGGGGGAAGGCCAACTATACCAAAATTCAGCAGAAGTTGAGGAATATAGATTGGGAGCAGTTGTTTGAAGGTAAATCCACATTTGATACGTGGGAAGCTTTTAAAGAGAGGTTGATTAGAGTTGAGGTCAGATATGCTTCTGTGGAAATGAGGGATAGGAATGGCAAAATTAGGGAACCATGGATGACAGGTGAAACTGTAAGACTAGCTTAGTGGAAAAAGGAATTGTACATAAGGTCTAGACGACTGAAGACAGACAAAGCTTGGGAAGAAAATCGGGAATGTAGGACCAATATGAAACAAGGAATTAAGAGGGCAAAAAGGGGTCATGAGATATATTTAGCAAACATGATTTTGGAAAATCTCAAAGACTTTAATTCATATATCAGTAGCAAGAGGGTAACTAGAGGAAGGGTTGGACCACTCAAGGACAAAGGAGGAAAGTTATGCATGGAGTCAGAGGAAATGGGTGAGATTATTAATGAGCACGTTGTATCAGTATTCACCAAGAAGAAATGTTGAGATGAGGTGTGGATGCTTGATTCCTCTAGGTCAAGCTGAAATAAGGACGTGTTGGTTATTCTAAAAGACATTAATGTACCAGGTTCCCAGGTCCGGATGGGATCGTGGATGAGAGAGGAAACAGGTGGGACCATAGCAGATATCTTTGCAGCATCTTTGAACACAGGTGAAATTCCTTAGTACTGGGAAATTGCTAATGGTGTTCCCTTGTTTAAGAATGGTGACCCTGACGTTAGTGGTATGGAAGCTGCTGGAGAAATACTGAGGGATAGGATGTATTCCCAGTTGGAAGAAAACGTGCTCATAAGTGATAGGCAACATAGTTTTGAGCAGGGAATGTCATGTCTTGCCAACTTAACAGAATTCTTTGAGGAAGTGACAAAGTTTCTTGTTGAATGACGGTCATTAGATGTCATATACATGGACTTTAGTATGGCGTTTGATAGGGTTCCCCATGGTACGCTGATTGAGAAAGTGAAGTCGCATACGGTCCAGGCTGTACTAGTTAGATGGATAGTCGAGTCCCCTATTCCCTTTCTTCTTCTTGGCTGTCTTTTCTGCAGCATGATCTGCTCTCTGTGTGAGCTATTCACCTAACTCTCAGCGTCACAGATGTCCCATAGAGTCTCGAGTTACTATCTGAGCTCCAAGACCCAGTGTTCATCTAGGACACGAGCAGGGGCTATGACTTCCCAACGTAACAGAACATATTTTCCATCTAACAAATATGTCTTGTCATGTCTTAAAATGCAACATGTCGAGAGTAACTTCATTAATTACTTAGAATTAAATTAACATCAGGGAAAAAATAACAATATGGTTAACTCCCTTATACAACTGTGGCTTACTGAGGGTAATATATATATTGGCTCAAAATTTCACTTCTGCCTCTTATTTCTGAGTTCAATCCTTATTTCAGAAGTTGAAAAAACAAATTTGCTAACTTCTATCAATTCACTGACAGTCCCTAATAACGGTGTATTATCTGCCAATGAATTTACAGCCTTTTCTGTGAAGGCTTTTGTACTTCTTCCAAATTCAGTGCAGGCCCGTCCAAGCAGCAGAAAGTTATCTGTGTGACTCCCAGGTACGTGTAATCCTCCAGCTCCCACTCCACTCTGCTCCCTCACACAGTCACCGTCTCTTTGACTCCCAGGGATGTGTAATCCTCCAGCTCCCACTCCACTCTGCTCCCTCACAGGGTCACCATCTCTGTGACTCCCAGGCACAATTAGGCCATGATCTTCAGTGCTGATTTATATCCTCCCACTTTGCTGCCTCTGTAACTCCCAGGTGTGAGTGAGCCTCATGCTCCTGCTCCAAGTTGCTCCGTCACATGGTCACTCCCTCTGTGACTTGGTGCTGATTTCGAGCCTCCTGCTCTGCTGCTTCTCCAACTCAGAGTCCTAGTCGGACTCGATCTTTGCTACTGATAAATATTCTCCCGCTTTCTGCTGCTCTCTCTCAGGTTCTCAGCCTTTGTGACTCCCAGGTAATGATAGGCCTCAAGCATCAGCTAAGATTTATAACATCCCATTCCGCACTGCTGCCTTACAGAATCGCTGTTGTGCCTGGAAGACAGTGGGGAAGAGGAGGATTAGACAGAGCAGAGGGTGTTACAGTGATTGAGCGAGCTATATGTGATAGAACAGGTTATCTGGGGAGCTAGGCAGACCTGCAGTGTCGTAAGCAGGTTATTGGAAGATACAGTGAGAGTTGCAGACACTGAAGAAGGCGAAGGAAATAGAGATAGTAGCTTGTTCATGACGGAGCTATGGAGAGTCAAAAGTGCTTTTTTTGTGCTGCTTACAGAGATGGGTAGACTTCAACAAATACAAATTGAGAGCCAGCAAGTGTTGTATGGTACTGGAGGCTGTTGGATATTACAGAGTTAGAAGACTTGCAGTAACTGGGGGGAGTATAAACTTTTGGAGTACTGGTGGTGTTCAAGGACCCTCAGGACATGAGGATTTGCAGAGAATGGGAGCATTCCAAATTGTGGGATTGTGGGGGCTGGAAGTCCCGAGATAGATAAGGAGGATGAAAAGTTCCAATTTACCACACGCAACCATCGTAATTATAGAGGTTTAAGGTAGGGAACCTGTGCTGTCATTGATTACAGCTATATGGAGAGTTACAGAAGCTGAAGGGGTTACACATTTAGAAAGGGAGAGATTTTAGGTGATCAGAAATTTAAACAAGAATAAAGAAATTTTAGAGATCTCGAACACAGATGGGAATGGAAGAGGTGAGATAGTGTGAGGAAGTATAAGCGTTATAAGTCGGGGAGGATGTCAGATATAAAAGGGAGAGCTGCATTGTCTGTGTTCAGTTAGAGACATGAGGAGTGAGTGTTGAAGCACCTGCTGGAGGGGACACAGATAACAACAGTTCCAACGGCTGGTGCAGTGGTTCAGGAAGGCAGCTCACCACCACCTTCTCACGGACAACTCCAAATCAATAATAAATGCTGGCTCAGCCAACAAAGCTCATGTTCACCAACGAATGAAGGAATAAAAGATCTACAAGTAGCACTGAGGTCACTCGGGCAGGGTCTTTCAACAGCACTTTACAAACCCGGAACCACTATACCCTGGAAAGACAGGAGCTCCAGGTGCACGGGAACACCAGCATTTCCAAGGTGCCTTCCAAGGCACGCTCCATCCTCCCAGCACTGTGTCTGTCCCTACACCCAAAGGGCTGCAGTGGGTCAGGAAGGCAGCTCCCCACCACCTTCTCCAGGGAATTACAGATGGGAAGGTAATGGGGAAACTCTGCTGTTTACAGCCAGACAGAAAATTAAATCCAGCAGTGGGTGTGAAATGACATTTCCGTTTCACAACAACATGTTGAACATGGATAGAGGATTTGTCTGATTGGCACAAGGCAGAGAGTGTGAAGAAAGGGGTCTTTTTCACGATGGGAACTGGTGATGGGGGAGCTCCGCAGGGGTCAGTGTTGGGACTACACTCTACACGTTATTCATTCAAAGTCTGAACAAAAGATGTGAAGGGGTACAAGAAATGGGTTTCCAAGAAAGATTTCAGGGATGACATTCGTGTCATAGGAGGAGCAGGTGAAGTCTCTGGGTCTGCACTTGATGAAGTTTCAGAGGCGGCGGCAGAATCTCATTCAAACTTACAGAATACTGAGGGGCCTGGATCGGGTGGACGTGGGCAAGATGTTTCCACGAGCAGGAGAGACCAGGGGCCAAGGGCACAGCTTCAGAATGAAGAGACGACCCTTTAGAATAGAGATGTGGAGGAATGTATTCAGCCAGAGGGTGATGGATCTGTGGAATTCACTGCCATATGGGGCTGTGGATGCTCAGTGATTCAGTGTATCTAACTCAGAGATAAGCAGATTCTGGATGAATAAGGAGATCAAGGGTTACAGGGAGTGAGAGAGTGGGGTTGAGAAACAATTCATACACAATCGAATAGTGGAAAGACCTGGTGATTGAATGGCCTAATTCTTCCCCTATACATGATGGTCTGATGGACTGCGCTTATTCCATAGGTTTCTAAGTGTGCAGTTAGTATTTCTGGCATATCATTTAACATACATTCCAGCACTTTCGTGATTATTGCTGTCAGCTTTTGGTTTCAGATCAACTGCAGAAAGCTACACTATGGCGTAACCTGGGAATCCTGGTGTATAAATCTCAGAAAGGTAGCATTCAGGGACAGCAGGACATTGAGAATGTAAATGGAATTGATTTCAAAGGGAATGGAGAATAAAAATAGGGAAGGCTTGTAATAAATATAGAGGACTCCAGTCAGTCCACAGTGAGAATACGGTGAACAGATTTGGTCCCCTATCTGGAGGGAAAATGTCCTTGCATTGGAGGCAGCCCAGAGAAGGTTCACCAGGCTGATCTTCAAAATGGAGGGATATTGATAAGAAGAGGTGAAGAAGGTTGACCTTGCAGTTGTTAAAATTTAGAAAATGAGACAAATATATTGACACACCAAAGATTCTTGTGTTCTTACAGATTTGGTACTGAGACATTGTTTCACTGAGCAAGGATCTGTAACCGGAGATGAAGGGGAATACAGTTACCAGAGAAGCTAACAGAGAAAAGCTGGGCTGTAGAGACTGGAGGACATTACAGAGTTCGGTGATTTGAGATCAGTGTTGGTGGTTAGAGATCAGATGGTTGGCAGGCTGAAAGATGTCAAGGATTATCAGTTCTGAAGGATTTACAGAGATTGGGAGGAATATAGGGATTTGAGATTACACACAGAAGTAGTTGGAGCTACAGAAGTTTTTCGAGAAAGGGAGTGTTAAAGGCACTGGAGAGTAGACAGATGGGGTAGTATTGGAGCTACAGGAGTTGATAGAGAAAGGGAGGATTGGAGGGACTGGAGAGTACACAGGTAGGGGTGGTAGTTGGAGCTGCAGGAGTTTATAGAGACTGGGAGGATTGTTGGTGCTCGAATTACAGTGACATGGACAATAGTTGGAGCTGCAGGAGTGAGTGAGATAGGGAGGTTTGAAGGGTCTGGATCAGTTCACACAGCCAGGGAGAAGTGTAGGGATTGGAGGAGCCAGAGATGCTGAGGGTTGTAGGGCTGCAGAAGTTCAGAGAGTTACTGAGGACTGTGAAGGCAGGTTTGCAGCATTCCCATCAGTTACACAGAGATGTGGAGTGCTGTTCTGGAGTGGGTTACAAAAATCGAGAGGGTTGCAGATAATGGAAGATATTACAAAGACAGTGAGCTGTAGTATTTGAGGAGGTTACAGCGACAGGATGCGTTGAGGAGTTGGAGGCTGCTAAAGGTGTTAAACATGCTGCAAGGGATCAAAACCTTACATCGATCGGGGGACTGGAAGCTCTGGAGATACAGAATGAGAATTGCAGGAACTGAAGAATATCACAGAGATGGGGAGTAACATATGAGTTAGAGGAGTTATAACATGAGATGGGCTGTATTCAATGGAATCAGGGAAGATACAGGGAGATCTGTAGGGACTACAGGTGATCAAAAGGACAGTGAGGCTTCTCACTGTCAGATTGGGTCAGTTTACGCAGGCATGGGGTATTTTATGGAATTGTGCTACTTACAGAGATTAAGAGAGTGGTATACAATTGAGGAAAGAACAGAGATATGGAAGGCTGTAGTTAATGAAGACTTTTGTTGATGTCAGATGCTGAGGTTCTGGAAAGAATATGGACTGGCAAGCTGTACAATCTGTCTGTGCTTACAGATGCAGGAACAGCAATAGATCCTGGAGACACAAACACAGAAAGGGAGTATTACAGACACTGGAGGAGGTTTCTGCTTTAGGGATGGTTGTAGGGGAGTGTAACGTTTACACAGATAGGTGTGTAAGAGCTGGAGAAGGTTATGGAGATGATTAGATTGGTGGGGAGACCGGAGGAGCTTACATTGACAGGGCGAGTGATAGCGACGGGAGAATGTTACAGAGATAGTAAGTCTTATAGAAACTGATCGGGAGAGTCACAAGCATTGGAGCTGGTTCCACAGATCGGGGGGTTTTACAGGGTCCTGGGAGGATTACGCAGATAGGGAGGTGTGTAGGATGTTCACATTTTCAGAGTGTTTCAGGAATGGAAAAGGTTACACAGTAAAGGAAGGATGTTGGAGTGTGGGAGTTCACAGAGACTCGGAGGTTTGAAGGGGTTGGGGCTGATTATGGATAGATGGATATATTTAGGGGCAGTAATATGGAATGCGGAGGGAGAGTTTGGATTAGATTCCCTACAGCATGAGAACAGGTACTTCGGCCCAACAAGTCCACACCAACTCAGCAAAGAGTAATCCACCCAGACCCACTTCTCTCCGACAATGCACATAACACTATGGACAATTTAGCATGACCAATTCACCTGAGCTGCACATCTTTGGACTGTGGGAGGAAACTGGAACATCTGGAGGAAACCCAAGCAGACACAGGGAGAAGGTGCAAACTCCACACAGGCAGACAGTCACCTAACGCTGGAATCAAACCTGAGTCCCTGGTACTGTGAGGCACCATCGCTCACCACAGAGCCACCGTGCTGCCCCAAATTGCAGAATTACACAAAGAGAGAGTGTTTGAGGTGCTGGGAGGACTGAAGGGAGTGGACGAGCAAACAGAGATGTGGAGTGCTGCTGTGGCTTGAAAAGGGTCTGGAGGTGTTCATATCGGTAAGGAGGTCGGTCGGGTTGGGAGAAGGTTACTGTGGTCGTGTGGTGCTATAGGCCAGGAGGCAGGAGTGTGATCGGACCTGCAGAAGGTTACAGTGATATCATGTTCTCTTGGGGCTTGAGGAAAGTACACAGGTGGGTATTTTGCTCCAGGTTGGAGGATTTTACAGAGACGGGGTTACTGTAAGTATTGTGCAAAACTACAGAAATGGGAATTATTGTACTGAGCGCAGGATGAGATTACTGAGCTTGGGCATGTTATCGACATTGGAGCAATTTATATACAGGGAGAGTCATCAGCATCGGAGTAGGTTTCAAATATACAGCGGGAATTTGGGAGGGGTGAGGTTACAGAAATAGGAAAATTTCTGGGAATTACAAGCATTCAAGACATTGGCACAAACAAGTTAGACCGAAAGGCATGTTTCCTTGCTGTCTGACTCTATCACATGACAAGAGAGAGTGTGAGAGGGAGAATATAGTACAGAAAGATCCCAGGTTTCAATACCATCTCCTTGAGGGAGGCCTGCTTTCCCCTCTGTTGTACTGATCCTCACTGAGACAGCACAGGCTTGCATTGATAACTGTCAACTTACTGTATTGACATAGGAAGGCTCAGTACAGCAGAGATGAAATTAACAAGGGGTGGGGTTTGAGCCTGGGACCATCATGCTCTGTGTTTACCCTTCAACACTGTATCTGTGTCACGTCTTCTGGACCAAAGTTTGATCCCTAAAATATACTCTGCTCTGTTCACTGTGAGTGATCTTATCTCACTGCAGGATTTACTGCAGGCTCCAGATCTCACTCTCCATCTCTCGGGCTGACCAACTGTCTTCAGTGTGGTGATGGACGAGACAGGAATTGGGAATTCTGCTGAGTCAGGAGTATCCTGAGTATCTACAGGAGACAGAGAAACAGACAGAATGGGAAATTAGACTGATGCAATGAGGGTTACACAGGGAGAATGGCACTAAGTCCCACAGAGATCTGGAAAACCCCAGTCTCCATCCCTGGTCTGTGTTGCCTCATCTCCCTGGAGTGGAGAATTCCGTTGGCTCAGGATCTGGAGTAGCTGCAAAAGGTGCAGTCACCGGGATCAATTAGACCCTCACAGTGACAGATACCACATGGAGAGAGACTGTGTGATATCACCAGAGTGCAGGAAGTTATCAGGATCAAATCACGGTCTGGAAGAAGGTGCACTGGGATCAGTACTCAGGGGTGAGGGAGCTATCAGTGGACCAGGCAATGCCTCGTATTACTCTCACTAGACGGTTCATCCAGAATTTAATGCCAGAGTCAGGGATACACATCTAACCGCTTAATAATATCCTTTCAGTAAGCAAATTTGTTCTAGGCTGCCAGTCTGGCCTACATATGAATCGAGACCCAGGGCAATTGGATTGACGCTCAAATGCCCACTGTAATGATCTGGGAAGCCACTCAGCTCTAAGTCTGGTCAGGGTGGGCATGCGATGCTGGCCAGCCAGAAACAGCAACATCCCATGAGTGATTTAAAATCAACACTGCTGGGAGCAGTGTCCTGGCCAATCACGTCGGTAGGTTTATGGACACGGCTTTAAACTGACAGAGTGGATGCAGGAACAGGGTTCAGGTGAAAGGAGCTTTCCAAATCCAAAGAGAAAATGTGAAGCCTCGGAACAGCATGAGAATGTGGCTGAAGACATGCAGAAAAGAACAGGAAGGGACAGAGTTTAACTAAAACTGTACATCAATGAATTGGTTTGTGACAGGACATCGTGGGGAAGAGGAAATTATAATGTTGTTTTGATTTGGAATGGACAAAGTATCTACAATAAGGTAATAGACTTGGGACACAGAGATAAATGAGACTTAGTCACCAGACAGACGTGATTACAGGGTGAACGAAAGGTGGAACATAAATATTCAATAGTAAACAACCTTACAGGATCTCAGGCAGAATGGAAAAGCAAGATGGGACCCCTGACACTAATGGATAACAAAGGTATTACAGAGAAAGCATTTGGTCTCAGATTATGCAGCTGAATCAGCCTGAATGCAAATTCTGGGTGCTATGTGTCAAAAACACAAGCAGGAGAACAGTTTTTATGCTGGTAAAAACAATGACTGCAGATGCTGGAAACCAAATTCTGGATTAGTGGTGCTAGAAGAGCACAGCAATTCAGGCAGCATCCAATGAGCAGAGAAATCGACGTTTCGGGCAAAAGCCCTTCATCAGGAATAAAGGCAGTGAGCCTGACGCGTGGAGAGATAAGCTCGGGGAGGGTGGGGGTGGGGAGAGCGTAGCATAGAGTACAATGGGTGAGTGGGGGAGGAGATGAAGGTGATAGGTCAGGGAGGAGAGGGTGGAGTGGATAGGTGGAAAAGGAGCTAGGCAGGTCGGACAAGTCCGGACAAGTCAAGGAGACAGTGCTGAGCTGAAAGTTTGAAACTAGGATGAGGTGGGGAAACGGAAAATGAGGAAGCTGTTGTAGTCCACATTGATGCCCTGGGGCTGAAGTGTTCTAAGGCGGAAGATGAGGTGTTCTTCCTCCAGGCCTCTGGTGGTGAGGGAGCGGCGGTGAAGGAGGCCCAGGACCTCCATGTCCTCGGCAGAGTGGGACGGGGAGTTGAAATGTTGGGCCACGGGGCAGTTTGGTTGATTGATGCGGGTGTCTCGGAGATGCTGCCTTGCGGTATTTCATTGCTCATCCCTGCATTAAACAGGAATTCATTAGAAATTGTAGCAAAGGTGGTGTGATAATTTTTGGAGACTTCAATCTTTGTATAATCTGGGACAGACACATTGGCAAGAGTGATATTATCCGAGATCCTCCTTGAATGTTTTTGTCAGTGTTTCTTTGAATAACACATTGTGCAAATAGCGAGGGATGTATCTATCTCAGATCGACTGTTGGGTGATGAAGCTCAGTGAATGAGTAATATCACACCGAGATCCTCCAAGAAATTATACCGGAATTCAAAGAGTTTATGACATTTTAAAGTGACCATAAAGCACACCCGAGAATCAGTAACAAAGCCCATAATATGATTTTGAGAGAGAACTGACCAAGGTAAACAGGGGAAACAGACTGAAATGTCAGGCTGTAAATGAACAGTGGAAAACATTTAGAGCGTGAGAGACCTAGAGACGTACAGCACATAAACGGACCCTTCGGTCCACCTCGTCCACGCCGACCAGATATCCTTTCCTAATCTCGTCCCATCTGCCAGCACTTGGCCCATATCCCAATAAACCCTTTTTATTCATATACCAATCCAGATGCCTTTTGAATCCTGCAATTGTACCAGACTCCACCACTTCCTCTGGCAGTACATTCCCTACATAACCACACTCTGCGTGAAAAGGTTGCCCCTTAGGTCCCTTTTAAATGTTTCATCTCTCACCCTAAACCTACGCCCTCCATTTCTGGTCTCCACTACCCCAGGGAAAAGACCTTGTCTGTTTATCCTATCCATGCCCCTCATGATTTTATAAACCTCAAGAATGTCACCCCTTTTCCTCTGACACTCCAGGGAAAACAGTCTCAGTCGTTTCAGCCTCTCCCGATAGCTCAAATCGTCTAACCCTGGCAACATCCTTGTAAAACTTTTCTAAACACTTTCAAGTTTCACAACATCCTTCCAATAGGAAAAAGACCAGAACTGCAAGCAATATCCCAAAAGTGCCCGAAACAGTGTGCTATACAGCTGCAACATGACCTCCAAACTCCTATAATCAATGCTCTGACCAATAAAGGAAAGAATACCAAACACCTTCTTCACTATCCGCTTACCTAGGTAACACTTACGGGGGCATGGGCGTGGACATGGATTGGACGGTGGGTGTGGCGGGTGGGGGGCGGTGTTGAGCAGATTTGGGGACGGGCTGAGGGTGATGTAGGATGTGTCTGGGAGGTGGGGGCAGGCGGCGAGTGGAGGGTGGTGTCAGATGGTTTTGGGGGCAGGATTCGCTGTTGGGTCGGTTTGGGGGGGGGTGATGTTGAGAGGCGGGTGGGGGCAGTGTTCGATGGGTTTGGAGGCAAGCGGGGTGTGTTTTTGGGGTTTGGCAGGGTGTGGGGGTTCACTCATGGCTTGCTGCTGCCTAGTCACCTGAACAGGGAGCAGACTGGACTGAAAACTCCGAGCCCCAGAGGAAAGGTACTCAATCGATGAACCGAATAATCAATTATCCGAACGGAATAGTGCCCGTCCATCTCGTTCAGATAATCGAGGTTCCTCTGTAAACCATCTGGACTATACCCTAGTGTCGTGTGTGTTTTACCTTCACCCAATCAACCCCTGCTCGATCCTCCTGAATGGCCCCAATATTGGCCCAGTTCCAGTTTAAGACCTAAATCTGTCAACCTGCCTGATCTTTTTCCACAATTATGTTAAAACAAAGACAGTTGTGGTGACTGGACGCAATGTGCTCTCCGACTGATACTTCAGTCACTTGCCTGACCTGGTTGTCTGAGGAGAGGTCCAGTGTTGCACCCGCCTGAGTAGCATAGAGCCATCTACGTCTTGATTGAGGAAACTTTATTGGACACATTTTACAAATTCCACCCTGTACGGTCCTTTTACACTTTGGGTGACCCAGCCAATCCAGGGGAAGTTAAAATCTCCATCCAATACTACTCTATTATTTGTATAGGTACCTGCAAACTCATTACACATTTGCTCCTCTCGTACCCGCTGGCTATTTGAGGGTCGAGAACACGATCCCAGCAGACTGACCACCTGCTCTTTGTTTCTAGCTTTTAAATTTATGGCCTCACTTGGTGACTGCTTAACGGAATTGTCTCAATGCACTGGTGTTATGTCCTTCCGAATCAAAAGGACAACTCCCCCTCCTCACTTACTTGTCCTTCTGTCACGCCTGTAGTTTCTTTATCTTGGAACACTGAGCTGCCAGTCCTGCCCTTCTCTCAGCCATATTTCGGTCATGGCTATAATACCCCAGTCCCCAGAGATAATCCATGCTCTGAGCTCGTCTGCCTTACCAGTCAGGCCTCGTGTGTTGAAATAAATGCCCTTTAAACCAGATGTCTTTTCCCTCCCTCGACTGTGCCCCTGGATATCCTGAATAGGTAACTTGCTCTTGATGGCTGATGTATTTCCCCTGACTTTTCGATGGTCCCTCTCCTCACTCAGAGTCTCAACTCCCTGCAAAATTAGTTTAAATCCTCCTGGGTAACACTAGCAAATCTCCTCCCTGGGATACTTGTGCCCCTTTGCTTCAAGTGCAAACCATCCCTTTTGTACAGGTCCCCTCTACCCCAGAAGAGATCCCAATGACCCATGAACTGAAAACCCTGCCCCCTATACCAGCTCCTCAGCGACACATCCATCCGGCCGACCTTTCTCTTTCTATCCTCACTGGCACTTGGCACTGGGAGTAATCTGGAGATCATTAAGGTCAATATCCTGCTTTTTTAACTTCTCACCTGACTCCCTGTCCTCATTTCACAGGACCCCATCCCTTTGTCTACCTCTGTCATGTGGACCAATGTGCACAATGACCTCTGGATGTTCACCTTCCCCCTTCATAATGTTCAATAACGACTCAGAGACATCCTTGACCCTGGTATCTGGGAGGCAGCATACCATCCTGGGGTCTCCTCTGCAGCCACACAGTCTCCTGTCTGTTCCCCTCACAACTGTGCCTCCTATCAGTATCAGGATCATTACAGAGGATCTGGCAAACAGAGACAGGGAGGAACTCCCTGCAGTTGGGTCCATGTTAGGAAAGTGGAGCATTTGAAAGTGATGCAGTGAGACCGCAGGGCCAGTGTGCTCCTTGAAGAGTGAATAGTAAAGGCAGCAAGTCCAGGGAATACTGATCAAGTGATACAGTGAGTTTGATAAAGAAAATACAGTGCAATAAAATCAGGTGAAGCCCTTCACAAGTATAGAGAGTGCAAGGGGATTGTGGAAAATGAGGGACAAACAATGGTCATGAAATATATTTGGCAGATACGATTGCGGAAAAGCCACAGGTATTTTATCAGCATCGTGAGAGTAAGAGGATTCCCAGCGAAAGAGGAACCAAAGGAACAATCTGTGCATGGAGCCAGAGAAAGCAGGTGAGGTCTTCAATGAATACTTCCCATCTGTATTCACACAGGAGAAAGGCATTGTATTGGGGGATTTCAGTTGGGATGGTGAGGTTCCAGAACATGTTAAGATCAATAAAGAGGAGGTATTAAATGTTTTCACAGGCAAAAAGGTGGAGAAATCTCCAGTGCCCAATGAAATGTATAGAACATAGATAGAACATAGATCAATACAGCACATAATGGGCCCTTCGGCCCACGATGTTGTGCCGAGCATTTATCCTAGCTTCAGCACCCATCCATGTACCTATCCAATTGCCGCTTAAAGGTCACCAATGATTCTGACTCTGCCAATCCCACAGGCAGCGCATTCCATGCCCCCATCACTCTCTGGGTAAAGAACCTACCCCTGACATCTCTCCTATACATTCCACCCTTCACCTTAAATTTATGTCCCCTTGTAACACTCTGTTGTACCCAGGGAAAAAGTTTCTGACTGTCTACTCTATCTATTCCTCTGATCATCTTATAAACCTCTATCAAGTCACCCCTCATCCTTCCCCATTCCAATGAGAAAAGGCCTAGCACTCTCAACCTATCCTCGTACAACCTATTCTCCATTCCAGGCAACATCCTGGTAAATCTTCTCTGCACCCTCTCCAAAGCTTCCACATCTTTCCTAAAGTGAGGCGACCAGAACTGCACACAGTTCTCCAAATGTGGCCTAACCAAGGTCCTGTACAGCTGCAACATCACCTCACGACTCTTGAATTCAATCCCTCTGCTAATGAACGCTAATACACCACAGGCCTTCTTACAAGCTCTATCCACCTGAGTGGCACCTTTCAAAGATCTACGAACATAGACCCCAAGATCCCTCTGCTCCTCCACTTACTAAGAACCTTACCATTAACCCTGTATTCCACATTCTTATTTGTCCTTCCAAAATGGACAACCTCACACTTGACAGGTTGAACTCCACCTGCCACTCCTCAGCCCAGCTCTGCATCATATCTAAGTCCCTTTGCCGCCAACAACAGCCCTCCTCACTATCCACAACTCCACCAATCTTCGTATCATCTGCAAATTTACTGACCCACCCTTCGACTCCTTCTTCCAAGTCATTAATAAAAAATACAAATAGCAGAGGACCCAGAACTGATCCCTGTGGAACTCTACTTGTAACTGGGCTCCAGGCTGAATATTTACCATCTACCACCACTCTCTGACTTCGACCGGTTAGTCAGTTTTCTATCCAACTGGCTAAATCTCGCTCTATCCCATGCCTCCTGACTTTCCACATGAGCCTATCATGGGGAACCTTATCAAATGCCTTACTAAGGGCTTTTGCCCGAAACGTCGATTTCGCTGCTCCTTGGATGCTGCCTGAACTGCTGTGCTCTTCCAGCACCACTAATCCAGTTACTAAAATCCAGTTACACTGCATCCACTGTTCTACCCTCATCCACATGCTTGGTCACCTCCTCAAAGAATTCAATAAGACATGTAAGACAAGACCTACCCCTCACAAATCCGTGCTGGCTTTCCCTTACCAAGCAGTGTCTTTCCAGATACTCATAAATCCTATCCCTCAGTACCTTTTCCATTACTTTGCCTACCACTGAAGTAAGACTAACTGGCCTGTAATTCCCGGGGTTATCCCTATTCCCTTTTTTGAACAGGGGCACAACATTCGCTACTCTCCAGTCCCCTGGTACCACCCCGTTGACAAGTGAAGACGAAAAGATCATTGCCAACAGCTCTGCAATTTCCTCTCTTGCTTCCCACATAATCCTAGGATATATCCCATCAGGCCCGGGGGACTTGTCTATCCTCAAGTTTTCAAAATGTCCAACACATCTTCCTCACTAACAAGCATCTCTTCTAGCTTACCAGTCCGTTTCACACTCTCCTCTTCAACAATACGGTCCCTCTCGTTCGTAAATACTGAAGAGAAGTACTTGTTCAAGACCTCTCCTATCTCTTCCGACTCAATACACAGTCTCCCACCACTGTCCTTGATCGGACCTTCCCTAGTTCTCGTCATTCTCATGTTTCTCACATACACATAAAATGCCTTGGGGTTATCCTTGATCCTACCCGCCACAGATTTTTCACGCCCTCTCTTAGCTCTCCTAATCCCTTTCTTCAGCTCCCTTCTGGCTATCCTGTATCCCTCCAACGCTCTGTCTAAACCTTGTTTCCTCAACCTTGTGTAAGCCTCCTTCTTCCTCTTTACAAGACATTCAACCTCCCTTGTCAACCAAGGTTCCCTCACACGACCATCTCTTCCCTGCCTGACAGGTACATACATATCAAGGACACGTTGTATCTGTTCCTTGAAAAAGTTCCACATTTCCAAACATTCTTTCCCTGACAGCCTATGCTCCCAACTTATGCTCCTCAGATCCTGTCTTACAGCATCGTATTTACCCTTCCCCCAATTGTAAAACCTACCCTGTTGCACACAACTATCTCTCTCCATAACCAAGGTGAAAGTCACAGAATTGTGGTCACGATCACCAACATGTTCACACATTAACAAGCCCATCACTTTTCCCGGTTCGTTACCAAGTACCAAATCCAATATGGCCTCCCCTCTGGTCGGACAATCTACATACTGAGTTAGAAAAGCTTCCTGGACACACTGCACAAACACCGCTGCAGGTATCCCAGGCTGCTATGTCATTCAGAGAAGGACATCTGCCCATCCTCACGTAGTCTGCACGACATAGCCACAGCAAAGTATTTGCCTCCCAATTACCCTCTTCAAAGGCCAAGAAAGTTATTCAGTTCAAGGGCAGCTTGGACTGGGCAAGAAAGGCTGGTCAGCCAGAGACACCCATACCCCATACCTGACTTAATAAATAATCCATTCGGATGGTCCCACTGGAACCGTGATGGGACCAGGGTCCTGGCCGATCATATCAGTAGGTTTATGGACAGGGCTTTAAACTGACAGAGAGGATTCTGGGACTGGGTTCAGGTGAAAGGAGCTTTCCAAATCCAAAGAGAAAAGGTGAAGCATTGGAGCAGCATGGGGATGTGACTGAAGACAAGCAGAAAGGAACAGAAAGGGACAGAGTTTAACTAAAATTGTACATCAGCGAAAAGATTTGTGACAGAAGATTGTGGGAAAGAGTAAGTTATGTTTTTTTTAATGGACAATGTCACTGTAATAAGGTAGATGGATTTGTGACACAGAGATAAAAGAGATTTAGACACCAGGGAGATATGGATATAGGGTGAACAAAAATATTCAATAGTTCACAATCAGGAAAAATGGGTAACACTAACAATAATGGATAACAAAGGCATTACAGAGAAAGCATTTGGCTGCAGATCAAGAAGTAGAGTCAGTCTGAATGTACATTCTGGCTACTATTGCCAAGGACACAAGTAGCAGAACAGTTTTAGCCACTGAACAGTATTCCATTGCTCATCACTGCATTACACAGGAACTCATTGGAATTTTTTAACAAAGGCATTGTGGCAATTTTGGAAAACCTCAATATTCTTATAATCTGGGACATTCACACGGTCAACATTGATATTGGAAGAGGACTTAGGTTATTTTTTTTCAGTATTTCTTTGAAAAACACATTGTGCAACTGTTAAGTGACATAACTATCGCAGAGCGACCTTGTAATGAAACTTAGTGAATGAGTCATGTCACCTGCAGAGATCCTTCGGGAAATTGTGATAAAGTGCAGTTTAAATAAATATAAAGTTTTAAAGTGAATCACAGAGGACAAGCTGCAACTAGAAACAAAAATAGCCAATTACATGTGTGTGAGAGGAGAACTGACCAAGGTAGACAGGCTAAACAGACTGAGACATGTATCTGTAAATGGACAGCAGAAAACATTTGAAGGAACAGTGTAAAACGCTCAACAGAAGGACATTCCATTGAAACAGTATAAACCTCAGCAAGAAATCACCATTGGTCCCGCACTCAGGACAAAAGGGATCATACTAGATTATGAGGCTGAGAAGATCTCCAAAAAGTACTTAAAATCCTGAAGTGAGAGTGTTTTAGGAGTAAATGTTAAATAGATTGCAAAGGGTATGCTAGAAGGAGGAGGGCAGTGGGAAGGGGAACCATGGTCAGGGTTTATTGACAGAATAGGAACAGGGAGAGGTGAAGGTGCTTGAGGTGGTGAGAGTGTTACAGAGAGTGGTCAGGGTTGGAACGGTGTTACAAAGCCAGTACGGATTGCTGCAGCTGGCGGGGTTTGCAGAGGTAGGGAGGGACATATGTATTTTTATTTATTCATTCATGGGATGTGGGTGTCACTGCCTGGACTAACATTCTTTGATCCAACTGCTAATTACCCAGAGGGTAGCTCAGAGTCAGCCATATTGCTGTGGGTCTGGAGTCTCATGTCGGCCAGACCAGGTTAGAATATTTGATGTCCTTCCCTAAAGGAGATTAGTTAACTAGAGGAGTTCTTCCTCCTGATCAACAATGTTTTTATGGTGGCCCCACCAATATCTTTTACAGCCACAACATGACATCCCAACTCTTCCTCTTAATGCTCTCCCCAATGAAGGTAACCACCCCAAATGCCTGCTTCACCAGTCTGTCTATCTGTGACACCACATTCAAAGAACTGTGTACCTGCATCCCTGGGTCTCTGACTGACAACACTACCCAGGACCCGAACATTAACTGTACAAGTCCAACCCTGGTTTGTTTCACCAAAATGGAACACCTCACCTTTATCTAATTAAACTCCATCTGCTATTCTTCAGCCCACTATCCCAGCAGTACTGTTCATCCTTTTGGTATCAGAGATAACCTTCTCCACTGACCACTTTACCACCAATTTCAGTGACACCCAAAATCCTTACTTTACCAGGAAACCAATATTCCCATCCAAACCATTTATCCAAATGACGAACAACAGTGGACCCACACCACCGCTGGCCCCACGCCTCCAGTCAGAAAAACAACATGTCTCCCACCATCAAGCAAATTTTGTATCCAGTTCAGTAGCTCCTCCTGAATGCCATATCCTTTTTACATTGATCTGAGCTTATTACCCAGTTTACCAGACAGAACACAGAACAGTTCAGCACAAGACCCTTCGGTCAAGATTTCATGCCAACCTTTTATCCAACTGTAAGATCAAACTAGCCTACATACCCTTCATTTTACTATTGTCCATGTATCTGTCCAAGAGTCTATTAAATGTCCCGAATGTGTCTATTTTTACTACCACCATTGGCAGTCCATCCAACCACCTACCATTCTCTATCCTCTTATCCATTCTCCATTCACCTTAAAATTACACCCCCTTGTAATAGCCATTTATGCCAGAGGAGAAAAAGTCTCTCACTATTCACTCACTCTGTGCATCTCATTACCTTGTTCACCTCTACCAAGACACCCCACCCCCTTCTTCTCTCCAATGAGAAAAGCCTTATCTCCCTCAAACTTTCTCCATAAGAAATGCCCTCCATTCCAGGCTGCATCTTGGTAAATCTCCAGTGTCCGCTCTCTAAAACTTGCACACCCTTCCTGTAAAGATGGGATGAGAAATGAACACAATATTCCAAGTGTGGTCTCACCAGGTCGCTATAAAGATGCAGTAAAACCTCACGGCTCTTGAAATCAATCCCCTTGCTAAGAAAAGCCAACACAACATATGACTTTTTAGCAACCCTATCAATGTGCGTACCAACTTGAGGGATCTATGGACATGGACGCCATGATCTCTCTGTTCCTCCACAATGCCAAGTATTCTATATTCAGGTTCAACCTTCCAGAATGAATCACTTCACACTTTTCCAGATTGAACTCCATCTGCCACCTCCAGCCCAGCTCTGCGTCCTGTCAATGTCCCATTGCAACCGACAACAGCCCTCCACATTCCCCACCACTCCATCAACCTTCGTGTGATTGGCAAACTTACTAACCCACTCTCCAACATCCACATCCAAGTCATTAACAAAATTTAAAAAGAGCACAGAGTCCCAGAGCTGATTGTTACAGAACACCACTGGTCACTGAGCGCCATGCTCAATACGCTCCATCTGCTGCCATACTCTGTCTTCTCTGGGCCATCCGATCCTGTATCCAGACAGACAGATTTCCCTGTATCCCAATCATCCTTCTTTTCTGAATGAGCCATCAACGTATTCTGTCATATCCTCAAAGAATTCAATAAGGTTTGTGAGGCATGACCTGCCCCTCACAAACCCATGCTGTCTCTAATTTAACTATGGCTTTCCAAGTAGTCATAAATCCTTTCTTTAGAGTTCTCGCCAATAAACTTCACACCACATACATTAGACCAAATCTGTAATTTACAGAATTCTACCTCCGTAACATGGTCCAGACGCTACAAATCTTCTCTCCTCTGCCATGTTCCCCAGAAGGGCACTGGAGGGTGGTGGGGATTACAGAGATAGGGAGGGATATCAGGACACGAGGATTTTGCAGACATTAGGAGGGTTGCAATGCCAAAAGGAGGCTTCAGTAATTGTGAGGTTTCATGGTGATGAAGGCATTTGAGGAGGGACGGAGGTAGGATTGTAGGGAAATGAGAGATTTCTCAATTTAGGTGCTTTGTTCGGACTGCAAGAGGTTACTGAGTTGGGGAGGTTTAAGCACTGGTGGATATTACATAAACTTGTGGTTTTGGTTGAAATGCAGGAAGAGGATTCAGGAAGCTGGAGAGTATGGGGTCTGAACGAGGTTACACAAATGGGAAGAGTTTTCAGGAGTGGAGGTGTTCACAGAGACAGCAATGGTCTGATCTGGAGCAGAGGACCCAGATTGGGAGGGACGTGGGGACTGGAGGTGGTTTCACAGGGAGGGAGGACCATAGGGCCACAGGAAGTTACATAAATGTCGAGAGGTGTAGGGCCGACAGGTTCATGGAGTTGGGAATGTTGGGAGGGATAGAGAAGTTTACAGGGATAAGGATGTTTGTAGGACAGGGCTGGATTACACAGACAAGGACTGTTTTAGGGAGCTGAGCAGATTACAGAGATAAAGAGGTTTGTATCATCTGGCGGAACAAACAGAGATATGGAGGGTCATCGTGACTGAAGATGTTTATAGATATGGGAAGGCTTAGGTTCTGGGGGTTATTTAGACTTGGAGGCTGTGGAATCTGGATTCTTTTTTGAGAGATTGGGTAGCAAGATTAGTTGGAGACAGTTTCACAGATAAGGGAGCATAGCACAAACAGGAGTAAGTTCCTGCGGTAGGGAGGGTTCGAGTGGAGAGTGATGTTTACACAGATGGGGGGGTAAGAGCTGGAGAAGGTCATGGAGATGAGTAAATGTTTGGAGATACAGGAGGAGCTTACATTGACAGGGTGGGTGATAGTGACGGGAGGATGTTACATTGTGAATGAGTCTTGTAGGAACAGGACCGGGAGAGGCACAGGCATTGGAGTAGGATCTACAGATCGGGAGTGTTGCAGGGACCTGAGAGGATAACACAGAGAGGGATGGTGGTAGGGTCTCCACAGACTGATGGTGTTTTAGGGACTGGAAGAGGTTTGGTCGATAGGGAGGGCTGTAAGAGCTGCAGGAGCTTATGGAAAGTTGAAGCGTTGGAGCAGTTCACAGAGGGAGGGTTCTCCGACAGGAGTAGATCACAGATAGTGAGGGATGTGTGGCCTGAGAATGTAAAAGAGCGGGGAGTTTTCAGGACTGGAAGATATTACACTGACAGGGATAGTTGAAGAGACTGTAGCAAAAATGGATGGAGATGGTTACACAGATAGGGAGGTGAGTAGGGACTGAAGGTGAATACATAGACATGGAGGGTTGTATTGTTAGACGGAGCTGAGAGGGATAGGGACTGGTGTAGGGATTTACACAGATAGGGAAGTTTGTGTTTTTGGAGAAGGTTACAGTGATACAGACAGTGTTAAAGAGTGTGGCATGGACTACAGAGGAGCTCAGAGAGAATGAATTATGGGGAGTGGAGGAGATTACAGACACAGAGATGGCTGTCGGTTTGAAAAGAGCTTCTACAGATCCTCAGTGCTGTAAGACTGGAGGGAGGTTGCAATAATAAGGGTTACCGACACTTAATGACTTTTTTGATAGAGAGAAAGTCTCAGAACGGAATTGTCAAAAGGAAGTAGAGACAGTCCAGATGGGTTTACACAGATATAAATGTTTTTGGTGGTTTCAGGATGGAACAGTGATTGGGAGTGATGTAACAAATGGCAATAGTTATAGGGATTGTTCTAAAAGCAGGAAGAGATGACAGTCATATCGATCGTGGTAAGGACTGGAGAAGCTGACATCGCCAAGGAGTGTTTTAGAAACTGTTGGAGATTATACATATAAGGAGAGTATTGGGGATGAGGCAAGGTTCAAGAGACAGGGATGGTTGACAGGACTGGACAATAACTTGAATAAAATCTCCACAGTGTGGAAACCGGCCGTTCAGCCCAACAAGTCCACACCAACGCCTCTAAAGAGCATCCGAACCAGACCCATCCCTCTTCCTGTCCAATAAACCCTGCATTCCTCATGGTGAACTCACCTAAACCACACTTGCCTGAATACTACAGTCAATTTATGATGGCTAATCACGTATCGTGCAAATGTTGGACTATGGCAGGAAACCAGAGCCCCTGGAAGAAACCCACACATTCGGGGCGAGAACATGCAAAGTCCACACAGAGAGTCGGCCAAGGCTGGAATTGAAGCCAGGTTCCAGGCACAGTGAGGCTGATTATACAGAGCACTGCAGAGATTGGACTAGGTCACAAAGTTCACAAGGGTTTATTGGAACAGGAGGAAAATATAGTCAGGAACAGGAGAAGCTTACATAGATGGTGTCCATGAGAGGGACTGGAGGTGGTTAACGCTTTAGGGAGGGTTGTGCATTCTTTCGACAATTAGAGATAGGGACTGTTGGGGAGACTGGATGAAATTAGTCATACTCAGAGTTGTCCACACTGAGTAATTGCAGATGGAGTTTACTTCTGATCACTGTGAGGTAATCACTGTGGGAAGTCTCATAAGCGAAGGATATACATCATGAAGGGTAGGTCCTGCTAGAAAACTGAGTAACACCGGGACCTTGGTGGGCAAGTCCCTGATTGTCTGAAGGTGTCAGCACAGGTTGACAGGGTGGGGAAGGCACCTGAACTGGGAGCAGGAGGGGGACCCACATCCTGATGGGGCGAATTGTTAGAGCTGCCTAAAAAGATATAATCTAATCTGGCAGGGTGTTGGACCTTAAACAGTCATAAGGCCAGAAAGAAGATTCAGGTTGGTGCACAAGTTAAAGACAGCAATTTCAGCAGACAAGGCAGGCAAGAACATAGCAGGAAATGGAGGAGGGGGAACTGATGATTAAACTGCATTTATTTCAATGCAAGGGGCCTGCCAGCTAAGGAAGATGAACTTAGGGCATGGATTGGAACATGGGACTGGGATATTATAGTTATTACAGAAACACAGCTGAGGGAGGGACAGGACTGGCAGTTCATTGTTTCAAGGTGGAGATGCTTCAGGAAGCATCGGGGGGGGGGGGGGGCAAGAGAGGACGCGTGGTGGTGGGTTTTGATTGCATGAATCATTACATCAGTACCTAGAGAGGATATTCCTGTGGGATCACCCAGTGACACTATGTTAGTGGAACTGAGAAACAAGAATGGGTCATCACACTAACACGATTGTCCTACTGACCCCGAATAATCAGTGGCAGACTGAGGAACAAACATATCAGGAGATCTCAATTCTCAATCATAATAATAGTCCTGTTATGGTTGGGGTTTTTGAACTTTCCAAACCTAGTCTGGGACTGCCAGTGTTCAGTGTGTAAGGGAGGAATTTGCTAATTGTGTTCCAGAAAACTCCCAATCAATATGTAAATGGCCTGAAAAGAGAAAGGGGCAAAACCTGACCTCCCCTTGGGAAACAAGGTAGGGAAAGGGACTGAGGTGTGAGTGGGAAAGCATTTTGCCAAAGTGACTCAAGTCTATTCGTTTGAAAATAGTGCTGGAAAGGGACAGGGCTGGTCCACAGGTTCAAGTTATAAAATGGGGCCAGACTAATCTTGATAATATGAGCCAGGAACTCTCAAAAGCTGATTGGGGAGCCGATTTGCAGGGAAAGGGAAGTCTAGTAAGTGAGAATATTTTAAAAGTGAGATAAATTGAGCGATCACCACCAGCATGTTCCTGTTTGTGTGCAGGTCAATGCTGACAGCATTCGGAAACACTGGCTGTCTACTGACGGTCTGGTCAAGGAAAAGGGGGCACATGTCAGGTATAGCCAGCTGGATCAAGGGAATCCCTGAGGATCACAGGGACTTTAGGAATACACTTTGGGTAGAAATCAGGATTGCAGAAAGTGAACATGCATTAGCTTTGGCAGATAATGATCAAGAGAATCCAAAAGTGATTGTATAAATATATTGAGTAAAAGAGTAACTCGAGACAAAATGCTGTCACTTCAAGATCAATGAGACCATTGATGTGTGGAACAGCACGATATGTCAAAGAACTTAAACACTTTTTTTTAACTCCAGAACTTATTGAGGACAAAGACTGGGGAACTCAGGGAACAAGAGTAATATGTTAGACCACATTTGGAGTTCTCTGCAATTCCAGTATCCCCGCTATAGGAAGGATGTTGTGAAAGTTGAAAGTGTTCAGAAAAGATTGACAAGATGTTCCCAGGGTTGTTGCTGAATAAGCTGGGGTTATATTCTCTGGAGCATCAGAGACTGAGGGGTGACCTGACAGAGGTTTATATAAACATGAGGGGTATGGATTGGGTAAACATTCAAGGTCTTTTCCCAGGGGTTGGAGAGTCTAAATCTAGAGGGCATAGGTTTAAGGTTAAAGGGGAAAGGTTTAAACGGCACTGCAGGGACAGCTTTTTTATGCACACGGTGGTGTGTGCATGGAATGAGCTGAGAGAGAAAGTAGCAGATACCGATACTATGACTACATTTAAGAGATATTTGGATGGGTATATGAACAATAAGGGTTTAGAAGTACATGGGCCAAATGCTGGTAAATGGGATGTATTTACTTAGATCTTCTGGTCAGCATCGACGAGTTGGATCGAGGGTCTGTTTCCATGCTGTACATCTCTATGACTTGAAAAGAGTGCATGTTAAAGAAGGTTTTAAAACACAAAGCTATGGAAAGCCCAAGGACCTGATTAATTGAGTCACAGAACATTGTGCAGCCCCGAGCAAAGATATTTGTGCCATTGATAGCCATGTGTGATGTGCTGGAAAGGCTGGAGGGTGGCATAGTGGACAGTGAAGATGTTGTAATCGACGATAAAGCGGATGGCCCTCAGGACAACTCTGTACAACCCTGTTACGGTGGACGCTGCAAGACGTGTCAGATTGTGGATACAGATACCACTATTATGCGTGGGGACACCTCCCACCTTGTACATGGCAGGTACTCATGTAACTCACCCAACTTTGTCTGTCTTATACTATGCAGGCAATGATGCCCTGAGTCATGGTACATTGGGGAAACCGAGCAAAGGCTAAGACAATGGATGAATGTGCACCACACAACAATCAACAGACAGGAGGGTTCCCTCCCAGTTTGGGAACACTTCAGTGGTCCAGAACATTCAGCCTCGGACCTTCGAGTGACCATCCTCCAAGGTGGACTTCGGGACAGGCAGCAGAGAAAAAAGTGGCCGAGCAGAGGCTCCGGGACCTTGGGTTCATGTCACATTACAGGTGATCACCATTACACTACAAACACACAGATATTCCTACACACACACACTCTCACATACACATGGACACAGGTACACACAGACGCGCACACAGACACCCACACACAACCTTATAGACACGCACACTCCCACACTTACACATGCACCCCCTCACAAACTTAAGACACTCTGCACTCACTACACACACACTTTCCCACACTCACAACCCCCACCCCAGACAGACACACACAGACAGACAAAGACCCACAGACACACATATATTTTGTGGGGTGAATTTGTACTTGCAGGATTACATTGTACTTTGCTCAAAAACTGCATGCATTCATGTAGAACTCTGTTTTCTCACTTTTTAGATGATAATCAATCTAAATATCAGGGCATAGACAGAGAACACAGCGGGCTAACACCTTCACATATTGTCTACCTATCACCATTGTTAACTGCTAACCCGAGAATGCAACTTTAAAAAACAGTTTTGTGATTTACACATGAAAGAAGTGAAACTATCACTGTCTTCTAAACGATGAAAGGCTTAACAGACAATCAATTTTTCAATGTATAATGTCAGTTCCATCACACTGTAAATTTTTGTTATAAATTCTGTGTTATGATCGAGCTCTCCACTATCACCTGATGAAGGAGCGTCATTCCAAAAGCTAGTGTGCTTCCAATTAAACCTGTTGGACTATAACCTGGTGTTATGTGATTTTTAACTCTCTTCAGTAAGGTAGATTGATTTGTGACACAGAGATAAAAGAAATTTGGACACCAGAGAGATGTGGTTACAGGGCGAACAAAAGGTGGGCATAAATATTCAATCGATCACAACCTTGTGGAAACTCAGGCAAAATGGGTAATGCTAACAATAATGGATAACAAAGGCAGTACAGAGAAATAATTTGACCTCAGATCATGAAGTAGAGTCAGTCTGAATGTAAATTCTGGTTACTACTTGCCAATGACACAAGCAGCAGAACAGTTTTAGCCACCGAACAGCATTCCATTGCTCATCACTGCATTACAGGAACTCATTGGAATTTTTTAACAAACACTTTGCGATAACTTTGGGAAACTTCAACATTCCCATAATCTGGGACAGTCACACTAACAACAGTGATATCGGAAGAGTAGTTCAGAGAATATTTTTTTCAGTGTTTCTTTGAATAATAAATTGTGCAACTGGCTAGGGACATAACTATCTCAGAGCGATCGTAGGGTGATCAAACTTAGTGAATGAGTAATGTCAACTGGAGAGATCCTTCGGGAAATTGTGATAAAGTGCAGTTTAAAGAAATATAAAGTTTTAAAGTGAATCACAGAACGGACATGCTACAACTAGAAACAAAAACAGTCAATGACATGGGTTTGAGATGAGAACTGACCAAGGTAAAGAGGCGAAACAGACTGAAATATGTGCCTGTAAATGAACAGTGGAAAACATTTGAAAGGACAGTGTAAATCACTCAACAAAAGAACATTCCACTGAAACAGACAAAACCTCAGCAAGAAATTCCCACCGGCCCCTCACTCAGGACAAAATGCATCATATTAGTTTATGAGGCTTAGAAGATCACCACAAAGTACTTAAAATCCTGAAGTGAGAGAGAGAGTTTTATGAGTTAAAGGGATTGCAAAGGGTCTGCGAGCAGGAGTTGGGCAGTGGGAAAGGGAATCAGTGTCAGGGTTCAATGTCACAAAAGGAACAGAGAGAGATGAAGGTGCCGGAGGTGGTCAGAGTGTTGCGGAGAGTGATCAGGGCCTGAACGATGTTACAAAACCAGTCCGGATTGCTGCAGCTGGAGGGGTTTGCAGAGGTAGAGAGGGACATATGTATTTTTATTTATTCATTCATGGGATATGGGTGTCACTGTTAATTACCCAGAGGACAGCTCAGAGTCAGCCATATTGCAATGTGTCTGGAGTCACATGATAGCCAGGCCAGGTTAAAATGTCAGATGGTCTACACACAAGGAGGTCAGTGAACCAGATGAGTTCTTCCCACTGAACAACAATGATTTTATGGTGACCTGACCAATGTCTTGTAAAGATACAACATGACATCCCAAATCCTACTCTCAATGCTCTCCCCAATGGAGGTAACCATCCCAAACATCTACTTCACCAGCCTGTCTACCTCTGACACAACTATCAAAGAACTGTACCTGCATCCCTGGGTCCCTGACTGACAACACTACCCAGGGTCCGAACATTAACTGTACAAGTCCAGCCCTGGTTTGTTTCACTAAAATGGAACACTTCACCTTTATCTAATTAAACTCCATCTGCTATTCTTCAGCTCACTATCCCATCAGTCCTGTTCATCCTGTTGTATCACAGATAACCTTAATCACTGTCTTGTTTACCACCAATTTCAGTGTCACCCAAAAAACTTATTTAACTTACTTAACAATATTCCCATCCAAACCATTTATCCAAATGACAAACAACAGGGGACCCACTCCACCGCTGGTCACATGCCTCTAGTCAGAAAAACAACATGTCTCCCACCACCCTCTGTCTCCTACCATCAAGCCTAATTTTCTGTCCAGTTGACTAACTCCTCCTGAACGCCATAACCTTTTACACTTATCTGAGCTTATTACCCAGTTTACCATACGACACGTAGAACACAGAACAGTACAGAACAAGACCCTTCGGCCGTGATGACATGCCAATCTTTAATTCGACCGGAAGATCAAAACTAAAAGTGACATATAGTGTTTAATTCAGATAAAGGCGAGGTGCTGCATTTTGGGAAAGTAAATCTTAACAGGACGTATACACTTAATGGTAGGGTCCTAGGGAGTGTTGCTGAACCAAGAGACCTTGAGGTGCAGGTTCATAGCTCCTTGAAGGTGGAGTCGCAGATAGGTAGGATAGTGAAGAAGGTGTTTGTTATGCTTTCCTTTATTGGTCAGAGTATTGAGTACAGGAGTTGGGAGGTCATGTTGCGACAGTACAACACATTGGTTAGGCCACTGTTGTAATATTGCGTGCAATTTTGGTTTCCTTACTATCGGAAAGATGTTGGGAAACTTGAAAGGTTTCAGAAAAGATTTACAAGGATGTTGCCAGGACTGGAAGATTTGAGCTATAGGGAGAGGCTGAACAGGCTGGGGCTGTTTTCCTTGGAGCGTCGGAGGCTGAGGGGTGACATTACAGAGGTTTACAAAATTATGAGGGGCATGGATAGGGTAAATAGACAAAGTCTTTTCCCTGGGGTTGCGGTGTCCAGAACTAGAGGGCACAGGTTATGGATGAAAGGGGAAAGATATAAAAGAGACCTAAGGGGCAACTTTTTCATGCAGAGGGTGGTATGTGTATGGAATGAGCTGCCAGCGGAAGTGGTGGAGACTCATACAATTGCAACATTTAAGAGGTATTTGGATGGGTATATAAATAGCAGGGGTTTGGAGGGATATGGACCGGGTGCTGGCAGGTGAGACTAGATTGGGTTGGGATGTCTGGTCAGCATGGACAGGTTGGACTGAAGTGTCTGTTTCCATGTTGTACATCTCTACGACTCTAACTTCCATACCCTTCATTTTATTCTCATCCATGTGCCTATCCAGAAGTATATTAAATGTCCCGAATGCATCTAATTTTACCGCCACCGCTGGCAGTGCATTCCACTCAGCCACGACTCTATATGTAACGAACCTACCTCTGAAATCTTAACCATCCACTAATCACCCGAAAATTATACCCCCTTGTAATAACTATTTATATGAGGGTAAAAAATATCTCTCTCTATACAGTCTATCTATGACTCTCATCACCTTGTTCACCTCTGCCAAGTCACACCTCACCCTTCTTCACTCCAATGAGAAAAGCCTTAGCCCCCTCAACCTTTCTTCAGAAGTCATGCCCTCCAGTACAGGCAGCATCCTGGTAAATCTCCTCTTCACCCTCTCTAAAGCTTCCACAGCCTTCCTGTAATGAAGGGACCAGAACTGAACACAATATTCAAAGAGGGGTCGAAGTAGGGCTCTATAGAGCTGCAGCATAACCTCACAGCTTTAAAACTCAATCCCCAAACTAATGAAATCCCACACAATATATTGCTTCTTAACAAGCCAATCAGCTTGGGTGGCTACTTTGAGGGATCTATGGACTTGGAACCCAAGATTCCTCTGCTCCTCCACACTGCCAAAGATCCTACCTTTAACTCTGCATTCTGCATTCAAATTCAATCTTCAAAATGAATGACTTCACATTTTTCCCAGATTGAACTCCATCTGCCACTTCTCAGCCCAAATCTGCATCCTGTCAATGTTCCACTGCAACCTACAACAGCCCTCCACACTATCAACCACTCCACCAACCTTTGTGTCATTGTGAAACTTACTAACCCCTCTTTCAATCACACATCCAAGTCATTCATAAACTCACAAAGAGCAGAGGTCCTGTAACCTCTCCCTGCAGAAAACCACTGGTCACTGAGCTCCAGGATGAATGCTTTCCATCTATCATCACCCTCTGTCTTCTGTTTACCAGTAATCCTGTATCCAGACAGACAGGTTTCCCTGTATCCCATGCCTCCGTACTTTCTGAATGAGCCATAAAGATGTTTTGTCACATTCTCAAAAGATTCAATAAGACTTGTAAGGCATGACCTGCCCCTTACAAAACCATGCTGAATATCTCTAATCAAACTATGGTTTTCCAAGGAATAATAAATCCTGTCTCCCAGAGACCTCTCCAATAATCTGCACACCACAGACATAAGACGGACAGGTGTGCAATTCCCAGGATTATCCCTATTCCCTTTCCTGAACAAGGGAATAATATTTTCCTGCCTCCAATCATCTGGTCGACTCCAGTGGACAGTGAGGCTGCAAAGGTCATCACCAGGTGCTCAGTAATCCACTCCCTCAGTTGCTGTAGTAACTTTGGACACATCCAGTCTGGTTCAGTGACTTATGTATCCTTATCTTTTACAAAATTCTCAGCACATCCTCCTTCTTAACATCCACTTGTTCGCGTACATCAGCCTGCTTCACGCTGTCCTCACAAATGACAAGACCCTTCTCAGCAGTGAATACTGAGGCATAGTATTCATTCAGGACTTCCCCTTCCTCCTGTGACTCCAGGCACAAGTTCCTTCCACGATCCCAGATTGGCCTAATCCTCACTCTGGCCTTGCTCTTGTTCCTCGTATAAATGGAGAATACCTCACGGTTTTCCTTAATCCTTCCCAACAATGCTTTTTCATGCACCAGGAGCTTGGACATGGTCAGTCACAGTGCCCAGCACAGTGAGTCAGGGGGAGTCTTAGATCCCAGTCAGCGAGCTTGGACACGGTCAGTCACGGTGCCCAGCACAGTGAGTCAGGGGGAGTCTCAGATCCCAGTCCGGGAGCTTGGACATGGTCAGACAGCCTCTCGAGGTTGTTAGCGTCAGGATACATCCCCTGTGAGGGGGTGAGGAGCTGAATGTTGGAGACACCCTTAATCCTCTTGGATCTTTCTCTCCTATTGTGGGATGGTTCCATCTGAAATGTGAAAATTAGCAAGAGGTATTAAGGGAGATGGAAAAGGTTGGTACAGCTGTTAGTGCTGGGACAGCTGAGGGAAAGGTGGGGAGGTGTCCTGAGTGAGTGAGTGGGCAGCACAGACACCAGGCAGAGTTGGGGAGAGGGACCGAGAAGAGGTTAGAGAGAGACCGAGAGAAGGTGCTGCATTTAGGGAGAGTGAGAGAACATGCACCTTGGTGGGAGGTGGGTGCAGTAACAGAGAGAGAGTGAGGGAGAGGGCACGAAGTGCAGATGGTTGCACTTACCCTGGTGGAGGGGAGAAGGTCACTGACCTCCTTCCTACACTGCTGAGCATTCACCCAGAACGCTGGCACCTCACTGACCCAGGGGTCAGCTTCGGACCAAGCAGGCAGGGTGTGGTGTCGTGGCCTCCCTTGCCAGTCCTGGAGGAAGATAATGTCCCTCTCCTGCATTATGCAATCCACCAGAACATCAGGGGCTTGGCCACAAAGTGGGGCCCCAGGTTTACCGTGTCTGCCATGTCCATACCAGGTTTGGCTTGCCAATCTAAGATTGTACTGTCATTTTAATAATGGCACCTAGAACAGGGAGGCTGGTGCATTCTGGGATATCCAGGCAGTGGGCAGTTGTTATGACGACGAAGGGGAAAATCATCGTGTTAGTGTCAGTTGAGAAGATAACCATGTGTGCAGTGAGGGTTATTGATGAGGCAGATTGGGGATGGTATCATGAGAAAATGCACTTCACCTTGTGGAGAGAAACCCTCCATGAAACTGGACTAAAATGAGACTTGACCAAATCAGAAGATGGGTTCAGGCCTCTATCTGTCTGAATCAAAATAGGGATGCAGTGTGAAATATTGGGAGCGACAAACTTGGAGCGGAGAATTTTACAGGAGATTCAAATCCTTAAAATGGGGTAACACCATGTTCCAGACTGTGAAAAGAAGCCGGCGAAAATTTGCTTCCTTAGAGTTACCCACATTATCCAATCCTCACTGGATGCAGGGATGGTGCCGGAGGCCTGGAGAATGGCTACTACTGCAACTTTGTTTAATGTAAAACAAGGGACTGACTGAATAGGTCGCGGCTGGAATTCTGAGACAGTGGATAAACGGTCACTGAGGAAGTCCCAGGGACTCCAGGACAGTTGGTCTGGATTTGTTCAAGGAAGATCGTGTGTAATTAATCTGACTGTGTCGGTCTGAGGCACTAACCTGCAACTGCATGTGAATTTCTTGGATTTGACGAGAGATCCCATGGCAGACTGTTTAAAAACAGAAACTATAGGATCCAGGGGAATGGAGCAAACAACCCAGAGAAGTGCAAGACAAGGCATTTGGGGACATCGACAATAGAGAGGAATGCAGAATAAAATGAGAATATGGTCAGTGTGGGCAGATAAACGAAGGTAGCTGAAACATCAATAATCTCGTTAATGTGGCAAATGGCATTATTTCCTCTATCAGACAAAATAATGAACTTCAGAGCAGGAAGCTTATGCTGGAACTGTATAAGTAATGAGTTCAGTCAGAGCTTGGGGACTGTGTGCAGTTCTGGTCAATCCATCACATGGAAGGATGGCATTGGACTGGAGAGAGTACAGAGGAGATTCTCCACCCTGTGAACGGGGAAGTGCAGTTATGGGGAAAGATTGGAACGGAGGATGCTGAGAGGAGATTTGATTGGGGTGCACATATTGTCAGGGACATGGGTAGAAAGGGAGACAACATCTTGTTGCTGTTAGAGAGCTCAATTACCAGCGATGAATCTTTAATGTAATTGGATGAAATATTAGAGAAGTGGTGAAGAAAGTTGTTATTTCACCCAGAGTATGGTAGGGACTTGGGAGTCACACATGGAAGCGGAGTAGATGCAGAAATTCTCAAACCATTTTAAAAAGGTGCCGTGATCTGCACCTGAAGTTCTACACTGTCTGGGGAGACAGAACTAGGGCTTTAACAAACGTTACATCTTGTCCAATGCAGACAGTGGACAGAGTCATCTCCTCTATACTGTGCTATTTTCTGAAGTTTTCAAAGGTTACCAATATCTGATAGGATGAATACGCAGTGGTGAGGGATGAGGACAGGGAGCATCAGTGTGTGAATTGATTAGCATCACAATAATATTGATCCCATCCTTTATACATTATACTACTACACTGTGTTGGCCTATTTATCTTTCCTGTAGAAATGGGGAAAACCTTTGATTATCCAGTTCTCAGTCGTGGTCACACTACAGCCACATCTCCACAATCCCAGCTCCATCTGACCTAGCTATTTAAAGCTACAATTTCACTGGCCTTGTTGACAAATTCCCAGCTTCATTCTTGCCTTATTGAAGGCTGCTGTCAGTCAACTAATGTTTCTCACTCTCAATTATTGCATATCATTCTCTCCCATCATTCTGAACTTCACAAAAATAAAATGATCGCTGCACCCCAAAACGTTCCCCTACTGACACTGGATCCACA
This sequence comes from Chiloscyllium punctatum, assembly GCF_047496795.1. NCBI lineage: Eukaryota > Metazoa > Chordata > Chondrichthyes > Orectolobiformes > Hemiscylliidae > Chiloscyllium > Chiloscyllium punctatum. The sequence goes on from NW_027309933.1 coordinate 201,399, forward strand.
TGCCCCATCTCTTTCCCAAGGACCAGGTCCAACAGTACATGCTCTCTTGGGCTGCACACACTCTCCTGAAGTGTGCTCTCCTCCATATAATCTAGGGATACTGGTCCCTTATGACCCTGCACCACAATAACCCAGTCAATATTTGGATAAATTAAGTTTCCCAGTATAACTAATCTGTAGCATTATCATCGCTCTCAAATGCCCCTGCATATTTATTCTCTCCACCCTTTCCAATGGTTGCTGGCTGATAGACTGTACCTCACAGTTTAATTGTATACTTTTTGTTCTGTAGCTCCAGCCAAATTCATTCTGTCCTTGGACGGATCCTCTTTCTCTTGGACCCCTTAACTAATGCTAATCTCAACCAATACTTCTACCTTCATCCTTTCTCTTCACTTCTATCATTTTGAAATCCTTTATCCCCAGCAATATTTAACACCCAGTCCTGCTATTCCTTGAGCCAGCTCTCGGTGATCAGTCCATCAGATTACCACACAGCAATCTGCAACTGGAACTCCCCACACTCCGAGTATTCATGTCCATGCAGAATACCTCAAATTAAGGCTTTCTGTCTTACTCCATCTTCCACTGACATACTTGTTGTTGGAAATTAGTACCAACTGTATCTCCTATTATTTTGAGAATCTTGGTAGTCTCCTCCACTATTCCTTTTTGGATCCCATACACACGCCAAGTTATTTTCAATTCCACCCACACACCCCAGAAGGAATTCAGTCCCAGCTCTGTCACATGTTAGCCCATCCAGTTTGTACAGTTGCTGTTTTCCCCAGAGTAAGTGCCAATGATCCAGGAATCTGAAGCCCTTCCTGCTGCACCATCGTTCCAGTCACACTCTCATCTACCTAAAACTCTGAGTCCTGTTCTCACTTGGACACGCCCTGGGAGTATTCCAGGGATTGATACATTTGAGTTCCCATTTGCTAACCATCCACCTAGCTCCCTAAATTCTGATTCCCAGACCACTTCACTTTTCCTACCTATGCCATCCCTACCAACGTGGACATGAGCTTTGACTGCTCACTGGCCACCAGACGATTGTCGTGCAGACACAGTAACATTCTTAACCCCACTATCCTGGAATTACAGACATACTTACACCTTCTTCACTTTCCTGACTCCTCTGTGACTATTGCTCCTCCTTCCTTCTCCCTCCACTCCTATACAGTCAGGCTGCTTGTGGGACCACAGACATGGCTCTGACTGCACCTTCATCAGCTTCCGAAATGGGAAACTGAATTGTGAGGGAGACGTCAAGCTATACCTGGATTCCCTGGCTGTTTCTCTTCGATTGCCTAGACCTTATCCCTTAATTATTCCAGGCTGTCATGTCTGCAGGGTGGTCTGTTCTGTGTGTGTGCTATCCCCATAACTCTCAGCATGACAGAGTGTCTCGTCACTGTCTGAGCTCCACGACCCAGTGTTCATCGAGGACATGAGCAGGTGCTCTGACTTCCCAATGTAACAGAACACATTTTCCATTTGACAAGCATGCCTTGCCATGTCTTAAAATGCAATATGTCTAGAGTAACTTACTTAATTACTTAGAATTAAGTTAACATCAGGGACATCATAATATGTTAAGTCCCTTATTACACTGTGGCTTACTGAGCGTAATTTATTATACTGGCTCAGAATTTCACATCCCCCTCATATTTCTGAGATCAATCTTTACTTCAGAAGTTAAAAAGTAAATTTGCTGACTTACAGCAATTAACTGACAGTTACTAATAACGGTGTATTTATTAGCCAATGAACATACAGCCTTTTCTGTGATGGCTCTTGCACTTCATTCAAACTCAGTGCAGGCAGGTCCCAGCAGCAGAAGGTTTTCTCTGTGACTCCCAGATACGTGTAATCCTCCAGCTCCCACTACACTCTGCTCCCTCACAGGGTCACCTTGTCTGTGAATCCCAGGCATGACTAGGCCTCGATCCTCAGTGCTGATTATTATCATCCCATGTTGGTGCATTCACCTCCTAGACGTGAGTGAGCCTCAAGCTCCGGCTCCATGTTGCTCCCTCACATGGTCACTCCCTCTGACTCGGTGTTGATTTCAAGCCTCCTGCTCTGCTGTTTCTCCAACTCCAAGTCCCAGTCGGCCTTGATCCTCACTGCTGATTAATATTCTACTGCTCGCTCTCAGGGTCTCTCCCCTTGTGACTCCGAGGTAATGGTAGGCCTCAAGCCTCAGTCGAGATTTATAACAGCCCGTTCCGCACTGCTCTCTTACAGAATCGCTGTTGTGCCTGGAAGACAGTTGAAAAAAGGAGGATTAGACAGAGCAGAGGATGTTAAAGTGATTGAGCAAGCTGTATGGGATGGAACAGGTTATCGGGGAGCTAGGGAGACCTGCAGCAACTAAAGAGGTTTACTGGAATATAGTGTGAGAGAAGGCGGCAAAGGTAATAGAAAGATAGTGGCTTGTTCATGATGGAGCTTTGTAGAGTCTAAAGGGCTTTTTCTGAGCTGCTTACAGAGATGTGTAGACTTCAACAAATGCAAATTGATAGCCAGCAAGTGTTGTATGGTACTGGAGACTGTTGGATGTTACAGAGTTAGAAGTCTCGCAGTAACTGGGTGGAATATAAACATTCAAGCACTGGTGGTGTCCAAGGTCCCTCAGGACATGAGGAGGTGCAGAGAATGGAAGCATTCCAAATATGGGATTGTAGGGGCTGGAAGTCATGAGATGGATAAAGAGGACGAAAAGTGCCAATTTAGCACACGCTACCATTGTAATTATAGAGATTTAGGAAGGGGATCTGTGCTGTCATTGATTACAGTTATATGGAGTATTCCAGAAGCTGAAGGGGTGACAAATTTTAAAAGGCAGAGATTTTAGGTGATCAGAATTTCCAACGACTGGTGAAGTGGCTCAGGAAGGCAGCTCACCACCTTCTCAGGAACAACACAAAATCAACAAGAAGTGCTGACTCAGCCATCAAAGTTCATGTCCATGAATGAATGAAGGAATAAAAGATCTACAAGTCGCACTGAGGTCACTCAGGCAGGCCCTTTCAACAGCACTTCACAAACCCGGAACCACTATACCCTGGAAGGACAGGAGCTCCAGGTGCACGGAAACACCAACATTTCCAAGGTGCCTTCCAAGGCACGCTCCATCCTCCCAGCACTGTGTCTGTACCTACACCCAAAGGGCAGCAGTGGGTCGGGAAGGCAGCTCCCCACCACCTTCTCCAGGGAATTACAGATGGGAAGGTAATGGTGAAACTCTGCTGTTTACAGCCAGACAGAAAAATAAATCCAGCAGTGGGTGTGAAATGACATTTCCCTTTCACAACAACATGCTGAGCATGGATAGAGGATTTGTCTGATTGGCACAAGACAGAGAGTGTGAAGAAAGGGGTCTTTTTCACGATGGGAACTGGTGATGGGGGAGCTCCGCAGGGGTCAGTGTTGGGACTACACTCAACACGTTATTCATTCAGAGTCTGGACAAAGGTTGTGAAGGGGTACGAGAAATGGGTTTCCAAGAAAGATCTCAGGGATGAAATTCATGTCATATGAGGAGCAGGTGAAGTCTCTGGGTCTGCACTTGATGAAGTTTCAGAGGCAGCGGCAGAATATCATTCAAACTTACAGAATACTGAGGGGCCTGGATAGTGTGGGCAAGATGTTTCCAAGAGCAGGAGAGACTAGGTGCCAAGGGCACAGCTTCAGAGTGAAGGGAATACCCTTTAGAATAGAGACGTGGAGGAATTTATTCAGCCAGAGGGTGATGGATCCGTTGAACTCACTACCTCATGGGGCTGTGGGTGCTAAGTGATTGAACATATCTAACTCAGAGATAGCCAGGATCTTGATGAGTAAGGAGATCAATGGTTACAGGGAGTAAGTGAGAGAATGGGGTTGAGAAACAATTCAGCCATAATCAAATAGTGGAATAGACCCGATGGACCGAATGGCCTAATTCTACTCCGATAAATGGTCTGTGCTTTTTCCATAGGTTTTTAACTGTCCAGTTATCACTTCTGGCAGATCGTTTACCACACGTTCCAACACTTTTCTGATTATTGCTGTCACCTCTTGGTTTCAGATCAACTGCAGAAAGCTACACCACGGAGTAATGTGGGAATCCTGGTGTCTAAATCTCAGAAAGGTGGCGTACAGGGCCAGCAGGACATAGAGAATGCTGGCATTGATTCCAAAGGGAATGGAGAAATAAATTAGGAAGGCTTGTAACAACTATAGAGGACTCCAATCAGCTCGCACTGAGAATACTGTGAACAGGTTTGGTCCCCTACCTGGAGGGAAAATGTCCTTGCATTGGAGGCAGCCCAGAGAAGGTTCACCAGGCTGGTCTTCAAAATGGAGGGATATTGGTGAGAAGAGGTGGAGAAGGTTGAACTTGCAGTCGTTAAAATTTAGAAAATGACGCAAATTTATTGATACACCAAAGATTGTGTTCTTACATATTAGCTACTGAGACATTTTCTCCTGAGCAAGGATCTGTAACTGGAGATAAAGGGGAATACAGACACCAGAGAAGCTAACAGAGAAAAGCTGGGCTGTAGAGACTGGAGGATGTTCCAGTGTTTGGGTGGTTTGATGTCAGGTAGGTTGTCATGCTGAAAGATGTCAGGGAGAGTTACAGGGTTAACAGTCCTGAAGGAGATACAGAGATCAGGAGGAATATAGGGACTAGAGATTACACAGATGGGATGGTCATTGGAGCTACAGGAGATACAGAGAAGGGGGATTATCAGGTCTGGAGATTATAGAGATATTGGTGGTAGTTGGAGCTGCAGGAGTTTATAGAGACCGGGAGGATTGTTGGTGCTGGGAATTACACTGACATGGACAATAGTTGGAACTGCAGGAGTAAGATAGGGAGGGTTGAAGGAGTTGGATCAGTTCACACAGCCAGGGAGAAGCGTAGGGATTGGAGGAGCCAGAGGTGCTGAGGGTTCTCGGGCTGCAGTAGATCAGAGAGCTAGGGAGGACTGTGAAGGCAGGTTTGCAGCATTCCCATCAGTTACATAGCGATGTGGAGTGCTGTTCTGGAGGAGGATACAGAAATTGACAGGGTTGCAGTTACTGGAAGATATTACAAAGACAGTGAGCTGTAGTATTTGAGGAGGTTAGGTTACAGCAACAGGAGATATTGAGGAGTTGGAGGCTGTTACAGGTGTTAAACATGCTGCAAGGGATCAATAACCTTACATCGATCAGGGGGATTGGAAGCTCTGGAGATAAAGAATGAGAATTGCAGTAACTGAAGAATATCACAGAGATGGGGAGTAAAATATGAGTTAGAGGAGTTATAACATGAGATGAGCTGTTTTCAATGGAGTCAGGAAAGATACAGGGAGATCTGAAGAGACTACAGGTGATCAAAATGACAGTGAGGCTTCACAGTGTAGGATTGGGGTAGTTTACACAGACAGGGAATATTTTATGCAATGTTGCTATTTACAGAGATTATGAAGTTGTATGGAATTGAGGAACGAACAAAGATATGGAAGGCTGTAGTTAATGAAAACATTTGCTGATGTCAGATGCTGAGGTTCTGGAAATTATATGTACTGAAAAGCTGGACAATCTGTCAGAGCTTACAGAGACAGGAACAGCAATACAGCCCGGAGACACTAACACAGATAGGGAGCATTGCACTCACTGCTTAAGGGATGTTAGTAAGGGAGTGTAACGTTTACACAGATAGGGGTGTAAGAGCTGGAGAAGGTTATGGCGATGATTAGATTGATGGAGAGACGAGAGGAGCTTACATTGACAGGGCTGGTGATAGCGACGGGAGAATGTTACATAGATAGTAAGTCTTGTAGAAACTGATCGGGAGAGTCACAAGCATTGGAGTTGGTTCCACAGATCGGGGGTGTTGCAGGGACCTGAGAGGATTACACAGTTTTTGAGGATTGTAGGATGCCCACTTTTTTAGAGTGTTTCAGGACTGGAAAATGTTACATGGTTAAGGAGGGATGTTGGAGCTGTGGGCGTTCACAGAGACTTGGAGGCTTTAAGGGTTTGGGGCTGTTAATGGATAGAGGGATACATTTAGGGAAAGTAAAATGGAACGCAGAGGGAGAGTTTAGATTAGATTCCTTACAGCATGGGAGCAGGTACTTCGGCCCAACAAGGTCGCACCGACCCTCCAAAGGGTTACCCACACAGACCCACTTCTCGCCGACAATGCACCTAACACTACGGGCAATTTAGAATGACCAATCCACCTGACCTGCACATCTTTGGACTGTGGGAGAAAACCGGAGCACCCGGAGGAAACCCACGCAGACATAGGGAGAATGTGCAAACTCCAAACAGACAGTCACCCAATTCTGGAATCGAACCTGGGTTCCCTGGCACTGTGAGGCACCATTGCTCACCACTGAGCCACCGTGCTCCCCCAAATTGCAGAATTACATGAAGAGATATTGTTTGAGGTGCTGGGAGGGCTGTCGGGAGTGGAGGAGCGAACAGAGATGTGGAATGCTGTTGTGGCTTGAAAAGGGTCTGGAGGTGTTAATACAGATAAGGAGGTCGGTAGGGATGGGGGAAGTTTACTGAGGTCGTGTGGTGCTATAGGCCAGGAGTGTTTTAGGGCCTGCAGAAGGTTACAGTGATATCATGTTTTCTTGTGGATTAAGGAAGGTACACAGGTGGGTATTTTGCTCCAGGCTGCAGGATTTTACAGTGACGGGGGCACTAAGTATTGTGCAAGATTACAGAAAGTGGGATTATTGTACAGAGATTAGTGAGATTGGGCATGTTATCGACACTGGAGCAATTTACACATGGGAGAGTCATCAGCATTGGAGTAGGTTTCAAATATACAGCGGGAATATGGGAGGGGCGGAGGTTACAGAAATAGGAAATTTCTGTGAGTAACAAGCATTCAAGACAACAAGTTAGACCAAAAGGCATTTTTCCATGCTGTATAACTGCATCACATGACAAGAGACAGTGTGAGAGAGGGAATATATAACAGAAAGATCCCAGGTTTCAATACCATCTCATTGAGGGAGGCCTGCTTTCCCCTGTTGAACTGATCCTCACTAAGACAGCACAGGCCTGGATTGATAACTGTCAACTTCCTATATTATCAGAGGAAGGCTCAGTACAGCAGAAATGAAAATTAACAAGACGGTGGGGATTGAGCCTGGGACCATTATGCTCTGTGTTCGTTCTTCAACACCGTATCTATGTCTTGTCTTCTGGACCAAAGTTCAATCCCTTACATACACTCTGCTCTGTTCACTGTGAGTGATCTTACCTCACTGCAGGGTTTATTGAAGGCTTCAGATCTCTCTCTCCATCTCTCTGGCTGTCTGACTGTCTTCAATGTGGTGATGAAGGAAACAGGAATTGGGAATTCTGCTGAGTGAAGAGCATCCTGAGTACCTACAGGATACAGAGAAATGAACAGAATGGGAAATTAGACTGATGCAGTCAGGATTACACATGGAGAATGGCACTGAGGACCACAGAGATCTGGAATATTCCAGTCTCCATCCCTGGCTTGTGCTGCCAGTCTCCCTGGAGTGGAGAATTCTGTTGCCTCAGGATCTGGAGTAGCTGCAAAAGGTACGGTCACCGGCAGCAATTAGACCCTCACGATGACAGATATCACATGGAGAGAGACTGCGTGATATCACCAGAGTGCAGGAAGGTATCAGGATCAAACCACGGTTAGGAAGAATGCGTACTGGGAGCAGTACTCAGGGATGAGGGAGCTATCAGTGGGCTAGGCAATGTCCTATTGTTACTCTCACTCGACTCTTCATCCAGAATTTAATGCCTGTAGCAGGGATACCCATCTGACTGCTTAATACCTTTTAAGTAAGGAAATCTGTTAGGTGCTGCCGGTCTGGGCTATGTATGAATCCAGACCCAGAGCAAGGAGGTTGATTCTCAACTGCCCACTGGAATGATCTGGCAAGCCAGTAAGTTCAAGGGCAGCTCGGGGTGGGCATGAAATGCTGGCCAGCCAGAGACAGCAACATCCCACGAGTGAAATAATAACAACACTGCAGGGAGCAGTGTCCTGGTCAATCATGTCGGTAGGTTTATGGACAGGGCTTTAAACTGACAGAGAGGATGCAGGGACAGGGTTCAGGTGAAAGGAGCTTTCCAAATCCAAATAGAAAAGTTGAAGCATCAGAACAGCATAAGGATGTGACTGAATACAGGCAGAAGGGAACGGGAAAGGGTCAAAGTTTAACTAAAACTGCAGACTAGTGAATTAGGCTGTGACAGCAATTTCTGGGAAAAAGTCAATTACGGTTTTTTTTGGAATTGTCAAAGTATCAGCAATAACTTGTGACACAGGAATAAATAAGATTTCGTCACCAGAAAGATGTGTTTACAAGAGAAACTGTGCTGTGTTCTAAACAGGGAGGGTTACAATGGCAGGAAGCAGTTTCAGGAGGCTGAAGAGGATGAGATCTGAATGAATAGACACAATTTGGAAGATTTGCTCGGAGTGCCAGAGGTAACAGAAACACCAATGTCCTGATCTGAAACAGATGGCCCAGACTGGGTTGGGTGTGGGGATTGGAGATGGTTTCACAGGGAGGGTTTGGGTGCGGGCGGGGTGCTCGGTTGGAGGCGGGCGGAGGGTAATGTTGGATGGGTTTTGGGGTGGCAAGTGGAGGGTTGCGTTGGACGGTTTTGGAGGCGGGGCAGTGTGGGTCGGTGTTGGATGGGTTTGGGGTTGGGGTGAACTGTTGGAGTCAGGCATAGGGTGAAATTGGATGGGTTTGGGGGCGGGCGGGGTGCTCTGTTGAAGGCGGGCGGGGGGTGATGATGGATGGGTTTGGGAGCGGGCGGGGTGCTCTGTTGGAGGTGGGCGGGCGGTGATGTTGGATGGGTTTGGGGCGGGGGGGTGCTCTGTTGGAGGTGGGTGTAGGGTGCTGATTGATGGGTTTAGGGGAGGGGTGGGTGGCAAGTGGAGGGTGGCGTTGGACGGTTTTGGAGGCGGGGGCAGCGTGGGTCGGTGTTGGATTGTTTTGGGTTGGGGTGAACTGTTGGAGGCAAGCGGAGGGTGATGTTGGATGGGTTTGGGGATTGGAGTGAACTGTTGGAGGCGGGCAGAGGGTGATGCTTGATAGGTTTGGGGGCGGGTTGGGTGGCAAGTGGAGGGTGGCGGTGGGCGGTTTTTGTGGCGGAGGGCTGGCGTGGGTTGGTGTTGGAAGGGTTTGAGAACGGGTGGGAGGCGATGTTGAGGTGTGGGTGGGGGCGGTGTTGGAAGGGTTTGGGGCCGAGCAGCGGGGTGTTTTCGGGGGTTGGCGGGGCATGAGGGCTCACACATGGCTTGCTGCTGGCTCGTCACCTCAACGGGGACTAGACATTACCGAAGACTCCGAGCCCTCGAGGAAAGACATGGAATCAATTAATCGAATAACCAATTATCTGAATGTATTATTGCCCGCCCATCTTGTTCAGATAATCAAGGTTCCTATGTAAACAGCTGGATGGTAACCTGGTGTGGTGTGATTTTTACCTTCACCCAATCAACCCCTGCTCGATCCTTCTGAATGGTCCCAATATTGACCCTGTTCCAGTTTAAGACCTGAACCTGTGGACCTGTCTGATCTTTTTCCATAACTATGTTAAAAATAAGACAGTTGTGGTCACTGGACCCAAAGTGCTCTCTGACTGATACTTCAGTCACTTGCCCGAATTCGGTTTCTGAGAGGAGGTCCAGTGTTGCATCCGTCTGAGTAGCATGGAGCCCTCTACATCTTGATTTAGGAAACATTCTGAGACGTATTTGACAAATTCCACCCCGTACGGTCCTTTTACAATCTGGGTGACCCAGTCAATCCAGGGGAAGTTAAAATCTCCAACCAATACTGCTCTATTATTTTTATAGGTACCTGCAATCTCACTACGCATTTTCTTCTCTTGCACCCGCTGGCTATTTGGGCGTCCAGAACACCATCCCAGCAGACTGACCACCCCCTTTTTGTTTCTAACTTTTGAAAGTACGGCCTCATTTGATGACCACTTAACAATATTGTCTCTCAGCACTGTTTTTTCTGTCCTCCCTAATCAAAGGGACAACTCCCCCTCCTCACTTACTTGTCCTTCTGTCACGCCTGTAGTTTCTTTATCTTGGAACACTGAGCTGCCAGTCCTGCCCTTCTCTCAGCCATGTTTCTGTTATGGCTATAATAACCCAGTACCCAGAGCTAATCCATGGTCTGAACTTGTCTGCCTTACCAGTCAGGCCTCGTGTGTTGAAATTAATGCCTTTTAAACTACAAGTCTTTTCCATCCCTATACTGTGCCCCGGATATCCTGGATAGGAAATTTGCTCTCGATGGCTCATGTATTTTCCCCTGACTAGTTGATGGCCCCTGTCTTATTCAGAGTCTCAACTCCCTGCCAAACTAGTTTAAATCCTGCCGGGTAACACTAGCAAATCTCTTCCCAGTGATACTGGTGCCTCTCTGCTTCCAGTGCAACCCATCCCCTGGTACACGTCACCTCTACCCCAGAAGAGATCCCAATGACCTAAGAACTGAAAACCCTACCCCCTATACCAGCGCCTCAGCGCCTCAGCCACACATCCACCTGGCCGATCTTTCTAATTCTATCCTCACTGGCACGTGGCATGGGAGTAATCTGGAGATCATTAACCTCAATATCCTGTTTTTTAACTACTTACCTAACTCCCTGTACTTATTTCACAGGGGCCTATCCCTTTGTCTACCTCTGTCATGTGGGCCAATGTGCACAATGACCTCTGGATGTTCACCCTCTCCTTCAGAATATTCAGTAACCGCTCAGAGACATCCTTGACCCTGGTACCCGGGAGGTAGCACACCATCCTGGGGTCTCTTCTGCAGCCACACAGTCTCCTGTCTATGCCCCTCACAACTGAGTCTCTGATCAGTATTGCCTTCATTAGAGAGGATCTGGCAAACGGAGACAGGGAGGAACTCCCTGCAGTTGGGTTGATATTAGGAAGGTGGAGTATTTAAAAGTGATGCTATGAAAACCCGGGGCCAGTGTATTCCTTGAAGGGTGAATAGTAAAGGCAGCAAGTCCAGGGAATACTGATCAAGCGATATCGTGAGTTTGATAAAGAAAATACAGTTCAATAAAATCAAGAGAAGCCATTCACAAGTATAGAGAGGGCAAGGGGTTTGTAGAAAATGAGGGACAAACAATGGTCATGAAGTACATTTGGCAGATACAACTGAGGAAAAACCACAAGGTGTTTCATCATCATCGTTAGCATAAGAGGCTTCCCAGCGAAAGAGTGAGGCCTGTTAGAAACCAAAGGGACAATCTGTGCATGGAGCCAGAGGATGTAGGTGAGGTCTTCAATAAATACTTCCCATCTGTATTAACACAGGAGAAAGGCATTGTAGCCGGGGATTTCATTTGGGATGGTGAGGTTCTAGAACGTGGTAAGATCAATAAGGAGGGGATATTAAATGTTTTCACAAGCATAAATAGGTGGAGACATCCCCAGAGCCCACTGAAATGTAACCCACGCAGCTATGGGAGGTAAGGGAAGAGGTTGCTGGGGCCCTGGTGGATATATTTAATACTTTGCTGGCCACAGGTGAAGTGCTGAATGACTGGAGGATCGCTAATGTAGTTCCTCTGTTTAAGAAGGGCAGCAGGGATAGGCCAGGTAATTACAGAGCAGATAGTCTGACAGCAGGGGGAGGGAAATTATTGGAAACAATTCTGAGGGACAGTTTGAATTCATAACTGGAAAGGCAGGGATTGATTAGGGTTAGTCAGCACGGATTTGATGCAGGAAGATTTATCTGGTGAAATCAGTTCAGTTTTTTGAAATGGTGTCTGAAAATATTGATGAGGGCAGTGCAGATGATGTGGGTTCCATGGAGTTCATTAAGGCCTTTGACAAGGTCCCACATGGAAGGCTGGTCCAAAAGGGAAGAGCCCATGGGATTCAAGGGAAGTTGGCAATTTGGATCTGCAATTGCTGAAGGGTCGGTTTTGTGATTGAAACCCTTTGCCCAGCGAGTGTACCACAGAGTCCTGTGCCTTTGCTGTTCCTTAGGGACATTAATCACTCGGATATGAAAACAGAAGGTATCATTATTAGGTTTGCAGATGACATGAAAGGTGAGTGTGTGGTTCACAGTGAGGGGGATGGACTCAGGCTACAGTCTGAAGGTTGAGGCTGGGACAGAATTTCAACAGAGTAATTTCAATTGATAACCAGGCTAGAGCACAGCAGGCAATGAGGGAAAACTGATGAATTAAGTTGCATTATTTTGATGTAAAATGCCTGACAGGTCAGGCAGATGAATGCATGGCATAGATGGGAACATAGATGGGAAATGACAGGAATTACAGAAACACAGCTGAGGGAGGGACAGGGCTCACAGATCATTGTTCCAGAGGACAGATTCAACAGGAAGGATAGAAGGGGAGGCAAGAGAGGAGGGGGAGTGGTGTTTTTGATCATTGAAAACATCACTGCAGCACTGAGAGAGGATATTCCTGGGGATCGCCCAGTGAAGCTGTTATGGAACTGAGAAATAAGAATGAATAATCAGTTTGATATGACTGTACTACAAGCCCGCAGTAGTCAGCGGGAAATTGAGCAGCAAATATGTCAGAGATCTCAGATATCTTTAAGAAGTATAGGGATGTTAATGGTCGGGGATTTAAACTTTCCAAACCTAGACTGGGACTGCCATAATGTTCACAGCTTGGATGGGAGGGATTTGTTCAGTGTGTTCAAGAAAACTGTCTCAATCAGGACGTAACTGGCCCGACAGCAGAAAAGGATACAACCACACCTCCCTTCGGGAAACAAGGTAGAGAAAGGGGCTGAAGAGTTTGTGGGGGAGCACTTTTGCAAAGTCACCACAATTTTATTAGTTTGAAAGTAGCGATGGAAAAGGACAGGCCTTGTCCACGAGTTAAAGTTCAAAACTGGCCTTGCCCCGTCCAGAAGGTATTAGGCAAGACTGTCCAAAAATGGATTCGTGAAGGCTATGTGCAAGTAAAGGAATGTCGGGCAAGTGGGACTCTTTCAAAAGAGAAATAAATTAATATTTCAGGGCCAGCATATTCCTGTTAGTGTGAAGAACAATGCTGACACAATTGGGACACACTGGATGACTGGGGATATTGAGGTTCTGGTCAAGACAAAAGGGGGCACATGTCCTATATAGCCAGCTGGATTAAGTCAATCCCTTGAAGAACATTGTGGGTGTCGTAATACTCTTAAGAGGGAAACCATGAGGGCCTAAAGGGGAACTGACAGAGCTTTGGAACAGAAGGTTCAGGAAAATCCAGAGAGATTCTACAAGTATATTAACAACAGAAGATTAACTCGGGACACAATGTGACCCCTTAAAGTCATCTATGTGTGAACCCACAGGAAATGGGTGAGATTCAAAACAAACACTTCACGTCAGAACTTACTGTGGAAAACACACTGGGGAAGCAGGGAAATAAACAGTGAGATTTTCAAATGAGTCCACATTGGAGAACAGGAGGTGCTGAAGGCTTTCAAACACATTAAAATTAGACAAGTCCCTGGGAACTAATCAAGTATATCGCAGGACATTGGGGTAAGTTAGGGAAGAAACTTACAATGATATTTCTATCACTGACAGCCACGGGTGGTGAGCTCGGAGCCTGGAGGTTGCCTAATGTTGTGCCAGCATTTAGGAATGGCTGCGACGGAAAGCTAGGGACATAAACACCAATTAGCTTGATGTCAGTGGTGCAAATGTTGTTGGAAGCAATTCCGCAGGACAGGACTTGCATGCATTTGGAAAGTTAACAGTTGATTAGGGAGAGTCAGCACAGCTTTGTGCATACAAAGTCGTGTCTCTCAAATTTGATAGAGTTTGTTGAAGACGTGACCAAGAAAATGGATGAAGGCAGAGCAGTAGACGTTGTCTATCCTGACTTCAGCAAGGTCTTAGACAGGGTTTAGCCTGGTGCACTGGTTAGTAAGGTTAGATCACATGGGATCAGGGAGAGCGAGACAAACAGACACAAAATGGGCTTGACAGTAGGAGACAGAGGATGGTGGGAGAGGGTTGTTGGGCAGACTGGGGGGCTCTGACCAGCGGTGTGCCATAAGCATTGGTACTGGGGTCACGCACGTGCATTATTGACATAAACAAGAATATATAAATTATTGTTAGTAAGTTTGTGGATAGTAAAATAAGTGTTATATTGGGCAGTGAATACAGTTATCAAAGGTGCTCTTATCCAACTGAGCCAGTGGGTCAAGAAATTAAAGATGGAGCAGAATTCAGGTATTGGATTTTGTTAAGATAAACCAGGGACGACTAACACAATTAATGGCAGAGCTCGAGACAATGTTGTCTAACAGAGAGAGACCAAGGGCTGCATTTACATTGTTCCTTGGAAGTGGTGTCACAGGTGGACAGGATGGGGAAAACAACAGTTGGCACACTGGCCCTCATGGGTCACAGCATTTAGTACATGAGTTGGTCCATCATGATCCGGCTGTATCAGACATCGCTGGGACTCCAGTTGGAATACTGTGTAGAATTCTGATCCGCCTGCTTCAGGAAGCATATTCTGAAACTGTAAATGGAGCAAAGATTGACGAAAATGTTACTGATACTGCAGGATTTGACAGAAACAGAGAGGCTGGATAAGCTGGAAAGCAACATGGGTGGAATGAGATAGATTTGGCAGATAAGGTTAAGGAGAATCCAAAGAGATTCTACAGCATACAAGTACAAAAAAGCTACTAGAGAGATATTGGGGCCCCTCAAAGATCAATAAGGCCATCCATGCCTGGAACCACAGGAAATGGGAGCGACCTGAAATCAATTTTTCATGTCAGAACGTACTATGGACAAAGACTAGGAAACAAAAGGAAATAAATAGTGATGTCTTGAAAAGAGTCCCCATTACAGAAGAGGTGGTGATGGAGGTCTTAGCACACAAAGGTAGAGAAAATCCTAGGTCCTGAACAAGTGTATCCCAGAACATTGAGGCAAAGTCACAGTGGGGACCGTGGCAGAGATATTTGTATCAATATCCTTCGTATTTCCATTGGGTGTAGGTGGCTGAGGGCTGACTTTATAAAGGTTTCTAAAAACATGAGGGGTATACGTAGGTTTAAGAGTGAAGGTCTCTCCAGCAGGGTAGGGGAATCCATAACTAGAGGGCAAAAATAAGAGGTGGGAGAGGAAATACTTAAAAGCAACCAGAGGAGAACATTTCCACACAGAGAATGGTGCATATATTGAATGAGCTGCCGCTGAAGTGGTAGAGAAAAGTGCAATTACATCATGGAAAAGACATTTGGGCAGGTAAATGGAGATGAGAAGGTTTGACGAGACCAGGACTAAACGCAGGCAAATGTGACTCGTTCAGGAACCGTGGTCAGCATGGACTAGTTGGATCGAAGGAACCATTTCTGTTCTGCATGGCTCTTTCTCCAGTTATTGAAGGAGGAGACTACTGAGATAAGGGCTGTTGTAGGGACTGAAGCAAGTTACAGCGGTGGATATGGTAATCTGGAATGCAGTATATTTCAAATCTGTGGAGGGACTATCAGGAAGGGAGGAGGTTACAGGGACAGGAACTGTTATAGGAGTTAAACATTATTGAAGACACTGGTCCATGAGACATTGTATATGTACAGTGTTGGGGAACACAGAGCAGAAAGATCCCCCAGGCAGCATTCCCTCACACTCATGAGAAACCTGCTTTCCCCTCTGTCATACTGATGATCGCGAAGACATCAGAGGCCTGGATTGATAATTGTGACACTCCCGATGCTGTCTCAATGCAACAAAACTTACAGTAGGGCTGGTGATTGACCTGGGGTATGTCTGTACTGTGCTCCCCTTCCAGAACTGTATCTAAGTGATGTCTTGTTAGCCGATGTTTGGAGCCCTCTCATTGCTCTTTGCTCTGTTCACTGTGAGTGATCTTACCTCACTGCAGGATTTATTGAAGATTCCAGATTTCCCTGCCCTTTGTCTCTCTGGCTGACCAACCATCTTCAGTGTGGTGATGGACGAGACATCCTGTAGTTGGGAAGTCTATTGAGTCAGGAACTTCCTGATTTCCTGCAGGAGACAGAGAAATAGACAGGATTGGAAATTAGACTGATGTAGTGAAGATTACACATGGAGAATGGCAGTAATTCCCACAGAGATCTGGAAAATTCCAGTCTCCATTCCTGGTCTGAGCTGTTGTGTCTCTCTGGAATGGAGAATTCTGTTGGCTCAGGATCTGGAGCAGCTGTAAGAGTGAGAGACACTGACAGAGGCATGAATTGGACCACTACAATGAGGAATACTACATGGAGAGATACTGAGTGATATCACCAGAGTGCAGGAAGGTATCAGGATCAAACAAATCATGAAGGAGAAACAGGTTTGTCTCCAGGATGCACTGGTATCAGTGTTCAGGGATGAATAGCCTGTAAGCAGGTGAAGTGATAGCCTAGTGGTGTTATTGTTAGAGCGTGTATCGAAATCCTTAGCTAATGTTCGGGGGAGGAAGGTTTGAACACCACCATCTGAAATGGTGGAATTTGAAATAGATTATTTTAAAAATAGTAATTGTCAATCCATCAATACCATTACTGATATTCAATAAATCCAAAAACTTCGCCTTTCAAGAAAGACATTTGCCCTTCCTCACGTGGTCTGCACGACACACCCACTGCAAAGTGTTTGCCTCTCAATAACCCTCTGAAATGGTCGAGCAAGTTACTCAGCTCAGGGGCAGCTAGGACTGGGCAAGAACGTTTGGTCAGCCAGTGATATCCATATCCCATACTTGATTTTTTTAAAAAATCCATTCCGATGGTCCCACTGGAGCTGTGCTGGGATCAGTGTCCTGGCCAATCATGTCGGTAGGTTTATGGACAGGGCTTTAAACTGACAGAGAGGATGCAGGGACAGGATTCAGGTGAAAGGAGCTTTCCAAATCCAAAGATAAAAGGTGACGCATCAGAACAGCATGGGAATGTGGCCGGAGACAAGCAGAAAGGAACAGGATGGGACAGAGTTTAACTAAAACTATACATCAGGGAACCGATTTGTGACAGGAAATTGTGGGAAAGAGTAAATTATGTTTTTGTTTTGAATGGACAAAGTCTCTTCAATAAGGTGGATGGATTTGTGACACAGAGGTGAAAGAGATTTAAACACCAGAGATATGTGGTTACAGTGTGAACCAAGGTGGAAAATAAATACTCAATATTTCACAACAGCGTGCAGAAACTCAGGCAAAACGGGCAATGCCAACAATAATGGATAACAAAGGCATTACAGAGAAAGCATTTGGTCTCAGATCATGAAGTAGAATCAGTCTGAATGTAAATTCTGGCTACTACTTGCCAAGGACACAAGGAGCAGAAGAGATTTAGTCACCTAACAGCATTTCACTGCTCATCACTGCATTAAACAGGAACTCATTGGAAGTTTTAATAATGATAATTTAGTGAAACTTCAATATTCATATAATCTTGACAATCATACTGACAAGAGTGATATTCGAAGAGGAGATTGTAGAATTTTTTTTTCAGTGTTTCTTCGAATAACAAATTGTGCAACTGGCTAGGGACATAACTATCTCAGAGCGACCATTGCGTTATGAAACTTAGTGAATGAGTAATGTCACCTGGAGAGATCCTTTTGGGAAATTGTGATAAAGTGCAGTTTAAAGAAATATAAAGTTTTAAAGTGAATCACAGAAAGGACAAGGTACAACTAGAAATAAAAACAGCCAATTACATGAGTTTGAGAGGAGAACTGACCAAGGTAAACAGGCGAAACATACTGAAACATGTGTCTGTCAATGAACAGAGGAAAACATTTGAAGGAACAGTGTAAAATATTCAACAAAAGGACATTGCATTGAAACCGACAAAACCTCAGCAAGAAATTCCCTCCCATCCCTCATTAAGGACAAAATGGATCATATTAGATTATGAGGCTTAGAAGATCACTACAAAGAACTTAAAATCCTGAAATGAGAGAGAGTTTAACCAGAAAGTATTAGAGGGATTGAGAAGGAAGGGTCTGCTCGCAGGAAGAAGTCAGTGGGAAGGGGAATCATTGTCAGCGATATGAACAGGGAGAGGTGAAGGTGCTGGAGGTGGTGAGAGTGTTACAGAGAGTGGTCAGGGCCTGAACGGTGTTACAAAGCCAGTACGGATTGCTGCAGATGGAGGTGTTTGCAGAGGTAGGGAGGGACATCTGCGTTTTTATTTATTCATGCATGGGATATGGGGGTCACTGATTGGACCAGTATTCTTTGCCCCCGCTGCTAATTGCCCAGAGGGCAGATCAGAGTTGGTTATATTGCTGTGGGTCTGGTGTCACATGGAGGCTAGACCAAGTTAGAATGTCAGATGTCCTTCACTAAAGGAGGTAAGTGAACCTAATGAGTTCTTCCAACTGATCAACAATGCTTTTATGGCGGCCTCACCAATGTCTTGTTCAGACAACATGAACTGTGTACCTGCATCCCTGGGTCACTGATTGACAACACGACCCAGGGCCCAAACATTCACTGTCCAAGTCCCACCCTGGTTTGTCTCATCAAAATGAAACACCTCACCTTTATCTAATTAAACTCCATCTGCTATTCTTCAGCCCACTATCCCAGCAGGACTGTCCATCCTGTTCTATCATAGATAACCTTCTTCACTATCCACTTTATCACATATTTCAATGTCACCCAAAAGACTTACTTACCAGGAAACCAATATTCCCATCCAAACCATTTATCCAAATAGCAAACAACAATGGACCCACTCCACCGCTGGGCACATGCCTCCAGTCAGAAGAACATGTCTCCCACCACCCTCTGTCTCCTACCATCAATGCAATTTTGTAACCAGTTCACTAGCTTCTCCTGAATGCCATATCCTTTTACATTGATCTGAGCTTATTACCCAGTTTACCATACAGAACGTAGAACACAGAACAGTGCAGCACAAGACACTTTGGCCATGATGCCATGCCAACTTTTTATCCGACTGTAAGATCAAAGTAATCTACATACCCTTCGTTTTACTGCCACCATGTGTGCATTAAATGTATTATCCATGAGTGTATTAAATGTCCCTAATGTATCTGACACTTCTACCACTGCTGGCCATGCATTCCACACCCCCTACACACACTTTGTGAAAATAACCTACATCTGAAATCTCTCCTTCACCATCCACCATGTATGCCATGATATAAAGAAGTCTCTCACTATTCACTCTCTCTGTGCCTCACATCATCTTGTTCACCTCTACCAACTCGCACCTCACCCTTCTTCACTCCAATGAGAAAAGCCGAACCCCCCTCAACCTTTCTTCATAAGACATGCGCTCCAGCACAGGCAGCGTCCTGGTAAATCTCCAATTTACCCTCCCTAAGCTTCCACTGCCTTCCTGTAATGAGGGGATGAGGACTGAACATAACATCACAAGTGGGGTCTAACTCGGGCTCTATAGCGTTGCAGAATAACTTCACTGCTATAAAACTCAATCCACCAGCAACTGAAAGGCAACACAACATATTCCTTCATTACAACCCTATCAGCTTGGGTGGCAACTTTGAGGGATCGATGGATTTGGAACCCAAGATCCCTCTGTTCCACAACACAACCAAGTATTCTGCCTTGAACCCTGTATTCTGCATTCAAGTTCGGCCTTCCAAAATGAATCATTTCACACTTTTCCAGATTGAACTCCATCTGCCAATTCTCAGTGCAGCTCTGCATTCTGTCAATACCCTGCTGCAACCTACAACAAACCTCCACACTATCCACCATTCTACCAATCTCCATGTCATTGACAAAATTACTAAGCCATTCTTCCACACCCACATCCAAATCGTTTATAAAAAAAACACAAAGAGCAGAGGTCCTGCAACCGATCCCTGCAGAACACCACTGTTCACCGAGCTCCATACGGAATGCTTCCCATCTATACCACCCTCTGTCTTCTGTGAGCCAGGAATTCCATATCCAGACAGACACGTTTCCTGTATCCCATGCCTCTGTACTTTATGAATGAGCCATAAAGGTGTTTTGTCACATCCTCAAAGGATTCAATAAGATTTGTGGGGCATGACCTGTCCCTTACAAAGCCATGCTGACTATCTCTAATCAAACTATAGTTTTCGATGGAGTCATAAATCCACTCTCTCAGAGTCCTCTCCAATAATTTGCATACCACAGACATAAGAAAGTGAGGTCTGTAATTCCCAGGATTAACCCTATTTCCTTTCTTGAACAAGGAAATAACATTTGCTACCCTCCAATCATCTGGTACGATTCCGGTGGACAGTGTGGGTGCAAAGGTCATCACCAAAGGCGCAGCAATCGTTTCCTGTTGTAACTTTGGGCATATCACGTCTGGTCCAATAGACTTATCTATCTTTATGTTTTACACAATTCTCAGCACATCCTCCTTCTTAACATCCACCGTTTCGTATATATCAGTCCTTTTTATGCTGTCCTCACAAATGACAAGGTGCCTCACAGTAGTGAATACTGAAGCACAGTATGCATTAAGGATCTTCCCTACCTCCTGTCACTGCAGGCACATGTTCCCTCCACTATCCCTGACCGGCCCTACCCTCACTCTGACCATCCTCTTGTTCCTCACATAAGTGGAAAATGCCTTACGGTTTTCCTTAATCTTTCCCAAAAAAGCTTTTTCATGTCCCATTCTAGCTGTCCTAAGTCCATTCTTCAGTACCCTCCTGGCTACCTTCAGAGAGTCTCCAGAGTGTGGAAACAGGCCATTTCGCCCAACAACTCCATACGGACCCTCTGAAGAACATCCCGCCGAAAACCATTCCCCACCCTATTACTCCCCATTTACCCTGACTAATGTGTCAATCCTGCACTTCCCTGAACACTATGGGTAATTTAGCATGGCTGAATCACCTAATCTACACATCTTTGGACGGTGGGTGGAAACTGGGGCACCTGGAGAAACCCCACGCAGACATGGGGAGAAAGTGTAAACTCCACACAGACAATTGCCCGTGACTGGAATCGAAACCGGGTAACTGGTGCTATAAGGCAGCCATGCTAACCACTGAGCCATCGTGCTGCCCCCATATAACCTTACAGAGTGCTATCACCAGAGTGCAGGAAGGTGTCAGGATCAAACAACGGTCATGGTGAAAGCGTTTCAAATCATGGTGCACGGGATCAGTACTCAGTGACGGGTGAACGACGAGTGGGACAGGTGATGACCTCAGGTTATTCTCACCAGAATGTTCATCCAGAACTTAATGTCGGTGTCAGCTAAACCCATCTAACTGCTTAATATCCTTTAAGGAAGGAAATCGGTTATTGACAGCAGGTCTGGCCTACGTGTGACTCCAGACGCAGAGCAACGAGGTTGACTCTCCACTGCCCCCTGAAATGAACTGGCAAGCAATTCAGCTCAAGGGCAGCTCGGGGGTGGACATGAAATGCTGGCCAGAAAGAGACAGCAACATCTCACGAGTGAATTAAAAACAACCGTGCCGGGAGCAGTGTCCTGGTCAATCATGTAAGTAGGTTTATGGAAAGGACTTTAAACTGACAGAGAGGATGCAGGGACAAGGTTCAGTTGAAAGGAGCTTTCCAAATCCAAATACAAAACGTGAAGCATCGGAACAGCATGGGAATGTGGCTGAAGATAACCAGAAAGGAACAGGAAGCAAATTCCAGCAGGACTTATGCACTTAATGGTATGTTCCTAGGGAGTGTTGCTGAACAAAGAGACCTTGGAGTGCAGGTTCTTAACTCCTCGAAAGTGGAGTCGCAGGTAGATAGGATAGTGCAGAAGGCGTTGGTATGCTTTCTTTTATTGTTCAGCGTATTGAGTACAGAAGTGGGGAGGTCATGTTGCTGGTGGACAGCACATTGGTTAGGCCACTGTTGGAATATTTTGTGCAATTCTGGTCTCCTTCCTATCGGAAAGATGTTGTGAAATTTGAAAGGGCTCGGAAAATATTTACAAGGATGTTGCCAGGGTTGGAGGATTTGAGCTACAGGGAGAGGCTGAACAGGCTGGGGCTGTTTTCCCTGGAGCTTCGGTGGTTGAGGGGAGACCTAATAGAGGTTTACAAAATTATGAGGGGCATGAATAGGATAAATATGCAAAGTCTTTTCCCTGGTGTCGGGGAGTACAAAATGAGAGGGCATAGATTTAGGGTGAGGGGAAAAGAGATAAAAGAGACCTAAGGGGCAACTGTTTCACACAGAGGGTGGTACGTGTATGGAGTGAGCTGCCACAGGATGTGGTGGAGGCTGGTCCAATTGCAACATTTAAAAAGCATTTGGATGGATATACGAATAGGAATGGTTTGGGGGGATATGAGCCCGGTGCCGGCAGGTAGGACTAGATTGGGTTGGGATATTTAGTCGGCGTGGACAGGTTGGATCGAAGGGTGTTTATTTCATATTCTACATCTGTATAACTCTATGACCTGATAAGGACCTGGTGATTTATCCACCTTTATGCATGTCAAAACATCCAGCACCTCCTCCTCTGTAATATGCACATTTTGCATGTTGACACCATCTATTTCCCTACATTCTGTATCTTCCATGTACTCCCCACAGTAAATACTGATGTAAAACACTTGTTTAATATCTCACCATCTCCTGCAGCTCCAAGTGCAGGGTGTCTTGATGATCTTCAAGGGGCCCTATTCTCTACCTAATTACCATTTGTCCTTTATATTTTTATAAAAACCCTTTGGATTCTCCTTAACCCTATTTGCCAAAGCTATCTCATGTACCCCTTTGGCCCTCCTGATCTCCCGCTTTAGTATATTCCTACTGCCTTTATACTCTCCTAAGGATTCACACTCTCTCCTGAGATACGTTTACTTCTTTTTCAAAACTTATACCTCTATTTCTCTCCTCATCTAGCATTCCATACACCTACTGGCCTTTTCATTCACCCTAACAGGAGTGTCTCCTGTCCCCGGACTACAGTCCTCATTTTGGAAGTTGTCCCAATTTCCAGTGGTAAAGGTTTCATTCCCTCAAAATGGAAACCCCCCGATTCCTGCATCTCGCAAAACGGCTGCTAGAAAATAATGACAAGAAAAAACTTTCCAAAGAAAGGCTTCGAGGAGGTGAGTTCTGGTCAGTAACATATATCTGGAAGTTACCAAAAGCACCAGGTCAGTATCAGGCACACAGACAGAATGGGCAAACAGATTCACATCGGAGCTGACATCTCCCAGCCTGGGAACCTGAAACATGCACAGCCATTCTGGAGAGTTATGCAGATATCAGGAGTATTGCTGTGGCAAAAAAAGGTTTCAGTAATTTTGAGGGAAGATACTAATAAAGGAGTTTACAGAGGTAAGGAGGATTATCGGGACTTGAAGAGGTTTCGCAATGTACGAGTGTTGTCAGGATTGAAGGAAGTTCCCAAGATTGGGAGGGTTTAAGATTGAAGAATTCCAAGGACAACCTTTACAGGGAGAAAGGCGGTGTTCTTGACAGTGTGGAGGAACAGAAGAATCTTGGGGTCCTCGTCCATTGATCCCTCAAAGCTGCTACTCAAGTTCGTAGCTTTATTCAGAAGGCGTATGGTGTATTGGCTTTCATTAGCAGGGGGATTGAGTTTAAGAGTCATGAGGTTATGCTGCAGCTCTATCAAGACCTGGTTAGACAACACTTGGTATATTGTGTTCAATTCTGGTTGTCTCATCATCAAAAAGATGTAAAAGGTATAGAGAAGGTGTAGAGGAGATTTATCAGGATGCTGCCTGGACTGGAGGGGAGATCTTAAGAAAGGTTGAGGGAATGAGGGATTGACTTTTTGGAATGAAAAGGGACGAGAGATGACTTATTGGAAGTGAATGAGATGATTTAGGGCTTAGATAGAGAGGATAACCACATACTTTTCCCATTGCAAAAATGGAAATAACGAGGGGACATAAATTGACGGTGATCAGAGGAAGGTTTATAGGAGAGGTCAGGGGTGGGTTCTTCACATATACTGTAGCAGGTGCGTACATTGCACTGCCAGCAGTGGTAGTAGGGTCCGATACATTAGGGACATTTAAACAACTCTTAGATAGGCATATGGCTGATAGTACAATGTAGGGTCTGTAGGATAAAAGGTCAGCACAACATTGAGGGCCGAAGGGCCTTGCGCTGTGCTGTACTGTACTACGTTCTAAAGAGGGAGGGTTACAATGGCACAAAGAGGTTTCAGCATGCTGGGAAGGATGTGATCTGAATGAAGAGACGCAATTAGGAAGGTGTGCTCGGATTGTCGAGGGTAACACTGACAGCAATAGTCTGATCTGGAGCAGACGACCCAGACTGGGAGGGGTGTGAGGACTGGAGGTGTTTTCACCAAAAATGAGGACCATAGAACCACAGGGTGTTACATAAATGTGGATAGTTGTAGGGCCTACAGGTGTTCATGGAGATGGGGAGATTGGAAGGGATGGAGCAGTTTACAGGTAGAAGGATGTTGGTAGGATGGGGTGTTTCACACAGACAGGTTTTGGTGAATGGAGCAGATTATGGAAATCAAGATGGTTTAATAGATTAGAACACACAGCTACGTGGAGGGCAGTCGCGACAGAAGATGTTTATAGTTAAAGAAAGAATAAGGTTCTGCAGGTTATTTAGATATAGAGGATGTGGAGTCGGACATTTTCACCAGGAGGAAAGGACAGTAATTTTGGTTAGAGACAGTTTCACGGATAAGGGAGCATTAGTAACCTTCTCCATCTTGGTCAAATTGGGAAGGGTTGTCGGGGAGGGTGACGTTTCCACAGATAGGGGTGTAACAGCTGGAGAAGGTTATGGAGATGACTGAACAGATGGAGAGACTGGAACAGCTTGAATTGACAGGGTAGGAGATAGCTATGGGAGGATGTTACATATATAGGTGAGTCTTTTCGGAAGTGAATCAGATAGTCACAGGCATTGGAATGAGTTCTACAGATCAGGAGTTCTGCACAGACCTGAGAGGATTGTACTGTCTCCACAGATTGATTGTATCTTTCGGACTGGAAAAAGATACAAATAGCTTAAAGTCAATGTACGCTGCTTACTTTTTCCTGGACAGAGCCTCAAGATCTCTTATCAGCCAGGGATCCCTGAACCTGCCAGATTTTCCCTTCACTCAAACACACTGGCCTTGGATTCTTGAGATCACACTTTTAAAAGCCTCCCATTTGTAGGTCATTTCTTTTCCTTCAAACAGACTCACCCAATCGATGGTAATCATAGTGTGGAGGAGAGGTTGTGGGACTGGGGTGGACAATGTTAAAAATCACACAACACCAGGTTCCAGTCCAGTGGGTTTATTCGGAGGCACAAGGTTTCCGAGCGCTGCGTTTTCATCAGGTGGTTGTGGAGCACAATCATAAGGCACAGAATTTATAGCAACAGGATAGCAGTGTCATGGAATGTAATATAAAACACATTTAGTTTCAGCATTTCACCTTTTAGGATGATCACCTGCGCTTCGGACTTAACTTGTTGGACTTAAACCTGCTGTTGTGCGATTTTTAATTCACCCAATCAACCTCGCCTCGATTCTGCCAAATAGTCCCAAAATTGGCCCTGCTCCAGTTTCACACCTTAATCTGTGGACCTGTTTCATCTTTTTCCATAACTATATTAAAACCAGGACAGTTGTGGTCACTGGACCCAAAGTGCTCTCTGATTGACTATTCAGTCACTTGCCTGACCACATTGTCTGAGGGAGGTCCAGTGTTGCACCTGCCTGAGTAGATTTAGGCCTTATTCGAGTTACATCTCAATTTAAGAAAATTTCTTGGACACATTTGACAAATTGCACTCCGAACGGGCCTTTTAGTCTGTGGGTGGCCCAGTCCATCCAGGGGAAGTTAAAATCTACAACCAATACGACATGATTATTTCATTAGGTACGTGCAATCTCTCTACACGTCTGCTCCTCTAGTATCCGCTGGCTATTTGGGAATCTTGAACACTGTCACAACAGAGTGCCCATCCCCTTTTTGTTTCTAACGTCTCAACATATGGCCTCATTTGATGACTCTTAAAGCGTATCATCTCGATGCGCTGTTGTTCTGACCTCCCTCATCAAAAGGGCAGCTTCCCCTCCTCACTTACTTGTCCTCCTGACACACCTGTAGCTTCTGTATCCTGGAACACTGAGCTGCCAGTCCTGCCCTTCTCTCAGCCATGTTTCTGTTATGGTTATAATATCCCAGCCCCCGGAGCTAATCCATGCTCCGAGCTCGTCTTCCTTACCAGTCATTGAAATAAATGCATGTTAAACCAAAAGTCTTTTCCCTCCCTTGACTGTGCCCCTGGATACCCTGAATAGCAAACTTGTTCTCGATGGCTGATGCATTTTTCCTCTGACTGTTCGATAGGCCCTCCCTTATTCAGAGTCCCTGCCAAACCTTTTTAAACCCTCCCCGAATAACACTAAGAAATCTCCCTGCCGGGATACTGGCGTCCCTCTGGTTCAAGTCAAACCTGTCATCTTGTATAGGTCACCTCTAGCTCAAAAGAGATTTCAATGATCCAAACCTTAACCTCGCCAACTCCCCCCCACCCCCCCAACTCCTCAGCCACACATCCATCCAGCCTATCTTTCTATTTCTATCCTCACTGGGGCAGGTGGCACTGGGAGTAATCTGGAGATCACTGCCCTTGAGGTCCTGCTTTTTAACTTCTTACCTAACTCCTGATACTCATTTCACAGGACCCTATCCCAGTGTCTACCTCCGTCATGTGGGCCGATGTGCACAATGATCTCTGGCTGGTCACCCTCCCCCTTCAGAATGTTCAGTAACCGCTCAGACACATCCTTGACCCTGGTTCCCTGGAGGCAGCACACCACCCGGGGGTCTCTTCTGCAGCCACACAGTCTCCTGTCTGTCCCCCTCACAACTGAGTCTCCTATCAGTATCACTATCATTAGAGAGGATCTGGCAAACATATACTGGGAGGACTATCTGCAGTTTGTTTATATTTGGAAAGTGTGAGTATGTTAAAGTGATACAGTGAGAATTCAGGGCCAGTGTGTTCCTGATGAAGGAATAGAAAAGGCAGCAAATCCAGTGAATACTGATCAAGTGACATCGTGAGTTTGATAAAGAAAACACCGTGCAATAAAACCAGGTGAAGCCATTCAAACATTGAGGGACTGCAAGGATATCCTTAGAAATGAGGGACACACAATGACCATAAAATATCTTTGTCAGATACTATTAAGGAAAAGTCACAAGGTATTTTATCAGTATGTTTAGAATATGAGGATTACTGAGGAAATAGTGAGGCCTGTTAGAAACCAAAGAGACAATCTGTGCGTGGAGCCAGAGGAACTAGGTGAGGTCTTCAATGGATAATTCTCACCTGTATTCACACAGGAGAAAGGCATTGTAGCCAGGGATTTTATTTGGGATGGTGAGGTTCGAGAATATGTTAAGATCAATACGAAGGAGGTATTAAATGTTTTCATAGGCATAAAGCTGGAGAAATCCCCAGTGCCCGATAAAATGTATCCCAGGCTGTTATGGGAGGTAAGGGAGGAGGTTGCTGAGGCCCTGGTGGATATATTTAATAGCTTTCGGGCCACGTGTGAAGTGCCGAATGACTGGAGGATAGCTAATGTAGTTCCTCTGTTTAAGAAGGGCAGCAGGGATAGGCCAGGTAATTACAGAGCAGATAGTCTCTCAGCAATGGGAGGGAAAATATTGGAAACAATTCTGAGGATGAATCAACACTTACAAGGGTAAGAATCATCTCAGCTCAATCCTCACAGATTTGGGAGAGGAAGATACTGTCTGAGAAATTCAGTGGAGTTTTTTGATATGGTGTCTACAAGTATTGATGAGGGCAGTGCAGATGTTAAATGGAATTGAATAAGGCCTTTGACAAGTTCACACACGGAAGGCTGATCCAAAAGTAAAGAGCCATTGGGGTCCAAGGCAAGTTGGTAAGTTGGATCCACAATTGATGGACAGACTGCTTCGTGTTTGAAATTCGTTCACCAGTGGGTGTACAACAGGGATCTGTGCAGGAATCATTGCTGTTTATGATGTGCATTAATAACTGAGATGTCAAAGCAGAATGAACCATTAGTAGGCTTGCAAATGACATGAAAGGTGAGGTTTTGTCCACAATGAAGCGGATGATCTCAGTCTACAGTCCAATGTCTTTCAGATGATAATTTGAACAGGGTTGAGTAGTGATCGAAGTGAGATAATACCCTGTGGGAGGAATGATAAGCGACGGACAGACATAATGAACGGTAGGTCCTTGCGGAGTACTGAGGAATACAGGGACCTTGGTGGACAAGTCCATAGATCCCTGAAGGTATCAGCACAGGGAGACAGGGTGGGGAATGGACCTGACCTGGGGGTGGGATGAGGACCAACATTCTGGTGGGGCAAATTACTGGAGCGGCTTGAGAGGATATAAACTAGTCTGGCAGGGGTTTGGACCTTAAACTGTCATAAAGACAGAAAGAAGATTGAGCCTGATACACAAGTTAAAGAGAGCAATTTCAACAGACAAGGCAGGCAAGAACATCGCAGGGAATAGGGAACAACTGATGATTAACCTGCATTTATTTCAATACAAGGGGCCTGATAGCTAAGGAAGATGAACGCGGGGATGGAAGGAAATATGGGACTGGAAGATTATAGTTATCATTGTGCTACTATCTGTGTGGAATATACGCATTCTCCCCGTGTCTGCGTGGGTTTCCTCCGGGTGCTCTGGTTTCCTCCACAGTCGCAAAGATGTGCAGTTTAGGTGAGTTGGCTATGCTAAGTTGCCCGTAGTGTTAGGCGAAGATGTAAATGTAGGGGAATGGGTCTGGGTGGGTTGCTCTTCGGAGGGTCAATGTAGACTTTTTGGACCAAAGAGCTTGTTCGCACAGTATAAGTAAACCAATCTAATCAAATCATTACAGAAACAGTGCTGAGGGAGGGACAGAACCAACAAATCATTGTTTCAAGATAGAGAGACCACAGGAAGCATAGAAGGGTTGGCAAGAGAGGAAGGACACGTGGTGATGGGTTTTGAGTGTATGAAACATCACAGCAATACTTAGAGAGGACAATCCTATGGGATCGACTACTGTCTTAGTGGAACTGTGAAATAAGAATGGGTCATCACTTTGATACGAGTGTACTGACCCTGAATAATCTGTGGCAGACTGAGGAACAAATATGTCGGGAGATCTCCTGTCTGTACCTGACATGTGCTTACTTCTTTTTCTGAACTTTTCTCATCATCCAGCATTCCCTCCACCTTACCAGCCTTTCCTTTAACCCTAACAGGAACACTGTATACTGTCTCTGGACTGCCATTATCTCATTTTTAAAGGCTTCCCAATTTCCAATGGTAAAGGTTTCATTCTCTCAAAATGGAAACTCCCCAATTACTGCATCTCGTGGAATTGCCACTTGAAAATAATGAAAAAAGAACATTCCAAACAAAGGCTTTGATGTGGTGAGCTCTGGTCAGTCATGTAGATACACACGGAGAGTGCTTTCTACCAGAGCAGCACCAGGTCAGTGTCAGGCACGCATTCAGAATGGGCAATTAGAGTCACATCTGAGCTCACATCTCCCAGCCTGGGAACCTGAAGCTGTGCACAGTCATTATGGTAAATATCTGCATAAATAGGACAGTGAGATAAGCCCAATAGTTCGATCAAAAAGAGTCAGTCATTCAAATTGTAATATCCTTCAGGTTCCACAACCCATTCTCGGTCCCATCTTGCAGGTTCTATGAATCCAGCTCTCTCTAGCTTCCTGCAGGATCCACGTCCCTTCATACATTTGTACCATCCTCCAGGTTCTGCAGCCCTTCCTACCTCCGTAACATGACCCGGACTCTACAACCCTTCCTTCCTCTGCAATGGTCCCCAGTGGGGACTGGAGGGTGATGGGGTTTACAGAGACAGTGAATGATATCAGGATGGGAGGGTGTTGCAGATATTAGGACTACTGCTGTGGTTAAAAAAAGAGGCTTCAGGCCTTTTGAGGGTTGGTGCTAATAAAGGAGGTTTCAGAAGGAAGGAGGGTTGTCGGGACATGAAGAGGTTTCACTGTTTATGAGAGTTGTCGGGATCAGAGGAAGTTACCAAGATAGGGAGGGTTTAAGATTGCAGGATTCCACAGACAACCTTTACAGGGTGAAAGGCAGGATTCTTGACAGTTTGGAGGAACAGAAGAATCTTGAAGTCCACGTCCGTAGATCCCTCAATGTTGATTGCCTTGTTCAGAAGGTCTATACTGTGTTGGCTTTCATTAGCGGGGGATTGAGTTTAAGTTCCACAAAGTTATGCTGCAGCTCTATCGAGTCCTGGTTAGAGAACATTTGGTATATTGTGTTCAGTTCTGGTTGCCTCATTATCAGAAGGATGTGGAAACTTTAGAGAGGGTGTAGAGGAGATTTATCAGGAGTGGAGGTTTAATGAAGAAAGGTTGAGGGAATTAGGGCTTTTCTCATTGGAATGAAAAAGGATGAGAAGTGACTTGATAGAAGTGAACGAGATGATTTGAGGCCTCAATAGAGAGGATAACCAGTTACTTTTCCATTTGCACAAATGGCTATAATGAGGGGAAATAATGGAAGGTGATTGGAGAAAGTTTTACGGGAAATGTGAGAGGGTTTTTTTTACACAGAGTGGCAGATGCATGGAATGCACCACCAACATTTGTAATGGAGTCCAATACATTAGGGCCATTTAAGCAACACTTAGATAGGCACATGGATGATAGTAAAATGTAGGGTCTGTAGTTTAGTTTAATCTGAGAGTAGGATAAAAGGTCAGTGCAACGTCGAGGGCCAAAGGGCCTGCACTGTGCTGTACTGCTCTATATTCTAAATAAGGAGGCTCACAATGGCACAAAGGGGTTTCAAAAAGCTGGAGAGATGGGATCTGAATGAAGAGACACAAACAGGAAGGTGTGCCAGGATTGTCAGGATATAACAGAGACAGCAATGGCCTGATCTGGAGCAGACGACCCAGACTGGGAGGGGTGTGAGGGCTGGAGGTGGTTTCACAGGGAGGGAGGACCAGAGAGCCACAAGGTGTTACAGAAATGTGGAGAGCTGTAGGGTTTACAGGAGTTCATGGAGATGGGGAGGTGGGGAGGGATGCAGCAGTTACAGGCATAAGGATGTTGGTAGGATGGGGTGGTTCGCACAGACAGGAATGTCTTAGGTGAATGGAGCAGATTCCAGAAATCTAGACAGTTTTATAAGTTAAAAGAACAAGCAGATATGTGGAGAGCAGTCGTGACTGAAGATGTTTATAGTTATTGAAAGGCTTAGGTTCTGCAGGTTATTTAGGTATAGAGGGGGTGATGTCTGACAATTTTACCGGGAGATAAAGACATCCATTTTGGTTGGAGACAGTTTCACAGATAAGGGAGCATTAGTAATATCATGCAGTTTGGTCAAAGTGGAAAGTTTGAAGGGGAAGGTGACATTTGCACAGATAGGGGTGTAAGAGATGGAGAAGTTTATGGAGATGAGTAGATGATGGACAGACTGGAAGACCCAATATTGACAGGATGGGTGATAGGCAAGGGAGGATGTTACACAGATAGGGAGTATTTTCGGAACTGGATCACATAGTCACAGTCATTGCAGTGAGTTCTACAGATCAGGAGTGCTGCAGGGACCTGAGATTGATCATGTCTTTAGGACTGGAAGAAGATATGAATAGTTTAAACTCTATGTATGCTGTTTTCTTTTTCCTGAACAGAGCCTCAATATCCCTCATCAGCCAGGGATCCCTGAACCTGCCGGATTTTCCCTTCACTCTAACAGGGACATACTGGCCCTGGACTCTTGAGATCACACTTTTAAAAGCTTCCCGTTTGCCAGTCATTCATTTTCCTTCAAGCAGTCTCGCCCAATTGATGGCAGTCATAATGTAGAGGAGCCGGTGTTGGAATGGAGTGTACAACGCTAAAAATCACAACACCAGCTTACAGTCCAGCGGGTTTATCTGGAGGCACTAGGTTTTGGAGCGCTACTTCATCAGGTGGTTATGGAGCACAATCATAAGGCTCAGAATTTATAGCAACAGGATAGCAGTGTCATGGAATGCAATATCAAACACATTTAGTTTAAGCCTTTCATCTTTTAGGATGATCACCTGCGCTTCGAAAGCTAGTGCTTCAAAATAAAACTGTTGGACTATAACCTTGTGTCGGTGATTTTTAATTCACCCAATCGACCTCGCTCGATCCTGCCTCATGGCCCCAAATCTGATCCTGCTCCAGTTTCACACCTTAATCTGTCAGCCTGTCTGATCTTTTTTCCATAACAATGTTAAAACAAAGACAGTTGCAGTCACTGGACCCAAAGGAAAGGCCAGGTAATTACAGAGCAGATAGTCTGACAGCAGGGGGAGGGAAATTATTGGGAACAATTCTGAGGGACAGTTTGAATCAATAACTGGAAAGGCAGGAAACAATTCGGGGTAGTCAGCACGGATTTGGTAAAGGAAGATCCTGTCTGATGGATTCAGCTGAGCTTTCTTTGAAATTACGATTGAAAATGTTGATGAGGTCAGTGCAGATGATGTGGGTTCCAGGGAGTTCATAAGGCCTTTGACAAGGTCCCACATGGAAGGCTGGTCCAAAAGGGAAGAGCCACTGGGATCCAAGGCAAGTTGGCAAATTGGATCCAAAGCTGGTGGAGGGTTGTTTCTGTGATGAGAAGCCTTTCACCAGCAGATGTACCACAGGGATCTGTGCAGGAACCATCGCTGTTTATTATGTACATTAATGAGTTGGATGTGATAGCAGAAGGTTTACAGATGACATGAAAGTTGAGGGTGTTGTCCACAGTGAGGGGGATGGTCTCAGGCTACAATCTGAAGGTTGAGGTTGGGACTGAATTTCAAAGAGTCATTTCAATTGATAAGGCAGACAAGAGCAGAGCAGGCAATGAGGGAAAACCGATCAATTAAACTGCACTTACTTTGATGTAAAAGTCCTGACAGATAAGGCAGATGAGCGCATGGCATAGGATGGGAACATGGGACTGAAATATCACAGGTATTACAGAACAATAGCTGAGGGAGGGACAGGACCTTCAGCTCAATGTTCCAGGGACAGATGCTATAGGAAGGACAGAACAGGAAGCAAAAGTGGAGGAAGAGTGGAATTCTTGATTCGTGAAAAAAATCACTGCAGCATTTAGAGAGGATATGCCTGGGGATCGCCCAGTGAAATTCTCTTAGTGGAACTGAGAAAAAAGAATGAGTCATCACTTTGATATGACTGTATTACAGGCCCCCAATAGTCAACGGGAAATAGAGCAGTAAATATATCAGGAGATCTCAGATATCTAACAATAATAGGGCTTTAATGGTTGGAGATTTTAACTTTCCATACCCAGACTGGGACTGCCATAATGTATACAGCTTGGATGGGAGGAATTCATTCAATATGTTCAAGAAAACTGTCTCAGTCAATATGGTAATGGCCTGACTGCAGAAAGGGATAAAACCTGACCTCCCCTTGGGAAACAAAAGTAGGGAAAGGGACTGAAGTGTTTCTAGGGGAACACTTTGGCAAAATCACCATACTTCTATTAGTTTGATCATAAACGTCATGTCAGAACTTACTGTGGAGAAACTCTGGGGAAGTCAGGGAAATAAACAGTGATGTCTTCACAAGAGTCCCCATTGGCGAACAGGAGGTGCTGAAGGTTTTAAATCACATAAAAAGTAGACAACTCTCTCGGAACTAATCGGGTGGATCCCATGACATTGGTGGGGGGGGGGGGGGGGGAGGGGGGCGAGTTAGGGAAGAAATTGCGGGGTACCTTAGAGAGGTATTTCTATCAAAGACAGCTACAGGTAACGAGCTGGGAGTCTGGAGAGTGA
The DNA here is from genome assembly GCF_047496795.1 of Chiloscyllium punctatum. Taxonomy (NCBI): domain Eukaryota; kingdom Metazoa; phylum Chordata; class Chondrichthyes; order Orectolobiformes; family Hemiscylliidae; genus Chiloscyllium; species Chiloscyllium punctatum. The sequence goes on from NW_027309933.1 coordinate 235,258, forward strand.
CTAATGCTGTGCCAGTATTTAAGAAAGGCTGCGAGGGAAAGTCAGGGACCTAAAGAAAAATTAGCTTGATGTAAGTTGTGCGAAAGTTGTTGGAAGCGATTCTGCGGGACAGCAGTTACATGCATTTGGAAAGGCAATGATTGATTAAGGATCGTCAGCACAGCTTTGTGCATACAAGGTAGTGTCTCACAAACTTGACTGAGTTTGTCGAAGAGGTGATTAAGAAGATAGACGAAGACAGAGCAGTAGACATTGTCTATCCTGACTTCAGCAAGACCTTTGACAGGGTTTATCGTGGTGCACTAGTTAGTAAGGTTAGATCACATGGGATCAGGGAGAGCGAGACAAACGGACACAAAATGGGCTTGACAGTAGGAGACAGAGGGTAGTGGGAGAGGGTTGTTGTGTGGACTGGAGGCTCTGACCAGCGGTGTGCCATAAGGATTGGTGCTGGGGCCACATGTGCATTGTTTACATAAACGAGAATATAGGAATCATTGTTAGTAAGCTAAATAAGTGTTACAGTGGGGAGTGAAGACAGTTATCGAAGAGGCTCTTGATCAACTGGACAAGTGGGTCAAGGAATGAAAGATGGATTTTAATTAATGGATTTTGTTAAGACAAAACAGGGACGATTAACACTGTTAATGGTAGGGCCCTGTTCAATGCTGTCGAACAGACAGTGAGACCAAGGAGTGCAGTGACATTGTTCCTTGTAAGCGGTGTCACGGGTGGACAGGGTGGTGAAAGCGGATGAGGCACACTTGCCCTCATGGGTCAGAGCATTGAATACCTGAGTTGGTCCATCATGATCCGGCTGGACAAGACACTGCTGGGTCCCCAGTTGGAGTACTGTGGAGAATTCTGATCATCCCGATTTAGGAAGCATTTTCTGAAACTGTACATGGATCAAAGATAGACGAAGATGTTATTGATACTGGAGGGTTTGACTTGGTGGATAAGCTGGGATGCACAACAGTGGGAATGAGATAGCTTTGGCAGATAAGGTTAAGGAGAATGCAAGGAAATTCTACAGCATCCAAGTACAAAAAAAGCAACGAGAGAGACAATAAGGCCCCTGAGGTGTGGAACCACAGGAGATGGGCGTGACCCTAAATGAATATTTCATGTCAGAACATACTGTGGACAAAGACTAGGAAACAAAGGGAAAGAAACAGTGATGGCTTGTAAAGAGTCCCCATTACAGGGAGAGGTGGTGTTGGATGTCTAAGAACTCAAATGTAGAAAAAGCCGTAAGGTCCTGAACAACTGTATCCCAGAACATTGTAGCAAAGTAGTGGCAGGGACACGAGCAGAAATATTTATATCATTGTCCTGCGTATTCCCATTTGGCATAGGTGGCTGAGGGGTGACCTTATAAAGCTTTATAAACAATGAGGGGTACAGGTAACGTGAATAGTGAAGGTCTCTACCCCAGGGTAGGGGAGTCCATAACTAGAGGGCAGAAATATGAGGTGGGAGAGGGAAGACTTAAAAGGGATCAGAGAAGGACATTTTTCACAGAGAGCATGGTGCACATATTGAATGAGTTGCCTGGGGAAGTGATGGAGAGAAGCACAATGACAACATGGAAAAGACATTTTAGGTAGATACATGGAGAGGAGAAGGCTTGAAGGGATATGAGCCAATTGCAGGGAAACGTGACCCGTTCAGGAACCATCTTCAGCATCGACTAGTTGGATCAAAGTAAAGGTTCTGTTTCTGTGCTGCATGACTCTGTCATTGGAGGAGGAGACTACAGAGATAAGGCACACTGTCGACAATGAAGCAACTTACAGTGATAGGGATGGTAGTCTGGAATGCAATACATTTCAAATATGTGGCGGGACTATAGGGAAGGGAGGAGGTTACAGGGATAGGAACTGTCACAGGAGTTAAAAATTATTGAAGACATCGGTCTTCACCATGCCATAGATACAGTGTTGGAGAGGGAAATACAGAACAGAGAGATCCCAGGCAGCATTCCCACCCTCTCTTGGGAAGCCTGCTTTCCCCTCTGTTGTACTGACGCTCACTAAGACAGCACAGGCCTGGATTGATAACTGTGACACCCCGATGCTCTTAGTACAACAAAACTTACAGCAGGGGTGGTGATTGAGCCTGAGGTGTGTCTGTACTCTGCTCCCCCTCCAGCACTGTATCTATGTCATGTCTTGTTAGCCGATATATGGAGCCCTCTCATTGCTCTCTGCTCTGTGCACTGAGTGATCTTACCTCACTGCAGGATTTATTGAAGGCTCCAGATCTCCCTGCCCTTTGTCTCTCTGGCTGACCAACCAAATTCAATGTGGGGATGGACGAGACACCAGCAGCTGTGAAGTCTATTGAGTCAGGACCTTCCTGAGCACCTACAGGAGACAGACAAATAGACTGAATGGGAATTTATACTGATGCAGTGAGAGTTACACATGGAGAATGGTCCTGAGTAAAACAGAGATCGGTAAAATCCCAGATTCCGTCCCTAGTCTGTGCTGCTGCATCTCTCTGGGGTGGAGAATTCTGCTGATTCAGGATCTGGAGTGGCTATAAGAGCGAGGGGCATTGACAGAGGCAGCAATTAGCCCCATACAGTGAGTGATACCATATGGGGAGATACTGAGTGATATCACCAGAGTGCTGGAAGGTATCAGGCTCAAACAATCATGTCAGAAGGTTTTAGAATCAAACAATTGTGTAGGAAGAAGGGGTTCTGCTTCATGATGGTATAACTGGTCAGGAATGAGCAACCAGTGAGCAATTGAAGTGATGGTCTAGTGGCATTATTGCTAGAGCACGTATCCAAAACCTCAGCTAATGTTCACGGGAGACAAGTCTGAATCACACCATCAGAAATGGGGGAAATTGAAATCAATAATTTTAAAGATAATAATTAATAATCCATAAATAACTATGAGACAATTGCCAATGAACAAAAAATTCAAACACTTGTCATTTCGAGAAGGACATCTGCTATTCTCACGTGGTCTGCACGACAAACCCACAGCAAAGCGTTTGCCTCTTAATTACCCTCTAAAATGGCCAAGCAAGTTACTCAGCTCAAGGGCAGCTAGGACTGGGCAAGAGAGGCTGGTCAGCCAGAGACACTAACATCCCACGAGTTAATAAAAGCAATCCCGTTACACTTGGCCCCAGTGGAACCACGATGGGATCAGTGTCCTGGCCAATCATGTCGGTGGGTTTATGGACAGGGCTGTTAACTGACAGAGAGGATGCAGGGACAGGGTTCAGGTGAAATGAGCTTTCCAAATCCAAAGACAAAAGGTGAAGCATCGGAACAGCATGGGAATGTGACTGAAGACAAGCAGAAAGGAACAGGAAAGTTTAGTTAAAACTGTACATCAGTGAATCGGGTTGTGACAGGAAATTGTGGGAAAGAGTAAATTATGATTTGTTTGGCATGGACAAAGTTTCTGCAATAAGGTAGATGGATTTGTGACAGAGATAAAAGAGATTTAGACAGCAATGAGACATGGTTACAGGGCGAACAAAAGGTGGAGCATAAATATTCGATGGTTCACAACCATGCGGAAACCCAGGCAAAATGGGTAACACTAACAATAATGGATACCAAAGGCATTACGGAGAAAGTATTTGGTATCAGATCATGAAGTAGAGTCAGTCTGAATGTAAATTCTGGCTACTACTTGCAAAGGTCACAAGCAGCAGAACGGTTTTAGCCACCGAACAGCATTTCATTGTTCATCACTGCAATAAACAGGAATCAATTAGAATTTTTAATAAAAGCATTGTGATAACTTTGGGAAACATCAATATTCCCAAACTCTAGGACATTCACACTGACAAGAGTGATATTGGAAGAGGAGTTCAGAGAATTTTTTTTTCAGTGTTTCTTTGAATAATACATTGTGCAACTGGCTAGGGACATAACTGTCTCAGAGCGATAGTTGTGTGATGTAACTTAGTGAATGAGTAATGTCACCTGGAGAGATCCTCTGGGAAATTGTGAGAAAGTGCAGTTTAAAGAAATATAAAGTTTTAAAGTGAATCACAGAAAGGACAAGCTACAACTAGAAACAAAAATAGTCAATTACATGAGTTTGAGAGGAGAACTGACCAAGGTGAACAGGCTAAACAGAGTGAAACCTGTGTCTGTAAATGGACAGTGGAAAACATTTGAAGGAACAGTATAAAACACTCAACAAAAGGACATTCCATTGAAACAGTAAAAACCTCAGCAAGAAATCCCCACTGGTCCCTCACTCAGGACAAAAGGGATCATACTAGATTATGAGGCTGAGAAGATCACCACAAAATACTTAAATCCTGAAGTGAGAGAGTGCTTCAGGAGTAAATGTTAAATGGATTGCAAAGGGTCTGCTCGCAGGAGGAGGGCTGTGGGAAGGGGAATCATTGTCAGGGTTTAATGACACAATAGGAACAGGGAGAGGTAAAAGCGCTGGAGGTGATGAGAGTGTGACAGAGAGTGGTCAGGGTTGGAACGGTGTTACAAAGCCAGTACGGATTGCTGCAGCTGGAGGGGTTTGCAGAGGTAGGGAGGGACATATGTATTTTTATTTATTCATTCATGGGATGTGGGTGTCACTGCCTGGAACATTCTTTGACCCCACTGCTAATTATCCAGAGGGCAGCTCAGAGTCAGCCATGTTGCTGTGGATCTGGAGTCACATGTCGACCAGACCAGGTTAGAATGTCAGATGTCCTTCTCCAAATGAGGCAAGTGAACCAGATGAGTTCTTCCTACTGAACAACAATGTTTTTATGATAGCCTTACCAATGTCTTTCCTACTCTCAATGCTCTCCTAATGAAGATAACCATCCCAAACTCCTGCTTCACCAGCCTGTCTCCCTGGGTCACTGACTGACAACACTATCCAGGGCCCGAACATTAACTGTACAAGTCCCACCCTGGTTTATTTCACCAAAATGGAACACTTCACCTTTATCTAATTAAACTTCATCTGCTATTCTTCAGCTCACTATCCCAGCAGTACTGTTAATCTTGTTGTATCATATAATCTTCTCCACTAACCACTTTACCACCAATGTCAGTGACACCCAAGAAGCTAACTTACCAGGAAACTAATATTCCCATCCAAACCATTTATCCAAATGACAAACAACAGGGGACCCACTCCACCGCTGGTCACATGTCTCCAGTCAGAAAAACAACAGGTCTCCCATCACCCTCTGTCTCCTACCATCAAGTATTTTTTGTATCCAGTTGACTAGCTCCTCCTGAATGCCATATTCTTTTACATTGATCTGAGCTTATTACCCAGTTTAGCACACAGAAAGTAGAACAGAGAACAGTGCAGCACAAGACCCTTCGGCCATGATGCTATGACAACTTTTTATCAGGTTATAAGATCAAACTAACCTACATACCCTTCATTTTACTACTATCCATGTGTCTGTCCAAGAGTCTATTAAATGTCCCGAATGTGTCTAATTTTACTGCCACCATTGGCAGTCCATCCAACCACCTACCATTCTCTATCCTCTTATCCATCCTCCAATCATCTTAAAATTATGCCACCTTATAACAGCCATTTATGCCATAGGAGGAAAGGTCTCTGACTGTTCACTCACTCTGTGCCTTTTATCATCTTATTCACCTCTACCAAGTCCTTCTTCACTCCAATGAGAAAAGCCTTAGCTCCCTCAAACATTCTCCATAAGAAATGCCCTCCTTTCCGGGCAGCATCCTGGTAAATCTCCTGTGTACGCTCTCTAAAATTGCACATCCTTGCTGTAAAAATGGGACCAGAACTGAACACAATATTCCACGTGTAGTCTCAACAGGTCGCTATAAAGATGCAGTAAAACCTCACGGCTCGTAAAATCGATCCTCTTGCTAAGGAAAGCCAACACAACATATGCCTTTTTAACAACCCTACCAACGTGTGTGCAACTTGAGGGATCTATGGACACGGACCCCATGATCTCTGTTCCTCCGCACTGCCAAGTATTCTGCCTTTCACCCTGTATTCTGTATTCAAATTCGACCTTCCAGAATGAATCACTTCACACTTTTCCAGACTGGACTCCATCTGCCACTTCCAGCCCAGCTCTGTGTCCTGTCAATGTCCCATCGCAACCTCCAACAGCCCTCCACATTCCCCACCACTCCACCAACCTTCATGTTATTGACAAACTTACTAACCCACTCTCCAACATCCACATCCAAGTCATTTACAAAAATCACAGAGAGCAGAGTCCCAGAGCTGATTGTTACAGAACCCCACTGGTCACTGAGATCCAGGCTCAATACTGTCCATCTGCTGCCACCCTTTGTCTTCTCTCGGCCATCCAATCATTTATCCAGACAGACAGATTTCCCTGTATCCCAATCATCCTTCTTTTCTGAATGAACCATCAACATATTCTGTCATATCCTCAAAGAATTCAATAAGGTTTGTGAGGCATGACCTACCCCTCATAGTCATGCTGACTGTCTCTAATTTAACTATGGTTTTCCAAGTAGTCATAAATCCTGTCTTTACAGTCCTCGCCAATAATCTGCACTTCACAGACATAAGACCAAATCTGTAATTCCCAGAATTCTACCTCCGTAATATGGTCCAGACGCTACAAATCTTCTCTCCTCTGCCATGTTCCCCAGAAGGGCACTGGAGGGTGGTGGGGGTTACAGAGATAGGGAGGGATATCAGGGCACGAGGATTTTGCAGACATTAGGAGGGTTGCAGTGCCAAAAGGAGGTTTCAGTAATTGTGAGGTTTCATGGTGATGAAGGCATTTGAGGAGGGAGGGAGGGAGGGAGGGAGGATTGTAGGGAAATGAGGAGGTTTCACTGTTTCGGTGTTTTGTTAGGACTGCAAGTGGTTACTGATTTGGGGAGGGTGTAAGCACTGGTGGATATTACATAAACATGTGGTTTTGGTTGCAATGGCATGAAGAGGATTCAGGAAGTTGGAGAGTATGGGGTCTGAACGAGGTTACACAAATGGGAAGAGTTGTCAGGAGTGGAGGTGTTTACAGAGACAGCAATGGTCTGATCTGGAGCAGAGGACCCAGATTGGGAGGGGTGGGGGGACTGGAGGGGGTTTCACAGGGTGGGAGGACCAGAGACCCACAGGAGGTTACAGAAATGTGGAGAGCTGTAGGCCTGACAGGGGTTCATGGAGATGGGAATGTTGGGAGGGATGGAGAAGTTTACAGGGATAAGGATGTTTGTAGGACAGGGCTGGATCACAGACAGAGACTGTTTTAGGGAGCTGAGCAGATTACAGAGATAAAGAGATTTGTATCGACTGGAAGAACAAACAGAGATATGCAGGATAGTCGTGACTGAAGATGTTTATAGACATCGGAAGGCTTAGGTTCTGGGGGTTATGGAGGCTGTGGAATCTGGATTTCTTTTCAGAGACTGGGATAACAATTTTGGTCAGAAACAGTTTCACAGATAAGGGAGCATAGCACAAACAGGAGGAAGTTGTAGAGGAAGGTGACGTTTAAACAGATAGTGGTGTAAGAGCTGGACAAGGTTATGGAGATGGGTAGATGATGGAGACACAGGAGGAGCCTACATTGACATGGGGGTGATAGTGACAGGAGGGTGTTAAATAGATAGTGGGTTCTGTAGGGACCGGATTGGGAGAGGCACAGGCATGGAGTGAGTTCAACAGATCAGGATTACTGCAGAGACCTGAGAGGATTACACTGATAGGGATGGTGGTCGGGTCTCCACAGACTGTTGGTGTTTAGGGACTGGAAGAGATTTGGTAGATAGGGAGGGATGTAAGAGCTGCAGGAGGTTGTGGAGAGTTGAAGAGTTGGAGCAATTTGCAGAGGTAGGTTTCTCAGACAGGAGTAGGTTATAAATAGTGAGGGTTGTGTGGTCTGAGTAAGTCAAAAAGAGGAGAGTTTTCGCGTCTGGAAGAGATTACACTGACAGGGACAGTTGAAGAGACTGAAGCAAAAATGCATGGAGAAGGTTACACAGATAGGGAGGTGAGTAGGGACTGAAGGTGAATACACAGACATGGAGGGTTGCATTGTTAGACGGAGCTGAGAGGGATAGGGACTGGTGTAGGGATTTACACAGATAGAGAAGGTTGTGTTTCTGGAGAAGGTTACACTGATACAGACAGTGTTAGGGAGTGTTTAGTGAACTACAGAGGAGCTCAGAGAGAATGTATTATGGGGAGTGGAGGACATTACAGACACAGAGATGGCTGTCGGGTTGAAGAGAGCTTCTACAGATCCTCAGTGCCGTCAAGCTGGATGGAGATTATAACAGTGAGTGTTGCCAAGACTTCATTACTTCACTGATATAGAGCAGGTCTCAGCACGTAACTGTCAAAGGGAAATTTAGACAGTCCAGATGAGTTTTCAGAGATACAAATGTTTATGGGAGTTTCAAGAGGGAACAATGATTGGGAATGCTGTACCAAATGGTAATAGTTATAGAGAGGGTTCTAAAAGCAGGAAGACGTGACAGACATATCGATCTTTGTAAGGACTGGAGAAGTTTACATCACCAAGGAGTGTTTTAGAGTCTGAAGGAGATTACAGTGTAAAGGAGAATATTGGGGATAAGGCAAGGTGTAAGAGACGGGGATGGTTGACAGGGCTGGACAATAACCTGAATAGAATCGCCATCGTGTGCAACCAGGCCATTCGGCCCAACCAGTCCATTCCAAAACTCTGAAGAGGATCTGACCCAGACCCACCCCTCTACCTGTACATTAAACCCTGCATTTCTCGTGGTGAACTTACTTAAACCACACATTCCTGAATACCACAGTCAATTTATGATGGCCGATCCACTGATGGTGCAAATTTTGGACACACACACACACACACACACACACACACACACACACACACACACACAGCAAGGGAGCGACACGCAAACACACAGAGTGAGGGGGATACCCGCAGACACACAGCTAGGGAAGGACATGCACACACACACACACACAGTGAGGGTGATGCATGCAGACACACAGTGAGGGAGGGACACACATCCGCAAATAGAGAGAGGGACACACACAGCGAGGGAGGGACACGCACACATGAAGCGAGGGAGGGACATGCACATATGAAGCGAGGGAGGGACACGCACACAGCGACGGAGGGACACGGACACACGCAGCGAAGTGGGGGCACATGCATACGTACACACACATTGACACAGCGAGGGAAGGGCACGCACACACAGTGAGGGGAGGACATGCACACACAGCGAGGGAGGGACACACACATTGAGGGAAGGACAAGCACTCATACACAGCGAGGGAGGGTCACGCGCACACACCGAGGGAGGGACACACATGCAGCGAGGGAGGGACACGCACACACACAGGTAAGGAGGGACAAGCAGACACACGGCAAGGTGGAGGGCATGTGCATAGAAATTGAGAGGATGCACACACACAGCAAGAGGGGACATGCACTCACACACCGAGGGGAGATGCGCACACACAGTGAGGGGGATAGACACAAAGAGTAATGGAGGGAGACACACACACACACACACACACACAGGGAGGTAGGGAAGGACATGCACACACACACAGAGCGAGGGAGGGGCGTACACACACACATGTACATACACAGCGAAGGATGGACACGCACACACAGCGAGAGAGGGACACACGACACAGCAAGGGAGGGATACACGCACACACACACACAGCGAGGGTGGGACGCACACACACACAAACACAGTGAGAGAGTGACACACACAGCGAGGGAGGGAAGGACATGCACACACACAACGATGGAGGGTGATACACAAACACACACAGCGAGGGAGGGACACACACACACACACACACCCACACACAGGGAAGGAGGGACAAGCACACACATGGCGAGGGGGAGGAAATGTGCACAGAAAGTGAGAGGGGGCACACACACACACACACACACACACACACACACACACACAGTGAGAGGGGACACGCACTGACACGGCGAGTGAGGGACACATGCATACACAGCAAGGGGGTCATGCACTCACACAGCAAGGGGAGGTGAGCACACACAGGGAGGGGGTTATACACAAAGAGCAAGGAAGGGACACACACACACAGCAAGGGAGGGACATGCACACACACACAAAGTTAAGGGGTTACACACTGACACACAGCGAGGGAGGGACACACACACACACACACACACACAGCATGGGAGGGACACTCACATACACTGCAAGAGGGACACACATACTCACAGCAAGAGGGGGACATGCACACACAGCGAGGGAGGGACATGCGCACACACACAGCGAGGGAGGGATATACACAAACACAGAGCGAGAGAGGGACACGCACATAAACAGCAAGGGAGGGACACGCACACACACAGGGAAGGAGGGACAAGCAGACACACGGCGAGGGAGAGGGCATGTGCACAGAAATTGAGAGGGGGCACGCACAGACATGACGAGGGAGGGACACACGCACACACAGCAAGGGGGGACAGGCACTCACACAGTGAGGGGTGATGCGGACACACAATGGTGGGGATATGCACAAAGACCAAGGGAGGGACACACACACAAGGGACGGACACACACTCACAGAGCGTGGGAGTGACACTTGCACACACAGCAAGAGGCACATACACACACGCACAAAGCAAGGGGAGGGACACGCACACATACACACAGCAAGGGAGTGACACACACACACACACACACAGTGTGGGAGTGACACGCATACACACACATGCAGCGAGGGAAGGACACTCACATACACTGTAAAAGGGTCACACATACTCACAGCAAGAGGGGACACACACACACAGCGAGGGATGGACACGGGCATGTTCAAGCACACAAACACAGACACACAGCGAGAGAGGGACACGCACATACATAGCCAGGGAGGGACATGGGCACACGCAAACACAAACACACACACACACACACACACACACACACACAGAGCAAGAGTGGGACATGTGCACAAACAGCGAGGGGGAGACACATGTACACACAGTGAGGGAGGGCCACGCACACACGCACAGCAACAGACACACATACACACACACACACACAGCAAGGGGGTAACTGACACATACACAGCGAGGGAAGAACACACACACTCATAGCAAGGGAGGGACACGCACACACAGACAGCGAGGGTGGGACCACACACACACACACACCGACAGCTAGGGAGGGACACGCACACAGTGAGGGAGCGACACGCACATGAGGAAGCACACAAACACAGACACATACAGTGAGAGAGAGACACGCACAAATTCAGCCAGAGGGAGACATGCACACACACAAACACACACACACACAGAGCAAGAGAGGGCCGCGCGCGCACACACACACATACACACGCACAGAGCAAGGGGGGAACCTCACATACACAGCGAGGGAGGGACACGCACACACACAGGGAAGGAGGGACAATCAGACACACGGCGAGGGGGAGGTCATGTGCACGCACACACATGAGAGGGGACACACAGCCACAGCGAGGGAGGGACACACGCACACACAGCAAGGGGGGGACATGCACTCACCACCGAAGGGTGATGCGCACACACAGTGAGGGGAATATACATAAAGAGCAATGGAGGGAGACACACACACACACACACACACACACACACACAGGGCAAGGGAGTGACACTCGCACACATCCAGGGAGGAACATGCACACACAGCGAGGGAGGGACACACACACACACACACACAGCGAGGGAGGGACACACACACACACAGCGAGGGAGGGACACACACACACACACACAGCGCGGGAGGGACACACACACACACACAGCGCGGGAGGGACACACACACAGCGCGGGAGGGACACACAGACACGGCATGGTTGGACTCACGCACACAGTCAGACACACACATACACACACACACACACAAGGGACGAACACACACACGCAAAGTGAGGGAGGGACACACACACAAACACACAGAGCAAGGGAGGGACATGTACACACGCACACACAAGGGATGGACACACACACATGCAAAGTGAGGGAGGGACACGCATACATACACAAACACACAGCAAGGGAGGGACATGCACACATGCACGCACACACACACAAAGCGAGGGAGGGACACACACAGACACAATCTCAGACATACACACACACACACACACACACACACACACACACACACGGAGCAAGGGAGGGACATGCACACGCGCGCACACACAGGACGGAAACACACACGCAAAGTGAGGAAGGGACATGCACAGATACACACACGCATAAACACAGAGCAAGGGAGGGACACGTGCACACACAGCGAGCGTGGGATAACACAGCAAGGAAGCAACATGCAAACGCACACAGTGAGGGGTTTAACCGCAGACACACAGTGAGGAAGGGACACACACACACAGACAGCGAAGGAGGGACACGCACAGACAAACACAGAGCAAGGGAGGGACACGTGCACACACAGCGAGCGTGGGACACACAGCGAGGGATCGACAAGCAAACACACACAGTGAGGGGGTTACCCGCAGACACACACACACACACACACACACACACACAGCGAAGGAAGGGATACACAGACACAGCGAGGGGTGACATGCACACTGCGAGGGAGGGACACACACACACAGCAAGGGGAGAACTCACACATACACAGCGAGGGAGCGACATGCACACGCGCACACTTACATACACACACACTGAATGAGGGAGGAACACACACACACACACACACACACACAGAGCGAGTGGGTACACGCACACTCACAGCGAGGGAGGGACATGTGTGCGCACGCACACACAGCGAGGAGGGGGACACATACTCACAGCAAGGGAGGGAGACACACACACACAGCGAGTGAGGAACACGCAGCAAAGAGGGGACACACAAACACATAATGTGAGAGTGTGACACGTACACACTAGAGGAAGGGAAACACACACACAGCGAGGGAGGGACACACACAACACAACGAGCGAGGGACACGCACAAACACAATGAAGAAGGGTTACACACACCACAAGTGGGGGACACGCACACACAGCAAGGGAGGGGCACACACACACAACGAGGGAGGGAAACACACGCACACACAGCAAGGGAGGGGCACACACACACAGCAAGGGAGGGACACGCACACTGCAAGTGGGGGACACGCACACACACCGAGGGAGGGACACACGCACACACACGCACGCACACCGAGGGACGGACGCATGCACGCACACACACCGAGGGAGGGACGCACGCACGCACACCGAGGGAAGGGCACACTCGCACAGCGAAGGAGGGACACACTCGCACACACACACTGAGTGAGTGATATGTATACCCACACATACAGAGCGAGGGGAGGACACCCTCACACACTGCAAGTGGGGCACACACACACAGCAAGAGGAACACACACACACAGCGAGGGAGGGACACGCACACACAGCGAGAGGGGACATGCACAGACATGGCGAGGGAGAGACACATGCACACACAGCAAGGGGGTCATACACTCACACAGCAAGTGGAGATGAGCACACACAGGGAGAGGGATATACACAAAGAGCAAGGGAGGGACACACACACACACAATATAAAGCGAGGGATGGACACGCACACATCCACACAGTTAAGGGGATACACGCAGACACACAATCAGGAAGGGACACACATACTCACACACACACACACACATACACTGCAACAGGGACACACATACTCACAGCAAGAGGGGGACATACACACACACACACACAGAGCAAGGGAGGGACACACGCATGCGCAAGCACAAAATGACTGACACACACAGCGAGAGAGGGACACGAACACACAGCCAGGAATGGACATGCACACACAGTGAGGGAGGGACACACACAAACACAAACACACACACACAGAGCAAGAGAGGGACACGCACACACACAGCGAGGGAGGGACACGCGCACACAGTGAGGGAGGGACACGCACAAACACAATGAGTGAGGGATACACACACCGCAAGTGGGAGACACACACACACAGCGAGGGAGGGAGACACACACACACACACACACACAGCGAGGGAGGGAGGGAGACACACACGCACACAGCGAGGGAGGGACACGCACACACAAAGCGAGGGAGGGACACACTCGTGCACACACACACACAGCGAGGGAGGGACACACTCGCACACACACACACACACTGAGTGAGTGATATGTATACCTACACATACAGAGCGAGGAGAGGACACTCTCACACACTGCAAGCGGGGCACACACACACAGAACAATGGAGGGACATGTGCACACAGAGTGATGTGTCTCCTCGGACGTGTAATCGTCCAGCTCTCACTCCAGTCTGCTCCCTCACAGGGTCACCGTCTCTGTGACTCCCAGGTACAACTAGGCCTCGATCCTCAGTGCGGATTTATATTCTCCCAGGTGTGAGTGAGCCTCATGCTCCTGCTCTAAGTTGCTCCCTCACACGGTCACTCCCTCTGTGACTCGGTGCTGATTGCGAGCCACCTGCTCTGCTCTTTATCCAAATCCAAGTCCCAGTCGGCCTTGACCCTCGCTGCTGATTTATATTCTCCCGCTTTGTGCTGCTCTCTCTCAGGTTCTCTCCCTTTGTGACTCCCAGGTAATGGTAGGCCTCAAGCCTCAGCTGAGATTTATAACATCCCATTCCACACTGCTCTCTTACAGGATCACCGTTGTGCCTGGAAGACAGTGGGAAAGGGGAGGATTAGACAGAGCAGAGGGTGTTACAGTGATTGAGGGAGCTGTAGGGGATGGAACAGGTTATCTGGGGAGCTAGGCAGACCTGCAGTAACTAAAGAACGTTACTGGAAGATACAGCGAGAGTTGGAGACACTGAAGAAGGCAAAGGAAATAGAGAGATGGTGGCTTGTTCATGACGGAGCTTTGTAGAGTCGAAAGGGCTTCAAAGTTTGGGTGAAGATCTGGAGCTCGGGTGCTCGTTGTTGTTCTGTTCGCCGAGCTGGGAATTTGTGTTGCAGACGTTTCGTCCCCTGTCTGGGTGACATCCTCAGGGAGCCTCCTGTGAAGCGCTTCTGTGATGTTTCCTCCGGCAACTGTAGTGATTTTTGTCTGCCGCTTCTGGTTGTCACTTCCAGCTGTCCGCTGCAGTGACCGGTATATTGGGTCCAGGTCGATGTGCTTATTGATTGAAACTGTGGATGAGTGCCATGCCTCGAGGAATTCCCTGGCTGTTCTCTGTTTGGCTTGTCCTATAATAGTGGTGTTGTCCCAGTCGAACTCATGTTGCTTGTCATCTGCCTGTGTGGCTACCAAGGATAGCTGGTCATGTCGTTTCATGGCTAGTTGGTGTTTGTGGATATGGATCGTTAGCTGTCTTCCTGTTTGTCCTATGTAGTGTTTTGTGCCGTCCTTGCGTGGGATTTTGTACACTACGTTGGTTTTGCTCATGCTGGGTATCGGGTCCTTCCTCCTGGTGAGTTGTTGTCTGAGAGTGGCTGTTGGTTTGTGTGCTGTTATGAGTCCTAGTGGTCGCAGTAGTCTGGCTGTCAGTTCAGAAATGTTCTTGATGTATGGTAGTGTGACTAGTCCTTTGGGTCGTGGCATGTCTTCATTCCGTTGTCTTTCCCTGAGGCATCTGTGGATGAAATTGTGTGGAGTTTGACCCCACTCCGCAGCTCACAATAGGATAAACAACACACTGAGAAATCTACAAAAAAAAGGACAGATAACCAGGTTTGACCTCCAGAGAATGAAAACTGAAAGCAACAACACCCCCAGATTCTATGGACTACCTAAAGTGCACAAACCAGACATCCCACTCAGACCCATAGTATCACTCCCAGGGACACCATCACACAAACTGGCTAAAGAACTACAGCAGAAACTGAAATACCTGATCAGCGGATCCAGACACTCTGTACAGTCAACACAGGAATTCTTGGACATCATCAGAAATATACACATAGACAAGGAAGAAACTATGGTCTCATTCGATGTAACGGCACTCTTCACCTCTAGCGACAAAGCCCTAGCCAGAGAAACAATAGCCAACCTGCTGGACAGACATAACAGACAACAAGACGGGGAACCTATCAACAAAGACGGCATACTCAAACTACTGGACCTGGGCCTCACAACACACTTCACATTCAACAACCAAATATATGAACAAATCAACGGCACCCCCATGGGCTCACCCAGCTCTGGACTCATAGCAGAAGCGGTAATGCAAAGATTAAAACAGTCTTACCCCAAATTCGACCCAAACTCTGGGTCAGATATGTGGATGACACCTTTGTAATCATTAAAATCACAGAAATAGAGAACACACACACCGGATCATCAACGCCACACTCACAAGAATCCGATTCATGAGAGAGCAATAAAAGGACAACCAACTCCCATTCCTAGACGTGATGGTACAGAGAACACCGAACGGAGAATTCACCACACAGGTTTACAGGAAAGACACACACACAGACAAAGTCCTAAACTATGAAAGCAACCACCCCAACACACATAAAAGAAGTTGCATCAAGACACTGTTCAAAAGGGCTACAACACACTGCAGTACACCAGAACTGCAAAAAGAGGAAGAAGAACACCTATACAATGTATTCGCCAAAAACGGATACCCCCGCAATTTCATTAGGGATTGTCTGTATGGATTTGCTAGACGACTGTCATCTGATATTGATGAGGGCAGTGCAGATGATGTGGTTTATATGGAGTTCATTAAGGTCTTTGACAACGTCCCGCATGGAAGGCTGGTCCAAAAGGAAGAGCCCATGGGATCCAAGGTAAGTTGGTAAATTGGCTCCACAATTGGTGCAGGGTTGGTTTTGTGATTGAATGCCATTGTCCAGCGGATGTACCACAGGGATCTGTGCAGGAGCCATTACTGCAGAAGGAATCATTAGTAGGTTTGCAGCTAACATGAAAGGTGAGGGCTTTGTCCACAGTGAGGGGGATGGACTCAGGCTGCAGTCTGATATCGATCAGATGATAAACTGAGCAGAGTAATGTCAGACAGAGTTTACTTCTGATCACTGTGAGGTAATGCACTGTGGGAAGTCTAATAAACGAATGATATAAATCATGAATGGTAGGTCCTCCTGGAGTACTGAGGAATACAGGGACCTTGGTGGGCAAGTCCCTGGATGTCTGAAGGTGTCAGCACAGGTAGACAGGGTGGGGGATACACCTGAACTGGGAGCAGGAGGGGGACCCACATCCTGGTGGGGAGCATTGCTGGAGCTGCTCGAGAGGATTTAAACTGGTCTGGCATGGCTGTGTGACCCCAAAGAGGCGTAAGGCTAGAAAGAAAGTTGAGGCTGGTACAAATGTTCAAGACGGCAACAGAAGTAGACAAGGCAGGCAAGAACATAGCAGACAATGAGGGAAAACTGGTGGATTAAACAGCAGTTATTTCAATGCAAAGGGCCAGACAGATAAGGCAGATGAACCCAGAGCATGGATGGGAACATGGGATTGGGATCCCATAGGTATTACAGAAACACAGCTGAGGGAGCAACAGGAGCACCTCAATGTTCCGGAGACAGATACTACAGGAAGGATAGAACAGGAGGAGGTTTTGATTGGAGGAAACATCCCAGCAGTACCTAGATGGACTATTCATGTAGGATCGCCCAGTTAAACGATATTAGTGGAGCTGAGAAATAAAAATTGGTCATTAGTTTTCTACGGTCGGACTACAGCGATAGGCAATGGGAGATGGAGGAGCAAATATGTCAGGAGATTTCAGATATCTCTTCGAATAATAAGGTTGTAATGATAGGGGATCCTAACCGTTCCAAACCTGGACTGGGACTGGTACTAAGCTAAGCATTTGGATGGAAGGAATTTGTTAAGTGTGTTCCGAAAACTCCCAGTCATTATGTAAGTGGCCCAACTGGAGGATGGGGCTAAACCTGACCTCCCCTTGGGAAACAAGGTCGGGAACAGGACTGAGGTGTTAGTGGGGGAGCACTTTGGAAAGTTACCACAATTGTATTAGTTTGAAAATAGCGATGGGAAAGGACAGGTCTGGTCCACAAGTTAAAGTTATTCAATGGAGCAAGATAGTATTAGACAGGAATTTTTAAAGTAGATCTGGGGAGGCTATTTGCAGATAAAGGGAAGTCTGGCAAGTAGGAATATTTTAAAACCGAGATAAAAGGAGCGTTCAGCGCCAGCGTGTTCCTGTTAGTGTGCAGCTCAATGCTGACTGAATTAGGAAACACTGGCTGAATTTCGAGGCTGTGGTCAAGAAAAAAGGGGTCACATGTCAGATATAACTGGCTGACTCAAGGGAATCCCTTCAGGAGCATCTGGGCTGTACGAATACACTTAGGATGGAAATCAGGAATGTAAAAAGGGGACTCGAGATCGCTTTGGCAGAGAAAGTTAAAGAGAATCGAAAGAGACTCTACAACTGTATTAAGAGCAAATGAAGAGCTCGGGATAAACCCGGTCTCCTTAATGATCAATGAAGGCAACGATGTGTGAAACTACAAGATCCAAAACAAATATTTCACTTTGGAACTTACTGTGGATAAAGACTGGGGCGCTCAGGGAACTAAACAGTGTTTGGCCTGACCACTATTGGAATACTGTGTGTAATTCTGGTCTCAATGCCATCGGAAGGATATCGTGGAACATGAAAGGGTTCAGAAGAAATGACCAAAGATGTTGCCAGGGTTGAAGAGTTTGCGCTTCAGGGAAAAGCCTGAATAGGCTGGGGCTGTTTTCAGTTGAACATGGGAGGCTGAGGAGTTAACCGATAAAAGGTGTTTAAAATCATGGTGGTCATCGATAGGGTCAATAGACAAGGTCATTTCCCCAGGCGAGGGAAACTTTTCAAAGGGGTCTAAAGGACAACTGGCTCCCGCAGAGTGGATGGAATAAGCTGCCAGAGCAAATAGTGGAGGCTGATGGAAATACATTTAAAAGGCATGTGGATGGGTGTATGAATAGCAAAGGTTTAGAGGGATATTGGCAAAATTGTGGCAAATGTGACTAGAAACGTCATGCAGGAGTTGGTCCGAAGGGCCTGTTTCTGTGCTGTACATCTCTATGACTCAATGTCTTGAAATGAGTCTACATTATAGAAAAGGAGGTGCTGGAGGTTTTAAAACACAAAGGTAGATAAATCCCCAGGACCTGATCAAATGTATCTCAGGACATTGTGGGAAGCTGGTGAAGAAATTGTAGGGCCCCTAGCAGAGATATTTGTAACATAGAGTGCTATGTGTGATAGGCTGTTAGACTGGAAGGTGGCATTGTGGACAGTGAAGAAGGTTTTCTGAGATTAAAGGGATCCTGATGAAATGTGTGAATGGCTGAAAAACTGTAGATGGAGTTCAATCTGAATAAATGCGAGGAAATGCATTTGATACAACAAACACAGGCAGGGCTTATACAATTAATGGCAAGACCTTCAGTAGTGTTATAGAACAGAGGGACCTCAGGGTTCAGCTACATAATTCTTTGAAGTTTGCAACATGGAGAGACAGGATAGTTTAAAAAAAGGTGCTTGCCTCACTTGCTTTCATTGCTCAGTCCTTTGGATGTAGGAGTTGGGAAGTCGCATTGAGATTATACAGGCCATTGGTGAGGCCTCTTCTGGAAGACTGTGTCCAGTTCTGGTCGCCCAGTTATAGGAAGGATGTTATTCAGCTGGAAAGGGTTGGGAGGAGATTTACTGGGATGTGGCTGGGTACGAAAGGCTTCAGTATAAAGAAAGGCTGAATAGGTTGGTATTTTTCACTGAAACCTGAATGGTGACAGATGACCTCATAGAAGTTTATAAAATCATGAGGGGGATAGATAGAGTTAATGGGAGTTGTCTTTTCCCATAGACAGGAGAGTTTCAAGACAAGGCACGACTTTTTTAAGTTTAGAGGAGAGACATATATAAAAGAAAAGACAAGAGGCACATTGTTACACAGAGGGTGGGTTGTGTGTGAAATGAACTTCCCAAGGAAGGGGTGAACATGGGGACAATTACAATGTTTAAAAGACATTTGGATTAGTACAGGAATAGGAAAGGTTTGAAGGGACATGATCCAGTAACAGGCAGGTGGGACGAGATCAGTTTTAGAGTATGGTTAGCGTTAACCGAACAGTGTGGTATCACTCTGACTATGATTATAATGTTGTGTCATTAATTAAGAAAGGCTGCAAGAGAAAGCCAGGGAACTACAGACTGATGAGCGAGACATCAGGGTGGGTCAGTTGTTGGAGGTCATTCTGAGAGGTAGGCCTTACATGCATTTGGAAAGATAAGGCCTGATTACGGACAGCCAGCATGGCTTTGTGCGTGGGAAAACATGTCCCACAAACTTGACTGGAGTTTGCTCAAGATGTGACCAAAAAGATAGACGAAGACAGAGCAACAGACCTTGTTTCTGGCTTCCGCAAACCTTTGTTCAGGGTGTAGCATGATACATTGGTTAGTAAGGGTAGATCACAAGGGATCAGGGAAAGCTCGCCAACTGGATACAAAATGGGATGAAAGTGGGAGACAGAGAGTGGGGGGAGAGGGTTGTTGTTCAGACCGGGGCCTCTGACCAGCAGTGTGCTGTAAGGATTGGTGCTGGGACCACTGTTGTGCACCATTTACGTAAACAATCTGAGTGAAAATATAGCAGTCCCTGTGAGTATGTTTGTGGATACCAAGATTAGTGGAAGAGTGGGCAGGGAATATAGTTATCGAAGGGGATGTTAATCAACTGGGCCAGTGGGCCAAGGAATGAAAGATGGAGTTTAATTCAGGTGTTGGATTTAGATCAGACAAACCAGGGAGGACTAACACGGGTAATGGTAGGGCCCTGGGCAGTGTTGGAGAAAAGGGAGAGACCAAGGGGTGCAGTTACATTGTTCCTTGGACTGGCATCACAGAGCGACAGGGTGTTGAAAGCGCAATTGGCACACTTGTCTTCATTGGTCAAAGCATTGAGTACATGAGTTGGAGATATTGGTAACACTGTCGTCAATATTTCTCCTGGGCAGAGGAGGCCACGGGGTGACCTTATAAAGGTTTATGAAACCATGTATTGTCTAAATAAGGTGAATTGCCAAGGGTAGGTGAGTCCAAAGCTAGAGGCATAAACGTGAGGTGACAGAGCAAGGATTTAAAGAGGGAGTTGAGGGGCAACATTATCCACAGAGGATGGTGCATAGATGGAATGGACTGCCAGAGGAAATGGTAAAAACAAGTACAATTACAATATGGAAAAGACACTCGGGCAGGTACATGGAGAGGAGAAGGTTTGAAGGGGTATGGGCCAAACACAGGCAAACGTGACTCATTCCATTTAGGGAACCTCGGCCGAAGAGTCATGCAGCACAGAAACAGACCCGATGTCTCCAGTTATTGGAGGAGGAGACTATTGAGAGAAGGTATGCTGTAGAGACTGAAGCAAGTTACAGCAATACGGATGGTCATCTGGACTGGAGGTTTCAAATCTGTGAAATAATTGGTGAGAGGGGAGGAGATGACAGAGATAGGAACTGTTATAGGAGTTAGAAAGATTGAAGACACTGGTCCTCAATACAAGCCATAGATAGTGTTGGAGAGGGAATAGGGAACAGAAAGATCCCAGGCAGCATTACCACCCTCTCGTGGGAGGCCTGCTTTCCCCTCGGTTGTTCTGATGGTCCATAAGAAAGTACAGGCCTGGACTGATAACTGGGAACTCCCGATGCTGTCTCATTACAACAAAACCTGCAGCAGGCGTGGTGATTGAGCTTGGGGTGTGTCTGTACTGTGCTCCCCTTCCAGCACTTTCTCTATGTCATGTCTTGTTAGCTGATGTTTGGATCCCCCATATTACTTTCTGCTCTGTGCACTGGAATGATCTTATCTGGCAGCAGGATTTATTGAAGGCTCCCGACCTCCCTGACTTTGTCTTTCTGGCTGACCAACCATCATCCCAACTAGCAGTTGGCAAGTCTATTGAGTCAGGAACTCCATGAGTACATGTACAAGACACAGAAATATCCAGAATGGGAAATTAGACTGATGCTTTGAGGGTTACACATATAGAATGGCACTGAGCCCACAGAGATCTGGAAAATCCCAGTCTCCATTCCTGACCTGTGCTGCCTCATCTCTCAGGAGTGGAGAACACTGTTGGCTCATGATCTGGAGTAGCTTTAAAAGTGAGAGACACTGACAGAGGCAGCAATTAGACCCACACAGTGAGGGATACCACATGGAGAGGTACTGAGTCACATCACCAGAGTGCCGGATCAAACAATTGTGCAGGAAGAAAGAGTTTTGATTCATGTTGCACTGTGATATACAAACTGTGAGCAGGCAAAGTGATGGCCAAGTGGCATTATTGTGTGACAATTTATCTAGAAACTCAGCAAGTCTTCTCTGGACACAGGTTCAAATCCCACCATTGTAAATGATTGAATGTGAAGCAAATGCTTCAAAAAAGATGTAATTAAAAACCTGTAAGTGAGTATTAAACAATTGCTGATGTTAAGAAAAATCCATCGGGTGAATTCCTGTCTTTAGTGAAGTAATCTAAGGTGGGACTGGGATATCACAGGTATTACAGAAACACAGCTCAAGGAGGGACAGGACAGGCAGCTCAATGTTCCAGGGGACAGATGCTGCAGGAAGGACAGAAGGGGAGCTGAGAGAGGAGGAGAGCTGCTGGTTCTGATTGGGTGAAACATCCCAGCAGGACTGAGAGAGGATATTCCTGCAGGATCGCCCAGTGAAGCTGTGTTCGTGGGATTAATCAATAACAATGGGGCTTCCCTTTCCTCTGATTGTTCTACAGACCCCAATAACCCCGCCCTCCTGCACCTTGACCTTCTCAAGATGGCGGCCCTCAGGCCCGGGCTGCCACTTCCCTCAAACAAATGGCGGCCGTGACGCTGGGCCGCTTCCCTGTTCAGAGACCGCCACCTCCTTACCCGGGCCTGGTGGGTCTTCAACGAGTTTCTTTTAACCTTTATCCGGGACTTGTGAATTCTCTCCGCTCCTTTCTCCCGGCGAAGGTCCCACATACCGCCTCTGAGCGCCGCTCTCTGAAGCCGATCGCAGCCGCTGCCGGAGAAAACAGCTCCATGTCTCTCTCTCTGTGCCCTGACCAATGTGACACTGCGCATGCTCCACATAGAAACCAAAGTGCGCGTGCGTCTGAGGTTATCGGTGAATTTGTAGAGAATATTCATATCTGCACAGCCTGATGGGTAAAATATTAGTCATTAACAATTGCTTTGTCGAATATAGTCATAGAGATTTCTAGCATGTGAATAGGTTGTTCGGTCCGACTCAACCGTACCGGCTAGGTATGTAAATTAGCAATCGTTCTGGGAGTTTGAAAAGAAGCTTCTTACTCGAGTTGTGCAAATCCATTGGAAATATGTACGTTATCAGATTTACATCTCAACTATTTCTTAAAATCTCATATTGATTTGTGAGAGAGGTTTAATACTCCACTATGTGGTGGGAACGATCAATCCTGCAAAACAGTTTGTTTTCTGACCAATCCTGAAGCGTTCACTCCTGGAGAATGCTTTGGCCCCGCTCCTCACTCACTCTGGTTGGAGGATCGGCCGCTGCTCGGTACTCCAGTTCCGCCCCTTCGTCCCAATTGCAGAGTTGATTCAGGCGTGACTCAGCAGGCTCAGGGACAAGGGAAGTTAAGAGTCGATGCCTTGTGATGCGGTGAAAATATCCCAAATCTTGGACCGAGAGGCTTGAGTTCAATTGTGCAGGTGTGTGTGCTAAAAACGTTGAACAGGTTCATTCGGAAAAATAAGGGAAGTCCGGAACAGAGTTAAAAACATAGAAAATGTGGTGGGGCTCTCAATGCCCAGAAGATTTTAACCTTTACCAAGTGTTTCAGGGCCCCAGTGGGTCCTAGTACAGACTGTTGCACTCCTAGTGCACAGCCAGATACCACGGTTGTGGGGAAAAGTGTCGTGGTGGGAGACAGAGGTGCTTTCCTGGAACGCGCTCGGTTTTGGAGGTGAAATAGGTGAGGAGTACAGATTTTTATGGAGGTACCAGTTCCCCTCCTGTCGCAGCATCTTATTATTGCCCTGGCTTTGCCTCGTACATGTTTGGTCGAGATCAGTGACGTTTTGTAAGTCCACAATACAACATTCATCACTGTTTAAGACAGTAGAAATCTCTTGTAGCACTTTCGTCACAGAACAATACAGTGCAGAACAGGCCCTTTGGCCCTTCATGTTGCGCCAACCTGTGAACTATTCTCAGCTCGTCACCCTACCCTATCCCAAAATCACCCATGTGCTTATCTAAAGGATTGTTTAAACCGCTCTAATGTGGCTGAGTTAACTACATTAGCAGGTCGCACATTCTACGCTCTAACCACTCTGAGTGAAGAATCTGCCTCTGACATCTGTCTTAAATCCAACACACCTCAATTTGTAGTTATACCCCCTCGAACACGCTGATGTCATCATCCTAGGAAAAAGACTTTCACTGTCGAACCTATCTAATCCTCTGATCATTTTGTAAGTCTCTGTCAAATCCCCTCTTAGCCGCCTTCTTGCCCATGAGAACAGGTTCAAGTCTCTTAACCTTTCCTCAAAAGACCTTCCCTCCAGACCAGGCAACATCCTGGTAAATCTCTTCTGCACCTTTTCCAATGCTTCCCAATCCTTCCCGAATTATGGGCACCCGAACTGCACACAATATTTCAAGTATGGTCGCACCAACATTTTGTACAGTTGCAGCATGAAATTGCAGCTCTGGAACTCAATCCCTCAACGAATGAAACCTAATACACTGCATGCTGCCTTAACAGTAATATCCACCTGGGTGACAACTTTCAGGAACCTATGTACATGGACTCCAACATCCCTCTTCACACCCACACCACCAAGAATCTTTCCATTGACCCAGTACTCTGCCATCCTGTTATTCTTCCTAAAGAGCATCACCACATTTAGCTGCATTGATCTCCATTTGCCACCTCTCAGCCCAATTCTGCCTGAGTACCTCTATTATTCTTCCACACTGTCCACTACTCCACCGACTTTAGTGTCGTCTGCAAATTTACTGATCAATCCACCTATGCCTATGTCTAAGTAATTTATAAAAATGACAAACAGCAGTGGTCCCAAAACAGGTCCTTGTGGCACACCACTAGTAACCAGACTCCAGGTTGAATATTTTCCATCAACCACCATTCGCTGTCTTCTTTCAGAAAGCCAGTTTCTAATCCAAACTGCTAAATCACCCTCAATTCCATGTCTCTGCATTTTCTCCAACAGCCTACCATGTGGAACCTTATGAAAGGCTTTATTGTAGTCCATGTATACCATGTCAACTGCCCTACCCTCATCTATATGCTTGTCTGCCTTCTCAAAAAACTCAAAGGTTTGTGAGACATGTCCTGCCCTTGATGAAACCATGTTGACTATCTGAAATCAAATTGGTGTTCGCTAGATGATTATAAATCTTATCTCTTATAATCCTTTCCAAAACCTTTCCAACAACAGAAGTAAGGTACACTGGTCTATAATTACCTGGGTCATCTCCACTGCCCTTCTTGATCAAGGGCACAACATTTGCAATCCTCCAGTCCTCTGGTACCAAACTTGTAGACAATGATGACTCAAATATCAAAGCCAACGGCTTTGCTATCTCCTCCCTAGCTTCCCAGAGAATCCTCGGATAAATCCCATCCAGCCCAGGGGACTTGTCTACTTTCACTCCTTCTTGAATTGACATCACCTGTTCGTAACTAACCTCGATCGTTTCTAGTCTAATATCTCGTACCACATTCTTCTCCTCTATAATATTCTCCTTTTCCTGAGTGAAAACCGATGAGAAATGTTTGTTTAGCACCTCTCCGATCTCAACAGGGTCCACACTCAACTTCCCACTTCTGACTTTGACTGGCTCTATTCCTACCCTATGCTTTTGTTCCTCACATACCTATACCTATAGAAATACCTATAGAAATTAATTCTATTCACTAAAGACTGCTTGTGTGCTCTCTTTGCTCTTCTTAACTCTCTCATTAAATCTTTTCTAGTCAATCTGTAACTCTCCATCGCCTCATCTGTACCATTTTGCCTCATCAACACTGAAGCCTCCTTCTTCTTCTCAACAAGAGATCCAATTTCTGTACTAAACCATGATTCCCTTACCTTATCACTTCCTTCCTGCCTGACAGGAACATTGCGTCAAGGACACGCACTGTCTGTTCCTTAAACCAGCTCCACATTTCAATAGTCTGCACCCCCTGCCTTTTGCTACCCCATTCTATGCATCCTAATTCTTGCTGAATCGCATTCTAATTGCCCCTCCCCCATCGATAACTCTTGACCTGTGGCATGTATCTAACCCTTTTCATCGCTAAACTAAACATAACTGAATTATGATCGCTCTCTCCAAAGTGCTCACCTACAACTAAATCAAACACTTACTCTGGTTCATTACCAAGCACCAGATCCAGTGTGGCCTCCCCTCTTGTCCGCCCTTCGACATACTGTGTCAGGAAACCCTCCTGTACACATTGGACAAAAACTGATCCATCCAACATACGAGAGTTATACCAGTTCCAATCAATGTTGGGGAAGTTAAAGTCCCCCATAATGACCACCCTGTTCCTTTCAATCCTACCCAGAATTATTTTGCTAATCCTCTCTTGTACCTCCCTGGAACTCTGCGGAGGCCTTTTTAAAAAAAACTCCAAGCAGTGTGACCTCTCCTCTACTGTTTCAAACCTCAGCCCACACTACCTCAGGAGACGAGTCCTCATCAAAAGTTCTCTCAGCCACCGTTATACTCTCCTCGACTTACATGATATGCATGGACCCATTGCAGTGCTTCAAACTCCATGAGGCAGCCATGTGACAGACAGACTCAGTCTGGAACCTCCTCTGTCCTTAAGACCTTACGCACTGCCTGCGCTCCTCCATTTCCCCTTTGCATGTTCCCTTTCCAACCCACCCCACCTGCATCACTCCACAATTGGAGCTGTCATGTGCAGAAGTTTATGGAGTAGCCTCCCTAAACTTCTCTATCCTCCTTTTAAGATGTATTTTAAAATCATTCTCCTTAATCAATGTTTTGATCATCCATGAAGCACCTTAGGAGATTTGCCATTGTGAACGTTCCATACAATGCAAGTAGTTGTTGTTATTGCTGTACATTAGAAGAAACAGGAATGATGCATTCAAAGTTCTAACAAGAAAGTCACTGATAGGTGTAGTGTGCAGGCCACCAAATAATAACATCACATTGGGATGGGCAATAAACAAAGAAATAACTATTGCCTGTAAAAATGGTGCGGTTATTACCATGGGTGATTTTAATCTACATGTAGATTGGTCAAACCAGCTCAGTCAGGGTAGCCTTGAGTTTATTAAGTGTATCCATGATAGTTTTCTTGAACAGTACGACATGGAACTGACAAGGGAGCAATCTATCCAAGATCTGGCCCCTGTGCAATGAGACAGAAATAATTAGTGACTTCAGGGTTAGGGATCCTCTTGGAAGAAGTTATCACTGTACGGTTAAATTTAGAATACATATGGAGAGTGTGAAAATAAAATCTAATATATGGGTCCTTTGCTTCAACACAGGGAACTACAATAGAATGAGGGAGAACCTGGATAAAGTAGACCGGAAACAAAGATTTTATGGAACAGTTGATGAGCAGTGGAAGATTTTCAAAGACACTTTACAAAGTGCTCAGCAAAGGTATATTTCAGTGAAATGGAAGGACTGTCAGAAGAGGCATATTCTGCGATGGGTATCTAAGGAAAACGATCAAATTGAAAGAGAAGGCATGCAAAGTGGCCAAAAACAGTATGAAACAAGAACTGGGAAAACTTTAAAGGTCAACAGAAAGCAACAGAAGAGCTATAAAGAAAGGTAAGATAGAACATGAGAAAAATAAATGAGCACAGAGTATAAAGACAGAGAGCAAAATTTTATATTGAACAAGAAAAGAGTGGCTAAAGTAAGTGTTGGTCCTTTGGAAAATGAGAAGGAGCATTAAGTTATGAGATATCACAGTGGAGAATACTAATATCTTGCCAATAGTTAGCAAAGAGACAAAGGTAGATGAGGATTTGGAAACAATCGTTATTACGGAACAGCTAGTGTTGGACTGTTGGAGGTAATTGAGCTTATGACAGAAAAGTTTTCTGACCCTGATGGAATGCATCCCAGGGTACGAAAACAGATGCCAGGAGAAATAGCAAATTCACTGGCAGTAATTTTCCAAAATTCACTGGACACTGTGACAGTCCCAGCAGATTGTAAAGCAGCAAAAGTGATGCCACTGTTTTAAAAAGTAGGTGGAAAAAAGATGGGGAATTACCCAACAGTTACCTTATTCTCTGTCGTGGGAAAGATGCTTGGGTCTATTATCAAGGAAGAAATAGCAGGGAATCTTGATAGAAATTGTCCCATTGTACAGACACAGCATGGGTTCATGAAGGGCAGGTCATGCTTCACAAATCGTTTGGAATTCTATGAAGACATTTCGAGCAAGGTGGACAACGGGGACCCAGTGGATGCAGTGTACCCGGATTTCCAAGGTCCTTCAACAAGGTGCTGTGCAAGAGGCTGTTACATAATATAAGGGTGCATGGCATTAGAGGTAGGGTATTAGCATGGATAGAAAATTGGTTGACTAACAGGAAGCAAACTGTGGGGATAAATGAGTACTATTCTGGCTGGTAATCAGTGACTAGTAGTGTGTCTCAGGGATCAGTGTTGGGACTGCAATTATTTACAATTGATACAGATGATTTGGAGTTGGGGACCACATGTAGGGTGTCAAAGTTTGCATATGACACTAAGATGAGTAGCAGAACAAAGTGTGCGGAGGACTGTGAAACTTTGCAGAGGAACATAGAGACAGAGAGTGAGTGGGCAATGGGCTGGCATTTGGAATAGAATGTTCATAAATGTAAAGTCCTACTGTTTGGTTGAAGTAACATTAAAAAAGAGATTATGAATTGAATTTTTAAAAGTTGCATCATTTGCTCTGCAGAGGTACCTGAGGAGCTTTCTGCATGAGGGTTGGTCACCAGGTACAACAATCAATTCAGAAAGCAAATGTAATTTTGTCCTTCGTTGCTGACGGGATTGTGTTTAAAAGCAAAGGTTATGTTCGAGCAGTATTGGGTGCTGGTGAGGCCACACCTGGAGTACTACATGCAGATTCTGCTGTCTTACTTGAGAAAGGATGTACAGGCACTAGAGGGGGTGCAGAGGAGGTGAACTAGGTTGATTCTGGAGTTGAGGGGGTTGGCTTAACAGAGACTGAGTAGATTGGGATTATATCCATTGGAATTCAGAAGAATGGAAACCTATAAAATAATGAGTGGAATGGATAAAATAGAAGTAAAGAGGATGTTTCCACTAGGGAAAAACAATGACTGCAGATGCTGGAAACCAGACTCTGGATTAGTGGTGCTGGAAGAGCACAGCAGTTCAGGCAGCATCTGAGGAGCAGTAAAATCGACATTTCGGGCAAAAGCCCTTCATCAGGAATACAGGCAGAGAGCCTGAAGCATGGATAGCTAAGTGAGAGGAGGATGGGGGTGGGGAGAAAGTAGCATAGAGTACAATAGGTGTGTGGGGAGGGGATGACGGTGATAGGTCGGGGGGAAGGGTGGAGTGGATAGGTGGAAAAGAAGATAGGCAGGTAGGACAGGTCATGGGGACAGTGCTGAGCTGGAAGATTGGAACTGGGGTGAGGTGGAGGAAGGGGAAATGAGGAAACTGTTGAAGTCCACATTGATGCCCTGGGGTTGAGGTGTTCTGAGGCAGAAGATGAGGTATTCTTCCTCCAGGCTTCAGGTGGTGAGGGGGCGGCGGTGAAGGAGACCCAGGACCTCCATGTCCTTGGCAGAGTGGGAGAAATAGTTGAAATGTTGGGCCACAGGGCGGTGTGATGGATTGGTGCGGGTGTCTAGACACCCACAATGTTGGCAGGGCCCATAGCCTTTACACTACTTGTCCATTTCTTGATCTGATTTGAAATGAGTTTTCAACCAATTCGATTCACATTTGTGATGTCAGGGACCAATGGAGAAGGCTCATCCACTTGGTACTGCTGGCTGAAGATTGCTGTAAATGCTGTTGTTTTGTCTGTTGCATGAATGTGTGAGGCCCCTCCATCAGTAAGGGTGGGGATATCTGTGATGCTGCCTCCAGTGAGTTGTTTAATTGTCCATCAATATTCATGACGAGGTGTGGCAGAGCTCAGATCTGATCTATTGATTGTTGGATCACGTAGTTCTATTTGGTGTTGCTTGCGCTGTGTGGCATGCACATTGGTTAGCTTCACCAGGTTGGCACCTCATTTTTAGGTATGCCTGGTACTGCTCCTGGCATGCCCTCCTGTATTCTCCATTAAGCCAGGGTTGATCCCCAGCTTGATGTTAATGGTGGAGTGGGGGATATTCCAGGCTATGAGATTTCAGATTGGGCTGGAGTACAGTTCTGCTGCTGTTGTTGGCCCACAGTGAGGCGGAAGTTGCAGGGTCAAGAGGGCTGATTGTGTGGTTGTATTTTCCAGTGCATTGGTAGATGTAATGTGGTCCATCCAGTTTCATTCCTTTGTTGAGACTGTGCAGTGATTAATACAATGAGTGATTTGATGGGCCAGTGTCAGGAATGCAACTTTTAAAAACGGGTTGGTGATTGACACATGAAAGAAGTGAAACGATCATGGGATTCGAACAGATGAAAGACTCAACAGACAATCAAGGTATTTTTCAATGGATAACTTCAGCTACATCACACTGTAAATTTTTTGCTACAAATTCTGTGCCTTTGAATTGTGCACTGCACAATCACCTGATGAAGGAGCGGCCCTTGGAAAGCTAGTGTGCTTCCAATTAAACCTATTGGACTATAACCTAGTGTTGTGTGACTCTTAACTTAGAATATTACAGCACTACTAACAGGACTGCATGTAAACAAGCTCAGTACAGTTGATCAATACATTCGGAAGGATTTTCTCCAAGTTTGATGATACCATATTAGTCAAAATCGTCAACTTCAACCTGCAATGTTGCTCTTAACAAAAACTTCAGGCTGACACAAATCTCCCCACCCCACTGCAATGTGGTAACTGGGCCCGGCCCAGGAATTGGAACTGGGACATTTGTGGACTGTGATCTCAAAGGAAGGGAGCAAACACAATTCTGACAGATTCGTCCTCAAAGATGAGTAGCACGTTTGAGACACAGCAGGTGGTATTCCTTCTTGCATTTCACTTAATTGCATTTCTTAATTACAGTCATGTTTTGCAAAGTATAAAGAACTATGTGTTGT
This sequence comes from Chiloscyllium punctatum, assembly GCF_047496795.1. Lineage (NCBI taxonomy): Eukaryota > Metazoa > Chordata > Chondrichthyes > Orectolobiformes > Hemiscylliidae > Chiloscyllium > Chiloscyllium punctatum. The sequence goes on from NW_027309933.1 coordinate 266,507, forward strand.
TTTTTCGTGGTTGGAGGTTTATCCTCGTTGATCACAGTTGCTGCCTCTCACTCCCCAAGTCAAATCATAGGATCAATAACAAAACAATAAACTGCAGGTGCTGGAGATCTGAACCCCAGACATAAAGTGCTGGAGAAACTCAGCAGTTCTGAGGGTATCTGTGAAGAGAAAAAAATGTTACATTTGAAGTTAACTGACTCTTTGTCTGAACGGAACTTACAAGGTTTTTCCCCTCAGAGATGCTGTTGGACCTGCAGTTCTCCAGCACTGTGCTTTCTATATTGAACTTTATTTACAAAACAGATCGGAAAATACTAATCTGCAAAAGTGAAAGGTTCATTGTAAGCATGAGCGTAGTTTCCACACTTGCATTACACAAACACGCCTCAGTTTAAAAACAAGATTTAACTCAAAGGAACATTCCATCTCAGAATTAGCCAAGTTACACCAGTAATAAAGCACATCCACCCAATGAGGCACTTCAGTACAACATCCTGCAGTGTGACACACAGCCACCTTTACCAAAGTATGATCACATGTCACAAAATTGAAGGCCAAGAGCATGTCTCTTTAAAGGGGCTGAAATCAAACTCTCAATTTTTGGAAGGCTTTTTGATCAAACCTGATTGAACACTTAAATCTCAGAGCATAATCTTTGCTTTGTTAAACAAAGTGTGTGGGAAACATCCCACATCTTGCTAAAGGTTCTGTTCAGTCTGGGACATAGAGCCAAAGGTCAAACAAACATCACACTTTCCATTCACTTCTACAAAGGTCTGACATCACATTTCTTCAGGATTTAAAGTATTTTATAAATTGTTTGTAAAATCAATTGTCACATTATAGAACTGGACAATAAATACCATTGTATGCAATAAGAGTGAAGCCTGTGACAGCAGCTTTAGCCTTGGAGGGCAGTGTATTCACTTTCTAAGTTCTGGGAGCACTTTGGGAGACTGCTCCCAGATGGTGATAGTGAGCATATCTGGAATGCACTGTTTAGATTTGGGAATCCTTGGGAGACAATCTGTGGTTTAAATAATACTTGGCTTGCGTTGGTGTACAGTAAGCAATTCATAAAGTTATTTATGTATTATTTTTGACTACCTGAATGGTAATCAAATCTACCAGGTTGCCTTCAATAGTGAAAATGCATCTATTGTAAATATTTGGAACATTCCAGAACTGCCCAGTGCTTCGCAAATTCAGGGAGGACAAAAAAATCACGTTGAGTAATTTGAAATTAAGAATCCAAGAGGACGTGAATACTTCAGTGATTAATTCAAATAGTTAAATGGAGTGCTCACATTTAAAATACCTCTTATCCATTGGAATGGATGGACCGACAAAACTGGGACCAAATTTCTAGCTGGGGACTATGAAAGGTGCTTTGATAATGTCACCTACATTTACCAACAATAATTTGGCAAGCTCGGAAATTTAAAAAAAAAACAATACTAGCTTCATTGCTGCTCCGATCAGGTCCCAAGCTCTGTGAAAAAATAACAATGTTCAGGTTTATTGCATACGCTCAGAAACATATGTTTCTTCTACAGATCCTGCAAGTTTCCCCAACGAGTACAGTCCATCCAAATGATGTTGCTAACTTTGGCCAACTCATTTATTTCCTCGCCTCTAGAGCCTGAAGAGTGACCAGAAGCAATTACTCCACATATGTGGGAACATTACCGATGAGGATTTTTTCCTTCAGAATTGACTTTCATATATTCAGTGCCCAGAACAGATAAAAAGCTTGTTATCTTTTATAGATCAATGAATCAGTGGGAGTAAAATGCTAACCTTTTCTTGCTTAACAATCAAGCTGCCTAAATTTTAAAAATGAACACTTCTTAACAGTTCTCTAGATCCTAACGAAATATTTTGTGCAAAACAAATCACATGATACATAGTTATTCAGATAACAAAACAAGTTTGTTCATTGCAGAACCCAGAGGAAAAGGTCATGAAACAATGTGAGTTTGATGTACCTCAATCATCATTTCACGCGCATTCTCTGCATGAATACTCCTTTTCCTCCTCGAAGTATTCAACTTCTTGAATAATTGAGAGAATGAAGTCACAGTTGTACAACGCTCAATCAAACCCTTCAGTCCAACTTGCCCATGCTGACCAGATATCCTAAATTAATCTAATCCCATTTTCCAGCATTTGTTCCATATCCTTCTAAACCCTTTCTACTAATTATCAGTTTATTTTACTTTATCAGTACTTGAAACACTGACATTTTTTCTCCCAACATTGGTAAAGGGAATCCTAAATTCATCCATCCAAGTTAATTTTGTGAACTTTCACAAAGAAACAAGTGAGAACAATAAATGGCTGAGTGCAAAACAAAATACTGCAGCTCCGCGATATCTGGAAACACTGTAAAGCTCAGGCAGTATTAATCTTTCTGGTCAATGACCTTGTTCTCTCTAAATATAACATACAGGCAAAGCAGAAGGAAAGTAGAATTTGGAATGATTTGGAGATGTCAGTGTTGGATTGGGGTGTACAAAGTTACAAATCTCACAACACCAGGTTATAGTCTAACAAGTTTAATTGGAAGCACACTAGCTATCAGAGCGTCACTCCTTCATCAGGTGGTAGTGGAGGGCTCAATCCTAACACACAGAATTTATAGTAAAAATTTACAGTGTGACGTAACTGAAATTATACATTGAAAAATTGATTGTCTGTTAAGCCTTTCATCTGTTAGAATATCACGATAGTTTCACTTCTTTCATGTGGAAATCACAAAACCATTTTTAAAAAAGTTGCATTCTCAGGTTAGCTGTTAACAATGGTGAGAGGTAGACAATATGTTGAAGGTGTTACACTCCTGTGTTCTCTGTCTATGCCATGATGTTTAGATTGATTCTAATCTAAAAAGTGAGATAACAGAGTGTTACATGAATTCTTGCAGTTTTTGAGTAAAGTACAATGTAACCCTGCAAGGACAAATACATCCCACAAAATATGTGTGCATGTGGGTCTATGTCTGTCTCTCTGTGTGTGTCTGTCTGGGTTGGGGGTTTTGTGTGTGTGTAGTGAGTGTAGAGTGTCTTAAGTCTGTGAGGGGGTGCATGTGTGAGTATGGGAGTGTGTGTGTGTGTCTGTGGATATGTGTGTCCGTATGCATGTGTCGATAGGAGTGCTGTGTGAGGGCGTGAGGGCGTGAAGGCGTATCTGTGTGTGTATAGTACAATGGTGATCACCTACAATGTGACATGAACCCAAGGTCCTGGTTGAGGCCCTCCCTACGGGTACCGAACTTAGCTTTCAGCCTCTGCTCGGCCATTTTTCCTCTGCTGACTGTCCTGAAGTCCGCCTTGGAGGATGGTCACCCGAAGGTCCGAGGTCGAATGTCCTGGACCACTGAAGTGTTCCCCAACTGGGAGGGAACACTCTTGTCTGTTGATTGTTGTGCGGTGCCCATTCATCCGTTGTCGTAGCCTTTGCTCAGTTTCCCCAATGTACCATGCCTCCGGGCATCCTTTCCTGCACCGTATCAGATAGACAACGTTGGCTGAGTCACATGAGTACCTGCCATGTAGAGCAAAACATCACCTGTTCACAACGCAATGCCATCCAGGCTCTCAAAACCAATCACAACATTGTCCATCAAACCAGCAGATAAAGGAGGAGCCATTGTCATTCAGAATAGAACAGATTACTGCAAAGAAGTGTACCGACAACTGCACAACCAGGAACACGACAGGCAACTACCAGGTGATCCGACCAAAGAACAGGTTTGAGATTGGGGTTAGTGTATTTCAATGGACAGGGAGCTAGTTGACAGACAGGAAACAAACGGGTAATTTTCTGAGTGGCAGCCAGTAATCAGTGAGGTACTACAGAGATCAATGGTTCAAACCCAGTTATTTACAATATATATCGATGATTTAGATGGGGGATCTATTACTATTTCTATTTGTGGATGACACAAAGCTGGGTGGAAGAGTGACCTGTGAGGAGGATGGACTGTGAGGACGATACAAAGATGCTTCATTGTGATTTGGATAAGTTGAGTGTTTTTTTTTTGTTGCATAAACAGAAAGGGAAATTAACTGAATATAATGGGAAAAGGGGAGGTGCAACTAAAGGTGTCTTTGTCCACCAGTCACTGAGAGTGAGCATGCAGGTGCAGCAGGCAGTGAAGGCAAATGGTATGTTGGCCTTCATGGTGGGGTAGGCCAGAACCAGTGGGCATGGTCTAAAGGATATAAGATTAGGCTATTCAGAAGGGAGAGAAGGAGACATTTCTTCATCCAGATAGTGGGGAACTCACAAAATAGTCTGCCACAGAATGTATTTCAGTACAAAACATTGAAGATTTTTAATGGTTAGATATAGTTCTTAGGGCTAAAGAGATCAAATGGTATGCGGTGAAAGTGGGAACAAGGTCTGCATTTGGATGATCAGCCATGATCATATTGAGTGACAGAGCAGGCTCAAGCGGCTTACTACAACACTTGTTTTTTATGTTTCAAACAGGAAAAAAGTCAAATATTTCTAAAACATGTCAATTTCTTATCTGGATCACAAAAGAAAATCTTCATTTTTTTTAACAGCCTCTTAAAAGATTTATATAAACACAATCATCACAAAGTTCCACTGGTATTTAATTCACCCTGGGAGAGGGTGCTAGTTTCTATTAGTTTTCCAATATTACAACATTCACACAACAAACATAATTCATACTTTAAATTCTGCATGATTTTTCAATACTTCCAGTAATTCTGGGTGAATTTTATTCAGAAATGTAGTACAGCCTACCATATAATCAAGGCTATTATATCGAAACTTTCACATCACACTGTATAAGACAAAGAGGTCTTCAATTCAACTGGATTATCATGAAATACCATGACATTGCTTCAAAATGACAAAGCTGTTTCCCCTCTCATGATTGATTAATGAGTAAATTTTCAGTTAAATGTAGCATTCTCGCAAGAATACTATTAAAACAGGTTAGGTTCATAGCACAGTGTCTGCGGATTGTATACACAGTTGCACTGTAACCACAGGATATATTTACATTAATTGCTTTTATTGAAGATGGTTTCATGGAATAAGAGGGTTGCCAATGAAATCAGCATTTGTTGCTCATTCCCAATTGCCCTTAAATGGTGGTATGCTGCCCTCTTGAAGGTACACCCACAGTGTAGTCAGGATGTGGTACAGGTTTGATGATATGATTCCAATTCAAAACATTAAACAGCTTGCAGGGAAACTGGGTGGTGGTAGTATTAGTAAGGGAGCAGTAGCTACCATTGTCTTAAGATGGCACAGATCATGGGTTTAAAAGGTGCTGTCAAAACAGCCTTGGTTAGTTGCTGTAGTGCATCTTATGTATTGTACACACTGCTGCAAATGTGTGCCATTGAGAAAGAAGTCAATGGGTGGGGTGTCAACCAAGTGGGCTGCTTTGCTCAGGACAATGTCAAGCTTTTTCCTTGCTGTTGGAGCAGTATTCATCCAAGCACATAGAGACTGTTCCATCACACTCCCAAAAAGTGCCTCTCAGGCTTTGGACAGTTATTCATTGCAGAATGTCCAGCCGCTGAGCTGCTCATACAGGCAGAGTATTTGTGTCGCTCATCCAGTTGCAATCCCAGTTAAGTTATCCTTCCATCAATGCCATGTCTTTTTCTCTGCACAGGAAGAAAATGGTAGATTAACAACCCAGTTACAGATAGAAATACCAACATTCAACTTGCAAAAATACTACTCCCAAAGCAAAAAAGAGGGAGATGGAATTGTCTTTTCTGTGGGAATCTACGAAGGAGCTGCAGAAAAGCATTAAAGGAAAAAACCTCATTTTGAATGCAGTTTAAAAGAAAAGATAAAAATGGGGAAATTAAATAGCTCTGAAGCAAGATGAAATTCAAATTAGAAATCAACACAGATTTCCTGCCATTGCTAAAATCATCCAAAATGCTTGTGAACTTGTACAGTATGCCACTAAATGCAGCACTAAGCCCTGAATTATATTTGATATCGGTAATTTCAATTCTAAATAAAAATCTAAAATCTGAAAGGACTATTAAACTGACACATTTTAAACAAAAATTCCAAGTATTCCATACAACAATTTATATCCAACCTCCCGACACCTTCTGGCTCAACACAACTCCTTCTGCTAAGATTCGTTAACTTCAAATAGCAACAGAGCTCAGTAACGCCAACACCAGCTCCATTTCTCTTTCTGACTTGGATAGGAGGAGAATCTCAAGCACTACCTTCCGAATGGTCCAACCACATCTTACACATCCCTCTGAAACAGGGTGAGCATGTCAGCAGCATTGGGATACAGAATAAAGAAATATTCCTCGATGATACACTCACAAGCAAAGTTAAATTCTGTTTGTCTGTTGACAAATCTTTTGGAATGAGGCAAAGAAAATAAAAGAGGGTGAATTAAATCAATATTCCAAATTCACCCCACTGTGATTTACTATCCTACTTCACACCCAACCTCACAAACACACTAATCAGTCATGTGAATAAGGACAGAGTACTTCATCTCCAACCAGCATGTTTGGCAAAGAGGGAAACGTTTAGTCTTTCATCTGTATTACTGAACTTTCCTTAAATGCCCCAGGGATTCTGATCTTTGCTGATCTGACTGCAGAGACTTGACAAGGCAGATGGAAGACTGCAGCTCACTGAGCAACCAGAGAATTGCCATCTTTCACTCTTTCAATGTTGGAACTGTGACATTCAGTTCACATAGTAAGGTTTGCATAAACATGACTCTCATTTTACAAAACTAAAACAGGGCCTGAAAGGAGTGGGAGGTCATGGAATTAAAGGATACCACAATACTTCCAAGTCTAAAAGGATTGAAAACAATGAAGAATTTGATATAAACTCCAACACAACTCAATGTCAATTATTTAAAAGATGTAGCAGGTCAGAGTTTTTCAAACCTGTTCCCACCGTGACACCATTTTATGGCTTGTAAATTGTTAAAACTCAGAGTGTCTGGGTGGTGAAGGGTTTGACCATTGCTACCTTGGAGCTCATGACACCAAAACTTCATGTTGTGACCTCAAGTAGGGACTCACCCCACATTTTGTAAAGACCTGTGGAAAATCATAACTGAAACCTTCTGATCCACTTGACACAATGTATTTCCCCACCCCTTCATGTCATAAATTAATCTCTAATTTAAGGGAAGGTTTTATAGCAATACACCTATTGTGTTTTCAGTTTATGTTAACCAATTTGATTTAGGGCTTCGGATTTTTATCTTTCCACGTTAAGTACAGATCTTCAAATATCACTTGACTATCATAAATTCCCAGTTATCAGGTGAGGAATTATAGGTCTGGTCTCAACCCTCCATTACACTCTTTCGCAGTGGGGTGTGAAACAATCAATTCAAAATCCATCACGGAATATTTTGGAAATTGATATTTAGGATTTCTAGTCTAGATTTTATAGTATCATCTGTTAACATTTATTGTGCCAGATACAAGTTGAAAACAGATGTTTTAGGGTTAAATAAGGCAGGTTCCAGACATATGCATGTTATTTCAGCAAGGGGGCAAGACTGCAGAAATATCACAATGGTCCACTCGTTATCTGAAGGTACTTTATTTGAATTAGTAACACTGAATTTTGCAAATTATTAGTTAATTATATACTGTCTTAAATGCAACTAATTCCAGTTATGGGATTACCAGATGAGAAAAACTGCTATGGATCTGCTGGCCTTGTCCTTTGAGATCTAAGTGGTTGTAGGTTTATAAGTTGCTGCCTCAGGATTTTTGGTGAATCTCTGCAATGCATCTTTAGATCGTACATACTGCTGTTACTGAGCATTAGCGGTGGAGGGAGTGAGTGCATGTGGATGTCGTGCCAATCAAACAGCTAGCATGCTCTGAATGGTGTCAAGCTTCTTGTGTTGTTGGAACCCCACCATTCCTGCCAAGCGGCGAGCATGCATTCGCCATTTTGGCGTGTGTCTTGGAGATGGTGAACAGACTTTGGAGGTGAGTTGCTCACCACAGTATTCCCAGTCTCTGACCTGCTCTTGTAGCCACTCTGTGTTGGTGTGGTATGTCCTGTTGAGTTTCTGGTCAATGGTAACCCTCAGGGTTTTAATAAAGGGAAATTCAGTGATGGAAATTTATGTCAAGGGATGGTTATTAGGTTGTCTCTTATCGCAGATGGTCTTTAACTGGGGTTATACAAATATTTCTTGCCACAACCCTGTATATTAATCAGCCCTTGCTGCATTTAAACATAGTTTGCTTCAGTATCTGAAGAGTTACAAACAGTGCTGAACATTGGGGATGTTCAGCAGTGAGTGCACATTCTGACTTTATAATGGAGGGAAGGTCATTGATGAAATGGCTGAAGATTAGTGGAACCAGGACAGTACCCTGAGGAACTCCTGCAGCTGAAATGACTGACCTACTACAACCCCACCCAGCTTCCTACTTCCCAGGTATGACACCAGAGGAGAATTTGCCCCCAATAACCAATGATTCCAATTTTGCTCAGCCTCCTTGGTGCCACAAATGCGGCTCTGAAGACAAGACCTGTCACCTCACCTCCCCTCTGGAATTCAGCTCTTTTGTCCACGTTTGAACCAAGGCTGTAATGAGCTCAAGAGCTGAGTGGCCCTGGCAGAGCCCAAACTCTGCATCACTGAGCAGGTTATTGCTGAGCAGATGCTGCTTGTTAGCATTGTTGATGACCCCCTTCCATCACTTTACTGGTGAGAGATGGTAATAGGGCAGGAAATAGCCAGGTTGGATTGGTTCTGCTTTGTGTACACGACATATCTGAGCAATTTTCTATATTGTCGGGTTGATGCAAGAATATTGTCAGGCCCATAATCTTTGCAGAATCCAGTGCTTCTAACCGTTCCTTGGTATTGTGTGGAATGAATCAAATTAATTAAAGACTGGTATTTACAATGTTGGGGACCACTGGAGAATGCCAAAATGGATCATCCACGCCTGACTGAAGATTTCTGCAATTGGTTCAGCCTGAATTGTTACACTAATGTGTTGGGCTCTTCCATTACTGATGATAGGGATACACGAGAGTGTTCTCCTGCAGCAAGCTTTTTTTAAAATAAAAGATTTTCCACTATCATTTACGACTGGATGTGACAGGACTACAGAATGTAGATCTAATTTACTGGTTGTGGGATCGCTTAGCTCTGCCTATCACTTGCTGTTTATGTTGTTTGGTCCGCAAGTAGTCCCGTTTGATAGCTTCACCAGGTTGGCACTTCACTTTTAGGTCCGCCTGATGCTGCTTCAGGGATGCCCTCCTGCACTCTCCATTGAACCCGGGCTGGTCTCCTGGTTTGATGCTAATGGTTGAGTGTGTGATATGACAAACCATGAGACTACAGATTGAGGAGTACAATTCTGCTGATGATGATGGCCCACAGTGCCTCATTGATGCCTGGTCTCAAGTTCTTAAATTGGCTCAAACATTTGTCCCATTTAGCACTGTGACCTTTAAGTGCTATTTTTCCTGTAAGAACTGTTCACCTTAAGGGCTGTTATCATTGGTGGAGTAGCCCAAATTTCTCAATTAACAAAATCAATTCCACAATTATTTTTGAAACTGACAGTTAACTCGTAGCATTTTGCTGTGAATGCAAGTGTCGAGAGTATAATGCTGGAGAAGCACAGTAGGTCAGGCAGCATCTGAGAAGCAGGAGAATTGATGTTTTGTGCCTAAGCCCTTCATCAGCAATGAGGCTTGCGGTTCGAGGGGCTGAGCGATAAATGGGAGGGGTTGAGGTTGGAGTACAGTAGCTGGGAAAGCGATAGGTGGAGGAAAGTTGGAGAGAAGGTGATAAGTCAGTGGGGGAGTTATGGACAGGTCTGGAGGGCAGTGCCAAGTTGGAGGCTTGGGACTGGGATAATGTGGGGTAAGGGGAAATGAGGAAGCTGTTGAAATCCACATTTATCCCGTGTGGTTTCAGGGTCCCAAGGCAGAATATGAGGCATTCCTCCTCCAGGCGTCGGTTGGCAATGGTTTGGAGGTGGATGAGGCGCAGGACCTGCATGTCTTTGATGAATTAGATGGGGGTGTTGAAGTGTTCAGTGGGGTTGGCTGCGGGTGTCCCAGAGACCTTCTCTGAAATGATTCGCAAGAAGGTGTCCCGTCTATCCGATGTTGAGGAGACCACACCGGATGCAAAGGATGCAATAGATGACATTGATAGAGGTGCAGGTAAATTTCTGATGGATGTGGAAGGATCCATTGGGGCCTTGGACGGAGGTGCGGGGAATGGTGTGGACACAAGTTTTGCACTTCCTGTTGTAGCAACTCGGCACCTCCCTCAGGACCCGTCCCTCACTCCCCCACTCTGACTGATCACCTTCTCCCTTACTTTCATAAACCTATTGCTTTCCCAGCTACCATTCCCCAAACTTCACCCCTTCCCATTTATCTCTCAGCCTCGACCCACAAACCTCATTCCTGATGAAGGGCTAATGCCCGAAACGTCAATTCTCCTGCTCTTCAGATGCTGCCTGACCTGTTGTGTTTTCCAGCACTACATTCTTGACTCTGATCTCCAGCATGTGCAGTCCTTATTTTCTCCTCCCTGCAAGCCTAATTTATCCACACTTTTCATGATCAGACATTTTCCTTCCCTGTCGCTGGGTTTCATAACAAAAGTCACCAAAAGGAAATACACCAAACAATAAAGAGTATAAAATTTCTAATCATTTGTAACTGAGTAAAAGTAAAGTCACCATAGCCCTAGAAGGCAGTAGGGCTGCTCTGTGATGACAGAAAAAGTGGTGGTTTAACCTGAGGGTCACCGCACCTCAGGTGAGGGACAAATTTGAAAAGTTGGAGCCTCAGCCGATGCAGGAATTGAGCCTGCGCTGTTGGCATCACAGGATTGCTAACCAGCAATCCAGCCAACTGAGCTAAACAACCTTTATTGCAGCATGTGCAACAACATGGGAGATTAAAAGGGTTTCACCAAGCAAGGGTATGGAGCATCAACCAACAATGAAAGAAAATGATGATTCTCAAAAAACAGATGGCCAGTTAGACTCAGATGTACAAATTGGAGACAGGCCCTTTGGTCCAATTTATCCATGCTGACCAGATATCCTAAATTAATCTAGTCTCATTTGCCAGCATTTGGCCCATATCCCTTTAAACCCTTCCTTGTTTTAGGCTGAGTAGCTCGTGGGTTAATTTGCCCAATTATCTTACTCATCCAGAAGATACTGCTACCATCCTAAAGATGGGAAATAAGCAAGGTATTAATGGGAGCAAAGATGTTATAACAGTCTCTCTGACAGGGACAAATTATCTTCCATCTTTTTTTGTTCATCCTTCGATAGTTTGAAATTTTTAAACCTTCTGGTCTACCATCATCTTTGCAGTTTTGTGCATCTTTTCTTTCAATTTGATGTCCCTCATAATTCCCTCAGCTATGCACTGCTGTTCATCATGCATTTCTTTTACAAGTCAATAGATATTGTTGAGAATTATAAAATAACTGAATATATTCTTCTGCTTTAACATTCTAACTAGAGTCCCTTTCCAGTTTAGCTAACTGCTACTTCATACCCTTGTGACTGCCTTTAAATTTGGATACTAGTTGAAGAAGCAAATTCCTCACCCTAAAACTAAATTCTATCAAGCTGCATTGAATCTTACCAAAAGTGTCGCTTATTTTGAGCTCATTAATCAATCACATTATCAGATGATCCCTGATTGGTTCCAGAGCATCTGTTCTGAGAAATTGTACAGAGCAGTCAACCTCAAATTGCTTCAGAAGGTAACATAAGCTGAGTGTACAATACTATTTTAACGAACAGAGAACCCTCTGCATACCAGGATTCTGTTAGATCCCCAAAATTACTCAGAGCATTGAATCCCTACGTTGTGGAAACAGGCCCTTCAGCCCAACAAATCCACACCAACCCTCCGAAGAGTATTCCAATCAAACCTATTCCTCAATGTTTACCCCTGATTAATGCACGGAAGCTGTGCATCGCTGGACACTATGGGCAAATTAGCATGACCAATTCATTGAACCTGCACTTCTTTGGATTGTGGGAGGAAACCACTTAGATCACATTTTGCTTTTGAAATCAACCCATCACAACTGTACCTCCTTTTTAAAATAGCTACTTGGCTAGGCCCCTGCACTCACAGTAATGCAAATAATTTCTTTTTGCAAGTATTCAAATTAATTTTGGAAATTAACAGTGAATCAGCTGCCACCTCCTTTCCAGATGATCTCAGCTCTTCCTTGAAACAGCAAAACCCAATCAGAACATTGAAGCATCCAATGTTTTAAAAAAATCACATGCTCGGTCACTGTAATATGATGGGTTTTTTAAACATAACGCTGAGCAAAAGTTAATTTAGGGCAAAATGGAGAACTCGAAGAGAAAGGTGAACCACCCGTGGGTAATAAAGGCAGTCAAGGGCAGTACCCACAAGGAAAAAATGACATAGCAGCAGATGAGTAAAAAGGAAGAAAACTGACCATGTAATTAAATTGACAAGAAACAAAAATGAATGGCAAGAGTTGTCCAGGTATATTAAAAATGGAGTATCTAAAGTCAGCATCGATCCCTTGGAGGTTCTGACTCTGGAATTGATAATGGGTGCAGGGAAACAGCAGATAATTTAAACCGATATTTTACATTGATCTTCATGAAGGAGGATACCGTTATCATCCTAAAGGTAGCAAATAAGCAAGTTACTCATGGGAAGTAAAATGTTATAACAGTCTTTGTCACAAGGGACAAAGTATTGACCAACTAATAGGACTAAAGGTAGACAGGACCTAATGGCCTGGATCAAACATTTTTAAGGCAACTGGCTGCAGAGACATTTAAGGCATCGATTGGAATATTCCAGAATCAAGGGATACAGGGAACATCCAGTGGATTGATGAGCCTGTTCAAGAAGGAAAGGGAGACAGAAATCAGGAAACTATAGACTAGATTGGATTATTTACAGCGTGGAAACAGGCCCAATAAGTCCCTACCGACCCGCCGAAGCACAACCCACCCAGACCCATTCCCCTACATTCACCCCTTCACCTAACACTACGGGCAATTTAGCATGGCCAATTCACCTAACCTGCATATTTTTGGATTGTGGGAGGAAACCGGAGCACCCGGAGGAAACCCACGCAGTCACAGGGAGAATGTACAAATTCTACACAGAGAGCAGCCTGAGGCAGGAATTGAAGCTGGGTCTCTAGTGCTGTGAGGCAGCAGTGCCAACCACTGTGCCACCGCGCCACCCAGTTAGTTAGTTTAATATCTGTTTTGGTAATATGACAGAGTTGAATATAATAGTAAGAAATAGCAGGACATTTTGAAAAGTTTGTCCTGAAACATGGTAGACTGGGTTTTGTGAAAGAGAAACGGTATTTGACAAATTTGTGACAGTTCATTGAGGAGATAACAAACAGGGCTGAGAAAGGGCAAGCCAATGATGTTCTGCATTTGGATTAAAAAAATGTAATTGATAAGGTGCTACATAAAAGTTAATTGCACAATATAGGAGCTCACCGTATCGGGGTAATGTATTTCTTAAATGAATCCAGAGACTGGGCCTCCACTACCCTCTGGGGCAGAGCATTCCACACAGCCACCACTCTCGAGGAGAAACTTCTTCACCCAATCTCTGTCCTAAATGGTCTACCCCGTACTTTTAAGCTGTGAACTCTGGTTCGGCACTCACCCATCAGTGGAAAGATATTTCCTGCTGCCAGAATGTCCAATCCTTTCATACTCTTATATGTCTCAATCAGATCCCCTCTCAGTCTTCTAAACTCAAAGGTATACAAGCCCAGTCGCTTCAGTCTTTCAGTGTAAGGTAATCCCGCCATTCCAGGAACTGACCTTGTGAACCTGCACTGCACTCCCTCAATAGCCAGAATGTCTTTCCTCAAATTTGGAGACCAGAGCTGCACACAGTACTCCAGGTGTGGTCTCACCAGGGTCCTGTACAGCTGCAGAAGCACCTCTTTGCTTCTATACTCAATTCCTCTTGTTATAAAGGCCAGCATGCTATTAGGTTCTTCACTACCTGCTGTATCTGCATGCTTGCCTTCATTGACTGGTGTACAAGAACACCCAGATCTCTCTGTACTGCCCCTTTACCTAAATTGATTCTATTTATCTTCCTTCCTGTTCTTGCCACCAAAGTGGATAACCATACATTTATCCACATTAAATTGCATCTGCTATGCAGCTGCCCACTCACCTAACTTGTCCAGGTCACCCTGTAATCTCCTAACATCCTCATCACATTTCACCCTGCCACCCAGCTTTGTATCATCAGCAAATTTGCTAAAGTTGAGGGCTATGCGAATCAAGCATAAAAGAGGTGTTGAGGCCTGGGTTGGCCCAGCCATGATCTGACAGAATGGGGGGAACAAGCTGAAGGGGATGAATGCTGTACTCATGCTCCGATTCCTTGAGCCTCCATTTCATGCATTTTTGTCTCCAAAGATGAGCATGATACAATGTGCTAAAGATCTCAGATGTTGTGAAAATGGTGTGTTTATGTACTGATTCAGATGGTATTGATTCATCAATCACAGCTATGCAGTCATGAGAAGGAAGGGAATTCCCTCCATGAATACAGGAAATCTACTGCAGAGCTCACACAAAGGGAATTCTTCCCTTTAGAGCAGAAACGTGTGTTGCTGGAAAAGCGCAGCAGGTCAAGCAGCATCCAATGAACAGGAGAATCGACGTTTTGGGCATAAGCCCTTCTTCAGGAATGAGGCTGGTGTGCCAAGCAGGCTAAGATAAAAGGGTAGGGAGGAGATAATTGGGGGTAGGGCATTGGGAGTGCGATAGGTGGAAGGAGGTCAAGGTGAGTGTGATAGGCCGGAGAGGGGGTGGGCACAGAGAGGTCGGCAAGAAGATTGCAGGTCAAGAAGGCAGTGCTGAGTCTGAGGATTGGGACTGAGATAAGGTGGGAGGAGGGGAAATGGTTGGGACTGAGATAAGGTGGGGGGAGGGGAAATGGATGGGACTGAGATAAGGTGGTGGGGGGAGGGGAAATGGATGGGACTGAGATAAGGTGGTGGGGGGAGGGGAAATGCCCGAAACGTCGATTCTCCTGTTCCTTGGATGCTGCCTGACCTGCTGCGCTTTTCCAGCAACACATTTTTCAGCTCTGATCTCCAGCATCTGCAGTCCTCACTTTCTCCAATTCTTCCCCTCAGTAAACTCTCCCATCACATTACCCAACGTATCAGCTCAAGCAGGATGCACTGCGCATGATCTCGCCAACAAAGGGACCCCGGGTGATTGATGTCAGCACCGGACCAATGAAAGGACGGTGGGCGGAGCATGAGGACCTGGCGTGGCGGGTACTCCAACCAATCAAAGTGAATGATGGGCGGAACTCGACTAAATCACGTGATCACCCTTTCGCGTTTGGCGCAGAGTCGATGTAATGAATGCTCGGGAAGTTATGGAGCGAAAGGATACGGTAAGGAAAGAAATAAACAGGGAAACGGGAGAAAAATTGTGTTCCGATGAAAGGAGAGGTTTTATAAACAAATTGTGCACGTCGGAAAACACAAATTTGAACGTCCCAGTCCCGCGTTTGCAGTAAACGGAGAATTGCCTCAGCGCGGCTCCAGGGCTGAGTGAGCGCCGCCATCTTTATTCGGGGCAACCAATCACTGGACACGTGCGGAGCCGCCATCTTTGTAGGGGGCAAGGTGCAGCGTTTCTCTGGTAAAAGTCATAGGGCAGGATTTACACAGAGCATATTCAAACCTCGAGAGATAGGTGTTTATTTCTGGATTTGGTTCGTCATTCATTTAAATGATTTGGATGTCAACATAGGAACTATAGTAAATAAGTTTACAGGCCATACAAAATTGGAGGTATTGTGAACAGGGAAGAAGGTTACCTCAGAGTGCAATGGGATATTGATCAGATGGGGTTTAATTTAGATAAATGTGAGGTGCTGCATTTTGGAAAAGCGATTCAGGGCAGGACTTATACACTGAATGGCAAGGCCCTGGAGAGTCTTGCGGAACAAAGAGACCTTGGAGTGCAGGTTCATAGTGTTAAAAACAAAATCAATAGTTTAGACGAGACCACCAAAACTGGAAGCGAGACAATTTATTCTACGATCTTACAAGAATCGGACTCCAATTGTACAGAACAATTGAAGTGAGGAAAAATTCAAATTACTATACTAGTTGTACCTTTGAATTGCGTGAGGTCATCTCTCCCGACTATGACTGGCTCCTATACTAAACGATCTTTCTTATTGATTTCTATTAATGCCCAGCTATGCTCCACCCTTATTGCCCCCTTCTCTCCAAGTTGGCAACTTTCTCCTCTAAGTGCTGACACAAGGCTAAACCTATATCTTGATGTTCCTTCTCACTTGTCCATTGACCATAGGTACATCATGATCTGGATCAACATTTTGTATCAACTCTGCTGGTACATTCCATCCCTGCATATTTCATTGACTTGTATAGCTCAAGCATTTTGGTTATCTCAGCGTTTTGCTGAAAACACAAGTTTTAAACAAAACTTATTTGAACTTTATTTTAAACATTGAACTTATTTGAAACTTATAATAATTACACACTAAAATTAGTATTTAATTAACCATGGTGAGGCATAAAAGGCTGGGGCTGTTTTTCCTGGACTACCATAGGCTGAGCGGTAATGTTATGGAGGTTTATACAATCATGAGGGGCATGGATAGGGTAAATGAACAAGGTGTTTTTTCCTGGGGTAGTGGTGTCCAAAAGTAGAAGGCATTGCTTTAGGGTGAATGGGGAAAAATTTCAAAGGGGCCTTAAGGCCAACTCTTTAATGTAGTGGGTGGAATGAGCTGCCAGAGGAAGTGGTGGAGGCTGGTACAATTAAAACATGTTAAAGGCCTCTAAATAGATACATGATATGATTAGGAAGCGTTTACAGGGATATGGGCCAAGTAGTTGCAAATGGGAATAGATTAGGTTAGGATATCTGGTTGGCATGGATATGTTAGACCGAAGGGTCTGTGTCGGTGCTATACATCTCTCTGACTGTGGGATCATAACAGCTAATATTGCTCTGATTCACCTCTGGGCTCCCTCATGGCCACTTTGTCAAAATCTAGCTTCCTCAGTCTTGAACAGTAGGTGTATTTTTGGTCTGTTTAGTATTTTACTATTACTTTAACAGAGATTCTTGTAAGTTAATTTTTCACTGCTTCCCAGCCCCTGACCATGTGCTGCTCTATTATCAGATTATTTTTTTCTAGAAAATCTTTAACAGTCAAGAATTCTTTTTTCCAATAAGCAAGTGTATTTTCCTTCTGTTTCTGACTATCAAATTCTGCACCATTTTCATTCCCTGTAATCCGTTTTGCACTCCCTGAAACATCAACTGTGTTCCTCCTTCCACAGATACCAGTGATTAATGCCAAAGCCCTGTTGCCTGTGGAGAGGGTGATGTTTGACTTTCTTGTACAGCTGCAGTTTGTGTGGTGAAGGTGCTTTCACAATGTGGTTGGGTAAGAGACATTACAGATTATTCATTCAGCAACTGTGATGATTTGAAGATAATGTCTAAATCAAGAACATGCTTATAATTTCACAAAGATATATTTTGGGAACTTTAGACATGAGGCCAGAGAAGGTTGATATTAGGTCAGGTGACCAAAAGCACTGCCAAATAAGCAGGTTTTGAGGAAAGTCTGAAAGCAGATCTGTGAGGTTTTGACTGTGAATTTCAGACCTTGTTGCTTTAGCAACTGTAGAAACAGCCACACAGGTGAAATAATGATTTAACAAATCGTTAGGAGTCTTGAACAGAATGGGTTGTCGAGGTCTCAAAGGGTGTGTGATGCAGCGAGCTAGGGATTAAATCAAGGGTGAGAATTTTAAATTGGAGGATGTGGGCCGGGTGCTGGCAGGTGAGACTAGATTGGGTTGGGATAGCTGGTTGGCATGGACGGGTTGGATTGAAGGGTCTGTTTCCATGCTGTACATCTCTATGGCTCTATGTTGTTGATTATGAATAGGAGCCTATTGATGGATCAAACAGTTTGGTACGAGGGAGTACTTGGGCAGCAGAGATTTAATTTTTCTTGAGATTACAGGGAGGTTGAATGTGGGAAACTGGCCCTGAGTGTGTTTGGATAATGAAGTCTGGAGATAACACAAGGTGGATGAGAGTATATGAGCTGAGATTAGTGTGGAATCAGCTAGAAATATTGGTCTTGGAGTGGGACTGGACTGTCACACTCTCCTCACCTCTGGGATTCAGCTGGATGTCAGGTTGTGAATCAGGGCAGTATCACAATTGGGAGCTGAGTGGCCCTGGTGGAGTCTAAAATGAGTGTCACTCAGCTGCTGCTTGGTAGCCCTGTCGATGACATCTTCCATCACTTTACTGCTGATCGAATGTGGACTGATAGATGGAAATTGCCTGGGTTGGATTGCCCTGTGTTTTTGTGTTGAACATCCCTGGGCAATGTTCCACATTGTCGGTCGATGCCAGTGCAGGAGCGGTACGTGACTTGGTGGGTGGCAAGTTCTGGAGCACAAGCCATCAGTATTATTGCCAGAATATTGGCAGGGCCCGTAGCCTTTGCACTACTTAACCATTTCTTGATGTTATTCAAACTGAATCGAACTGGCTTGAAACTCACATCTGTGATGTTAGAAACCACTGGAGAAGGCTAAGGTGGATCATCCACTTGACACGTTTGGCTGCAGATTGCTGCAAATGCTGTCACCTTATCTGGTGCATGGGTGTGTGAGACCCCTCCATCAGTAAGGGTGGGGATATCTGTGAGACTTCCTCCAGTGAGTTGTTTAATTGTCCATCACCGTTCACAACTGGGTGTGGCAGAACTGCAGAGCTCCGATCTGATCTATTGAATGTCGGATCACTTAACACTGTTGCTTGCTGCTGATGCTGTTTGAAATGCAGATAATCCTGTTTGGTAGATTCACCAGGTTGGCACTTCATTTTTAGGTATGCCTGGTGCTGCTCTTGGCATGACCTCCTTTACTGTACATTGTGATGGGTGAGTGTGGGATGTACAAATCCATGAGATTACAGATTGTGCTGGAGTACAGTTCTGCTGCTGTTGATGTCCCATAGTGCCTCAGAGATACCCAGTTTGAGATCCTACATCTCTTCAAAGTCTGTCCCATTTAGAGTGGTGATAGTGCCACTGAACACAATGGAGGTTTTTCTCAACTTTAAGCCAAGACTTTGTCTCCAAAAGGAATGTGTGATGGTCCCTCGTACTGATACTGTCATGGCCAGATGGATCTGCCACTGGTCAATTCATAACAATGAGATCAAGTATGTTTTTCCCTCTTGTTGGTTCCCTCACCACCCGCTGCAGACTCAGTTGAGCAGCTATATCCTTTAGGACCTGACCAGCTCAGTCATTAATGCTGTTGCAGAGCTAGTCTCGATTGTGGATCTAGAAATCCTGTACCCAGAGTACTTTTGACGCCATTTTACTTCCTCAGTGCTTCCTCCAAATGTTCAATATGAAGGAGAACTGATTCATCAGCCGAGGGAGGATAGTACGTGGTAATCAGCAGGAGCCATGAGACTTCCTGGTGTCCAGAGTCAATGCTGAGTACTCCCAGGGGAAATCCTCCCTGTCTGTACACCACTGTGCCACCACCTCTGCCTGGTCTGTCCTGCCGGTGGGACAGGACATATCCAGAGATTTCAGGAGAAAGTGAAGACTGCAGATGCTGGAGATCAGAGTCAAGAGTGTGGTGCTGGAAAAGGACAGCAGGTCAGGCTGATGAAGGGCTTAGGCTCGAAACGTCGATTCTCCTGCTCCTTGGATGCTGCCTGACTGTTGTGCTTTTCCTGCACCACACTCTCTATCTAGGGATGGTGATGATGGTGTCTGGTCATTGTCTGTAAGGGTTGATTTCATGAGTATGACTATGTCAGGCTGTTCGTTGATTGATCTGTGAGACAGCTCTGCACATTCTGGCACCAAAATCCAGATGTTAGTCTGGAGGACGTTGCACCATCGAGAGGGCTGATTCTATGGTTGAATTTCCTAATGCCTTGTTAGATGCCGAATGGTCTATCCAGTTTCATTCCTTTGTTGAAACTCTGCAGTGATTATTTCAGTGAGGAGATTGCTGGGCCACCGTCAGGTTGGCAGGGTTTTTTCCGCCATTGACAATGGTTTCATGGAGATCAGGAGATTCCTAATTCCAGTTTTTTTCCTGGAATTCAGATTTCACTATCTGCCAAGATGGGATTCGAACCAGGACTTCAGTCATTTGTTTTAATATTCTGGATAAAAGTTAAATACATCAGGTTTGTTCATTCGTTTTAAATATCACTTAACCAGGTTTTGTTTCTTTGTGAAACACTGTCCATCATCCTGTCTCCTCCATCCTTCTCTCCAACAACAAGAGTTTGGAGCACATGGACTTTCTCTGTCACTAAGACTGAGATAATCCGATCTGCTGCTTCCCTCCCTCCCACTAGCCCACGGAGCCAAACTGCCTCACGTGGTGTTCCTGGTTTTTGTCCGAAACTGACATCTTTCTCCAATCTCATGTCAAGCCTTATCAGAGCTCACCTTGACCCTTTACCCTAATCTCACTCAACTATAGACTTTCCAACTCTCTTTCCTCCTCCTCATCAGTCCCCCTCACCGATTCACAGATATTGTTCCTTGTTCTGTCTTTTCTCGTTATGTCCTTCTCTTCCAAAATCCTGCTCCATCTCCGCTCTCCCTTTCCTTTCTGAATTTCTTGCATTTGGTGTCCTTGGCCCCTCCTGTAGCTCACGTACAATGCCAGGAGGTGACATTATGCAAAAGCACCATGTTGGGTTTCACACGTACACTGAAGATGCCCAACCCTTCCTCCCCATCATCCCTCTCCATTACTCCACTGTTACTCAGTTATCAAACTGCTTACCACACTCCCACTACTCGATTAGCTGCAGTTTCCTCCAATGAAACATTGTAATGGTTAAACCCATTGCCTTATAAATTCCTTTCCCTTACTTCTGAGCCCCTCCCTCTCACTGGGAACTGTCTAAGGCAGAACTACACTCTTCAGAGTATTGCTGTCATATCTGACCCCAAGCTGACCTTCTGATCAGACACCTACACAATCACAAACACCAGGAATTCCAATCTCTTAAACGTTGCTTGTCTCCTCCTCACCCCAGCTCCATTGCTACTGAAACCCCTTACCCGTGTCGGTGTCGCCTTAAACTTGATGAATCTGAAACGGAACCCTTGATTCCGTGACTGACACAGAATCTGGTTTCGGACTCCCCCATGATGGGAAACACCCTCTCACTATTTATCCTGTCAAACCCCTTAAGAATCTGGTGGTGCGGTTTGATTGTAGATGGTGGAAATGGGAGAGGATGATGTGTTGTATCTGGGTGGAAGGTAAGGACTTGGGGAGGGTTCTATCCTTGTTGCAGTTTCACACTGTCAGGATTCTAATTTTCCCAGCTCCCATCAGTTCTGAGGAAGGGCCACTGGATAGATTTCTGTTCCCAGATGCTGCCAGACCTGCTGAGCTTTCCCAGCACCTTCTGCTTGTTGTTCCTGATTGACCCCATCCATACACCTTCTGGGTTTGATTCAGACAGGGGGAGGATCCCACCACTGACCTCACAATGGGGTCCAGCTGATTGATGGCAGCTTCAGACCAATAGGAAAAGGTGGTGGGACTGGTGGACCAAGTGGAACCAGCTGGTCATCCAAACAATAGGAGTGAGTGAGGGGCGTGGCCAGTGGGATGACACGTCACCATAACTCTGCTGATGCAGTGCCACGTGAGTTGGCCGTTGGTGAATGTGGGAGATGCAAACAGGGAAGGGGAGAGTGGCCTCGGGGACAGGGAGATAATGAGTCACTTTAGACTGGGAAGTTTTAATTACCCTCTGTGCGGGTCATTAGTCTGAATTAGAAACTCTTAGTCCCGCGTTTGTAGCAGATGGGAAAATGGCTGCGGCCCTCAGCCGGTGATAGGACCTGGGATATGGTCGCCATCTTTATTAGGGGCAAGGTACAGATGAGGTGCATGTGCATGTCCCCTTCCTAGGATGGGGGGTGCGATTTGAAGAGAGGCATTTACACATCAAGCACATACCAAGAGAAAAGTATGTCTTTATATTCTTTATGCACTGACTGTGAGTTTTGTTTTGTGAATTCATTTCATAGGATATTAAATCAGAATAATTGAGGCTGGGATCTCAAAAGCAAGTTTTTCCAGTCAATGGAGTCATCAGGATCTGAATATCATTGGCATTTAACTGTGGAAGGAGAAAGGTTTGTCTGTTCTGTTTGTGAGAAAATATCTCCAATATTTTTGTTAAGCAGAAAGATGTACAAATACGTGGTTGGATCACCCTTTGGGTATGTGCTGCCTTCTGGGCCATGCAGCTGAGGAAGGAGATATTGGCCTGAGAGGGAACACAGATTTATCCAAACTACACCTCATCTCTGTAAGAACTGTCAGATTTCGATCCAATCACCCACTTCATGATGTTAACCTATAAACTCTTTATTTTCAATTACCTGCAAACTTCTCATTAAAATTCCTTTTGGACTCAAATTCCAGCACCTTTCCAGGTGGAATGTTCCAGATTCTACCAACTGTCTGTTCATTCAGAAACTGCTGAGGTCCATGTTGACTCTGGGGTTACAAAGGGCTGAATTGAAAGATGATTTGCTGTCCCTGAGCTCCCATTGAGATGCATTAGAGCAGTACAGGAGACTGAGGGCAGTGTAGGTGTGAGCAGACAATGAAAATGACAGGGCTGTACTGTGAGGGCTGCTTGGCTCAATGAGAGTGTTCTGGAGTTGGGTGTAAACAGAGCGAGGGGAGACAGGGAGAAGGTGAAGCTGAAACTCCGTTTTAGTTCAGGCCTTTCAGAAACTCACATGATCCCAATGGGAACAGCCAGTTTTTATGTGGTACCTGCGGAGTATTTCTTAACAGTTTTTAAAGTATAACATAACAGGTTAAGTAAAGATTGGTGCTTTTGATTTTAATAGAAATGTTTGTGTGAAGGAAGGTTGCTAGTTCATTTAAATTCTCTGAATGGGAGTAACTAAATGAATAAAGAGAGACATTGAGATCGGAGCCCTCAGACCCGTAGTGTGCTACTCTTGCACAATGTGGGAAATAAGGGAAGCTTCAAGTATCCCTGACGGCTATGTATGCAGGAAGTGGACCCACCTGCAGCTACTGGGAAACTGCTTTTCAGACCTGGAGCTGTGAGTGGAGCATCTGCAATACTGAGAATGTTACGGTCAGCATGTTTAGTGAGTTAGTCACACTGCAGGTGAGGGTTACACAGGCAGAAAGGGAATGGGTGACCATCAGATCAAGAAAATAGACAGGAAGGGAGTGCAGGAGTCCCCAGTGGTTATCCCCTTCTCAAACAGGTACAGATATACCACTTGGGATTCTGTTGGGAGGTTATGGGTGGGGTAGCCTCTTGGGAAATCAGCAACAGTCAGGTTCATAACACCACAGAAAGGTCTACTGCACAGAGTGGGAGGAAAGAGAGTGGCAGGGCTAAAGTGACAGGGGATTCAATAGTCGGTGCACAACAGGCACTTCTATGGCCACAGACATGAATCCAGGATGGTATGTTACCTCCCTGGTGCCAGGATCCGCGATAGCTTGGATAGGCTATCGGACATTGTGGAGCTGGAGGGTAAACAGCCCATGGTGGTGGAATCTTCTCACTGTGAAGACCATGGATCATTTACATTCTCCACTGCTTCCCACTCCTATCTGCTTCGAAAAGAGAGAATCACAGAAAAACACGGAATAAAATGGGGTCAGAGTCTCTGGTATAAAACTGTTTAACACAGTGTCCTCATCTTATCCATACTGGTCATCAAGCACACATACCCAGTGTGATCATCTAATACCTTTTGATATTAGAATAGATGATACATGATTAGTTAATGTTTTGATGAGGAAAATGAGCAAGAGAGGTTTTGTAGTAATTTCTGGAGCTCAGGGTGCATGAATCTGAATTAAAAATGGGCTATCCTCAAGGCTGGAATTAGAGAAAGGCACTTAGCACAGAGATTTGTGGGGCTCGAGGAACTTACAAATACAAGGAGGATTGTGAGAATGGATGATGTTACAGAGACAGATGTTTTGTGATACCAGAGATAGTGAGGGTTCTGAGGCTGGAGAGGAATTAGAGAGATAAGGAAGAGTTGTGAAGCTGATGAAGTGACAGTGATAGAGAGAGTTGTGAGCATGGAGCAATTTACAGAGACACTGAGAGTTAGAGTCTTAAAGTTATTCAGCATGGAAACAGACCCTGTGGTCTAACCAATCCATGTCGACTATAATTCCAAACGAAACTAACTGCACCTGCCTCCAAATATTTCCTATTTATGAACTTTAGCCGATGTCTTTTAAAGATTGTAATTGTATTCACAGCTCCCATTTCCCCTTGTCGTTCATTCCACAAATGTAAAAATATTCTAATATCTATTAGGATATCTATAAAACATCCTAAAATCTATTTAAAACCTTTCTCATCTCTCTTCAAAATGTGTGCACCCGAGTCTTCAATCCCCCTGCGACCCCCCGGGCATTCATCTTATCTACACACTCCGTGATTTTATAAACCTCTAATAAGTTCACCCCTCAACCTCCTATACTCCAGTGACAGAAATCTCAGCCTATCCAGCCACTCCTTCAACACTACCCCTCCATTCATGGCAACATCCTGGGAAATATCTTCTGAACCTTCTCTAATAACATCCTTCCTATAACGGGGAACCAGAACTGGACGCAGTATTGCAGAAAAGGCCTCATCAGCATCCTGTACAGCCTCAATATTACGTCCCAACTCCTCTACCTAAAGGTCTGAGCAATGAAGGTAGGTGTGCTAAACACCTTCTGAACCACCCTGTCTACATATGACACAAGACCTGAACCCTTCGGTCTGTTTGTTCTATGTCACGACTCAAGGCCTTACTTTTAATTAGTGAAATTAATTAATGAGGCTAAAGGGGATGTCTGTTTTATCAAAATGTAATAGCTTACATTTATTCAAATTAAACACCATCCGCCCCCTCTTCAGCCCATTCACCCAATTGATCAAGATCCCTTTGTAATCATAAATAACCTTTGTTACTGTCCACTTTAACAGTTTTGATGGCACCCACAAACAAACCATACTTTGTATATTCTTACCCAAAACATCTACACTCATGGCAAACAAAAATGGACCCAGCACCGATTCCTGTAGAACACTACTGGTTACAGGCCTCCAGTCTGAAAAGCAACCCTCCACTATTACACTCTGTTTCCTACCGTTAAGCTAGTTTTGTATCCACTTGGCAAGCTCTTCCTGAATCCCATGTGATCAAACTTTACAAATTAGTCTCCCGTGCAAAACCTTGTGAAAGGCTTTACTAAAGTCCAAATAAACAATATCTAACGCTCTGCCCTCGTCGATCTTCTTGGTTACTACCTTAAAAAGCTCAATCAAGTCT
This sequence comes from Chiloscyllium punctatum, assembly GCF_047496795.1. Taxonomy (NCBI): domain Eukaryota; kingdom Metazoa; phylum Chordata; class Chondrichthyes; order Orectolobiformes; family Hemiscylliidae; genus Chiloscyllium; species Chiloscyllium punctatum. The sequence continues at coordinate 292,019 of NW_027309933.1, forward strand.
GTGAGACGCCCTCTTGTGTAACCATGTTGACTGTCCCGAATCATTCCTTAACTCTCCAAATACATGTAAACCCTATCCTTCTGAATGACCTCCAACAGGTCACCCACCACTGAAGTCAGACTACGAGGTCTACAGTTCCTAGGCTTCTCCTTCTGTCCCTTCACAAACAAAGGTACAACATTAGCCACTCTCCAGTCATCAGGTAGCTCACCCGTAGTTATCGATTATACAAATATTTCTCCATGGTGCCCACAATTTCCTCCCACCCAAACTGTTCCCATCCTATCACTTCAGTCACTTGCCCTGTCTGATCAGCCAAGAAAAGGGTCAGGTGTTGCTTGCTTTCTGATAGGAACATTTACATATTGATAAAGAACATTTTCTTGGACTCGTTTAACAAATTCTTTCCCAACCAAACCTTTCACACTATGGTTGTCCCAGTCAATGTTTGCAAAATTGAATCGTCTACTATAACCACCTTATTATTCTGACTTTATATCTGAGATCTCTCTGTATGTTCCTTTAGTTCACTCTGATTATTGCGGCGTCTATAGTGCCATCCGACTAAGGTGATCATTTTTTAAATTTTGAAAACACAATTTTATTTTTAAAAAGCTCTCCTCCTCAATTTAAAAATAAATCTCTTTTTGTTTATTCACTCAGTTGATGTGGGTGTTTACCCTGAGGGCAGTTGAGAGTTAACTACATTGCTGTGGGTCTGGAGTCACTTGTCGGCCAGACCAGGTGAGGATGACCGTTTCTTTCCCTAAAGGACATTAATGAATCAGATGGGGGTTTTCTAACAATCGACAATAGTTTCATGGTCATCATTAGTCTTTTCATTCTCAATTGTATTGAATTCCGATGCCACCATCAGCCATGTTGGGATTCTAACCCTAATCCTCGGAACATTACATATATTACTCGTCTAGCAAGAATACCATCTGGCCATTACCTCCTTTTTTAGCAGAGTTTTTTAAAAAAAGTTCCCTCATTCTACATGTGCAATTTGTGATAAAATACTCAAATGTCCATGTGTCGGCCTCTCCAAAAGGTCACTCAACAGAAATCTGTTTGGGGTGAAAATATTTCACTCTTTTTTTGGGGTTTTTTTATTATTTTTCATTTTTGAGGTAAAAGAAACAAAAATGAATCCAAATAAAAATCTTACATCACGGACATGTAATTTCTGAAGCTGGAGGGGGATTACAGAGACAGGGAGGGTGGTGAGGCTGGAGGGGGATTACAGAGACAGGGAGGGCGGTGAGGCTGGAGGGGGATTACAGAGACAGGGAGGGTGGTGAGGCTGGAGGGGGATTACCGAGACAGGGAGGGTGGTGAGGCTGGAGGGGGATTACCGAGACAGGGAGGGTGGTGAGGCTGGAGGGGGATTACAGAGACAGGGAGGGTGGTGAGGCTGGAGGGGGATTACAGAGACAGGGAGGGTGGTGAGGCTGGAGGGGGATTACAGAGACAGGGAGGGAGGTGAGGCTGGAGGGGGATTACAGAGACAGGGAGGGTGGTGAGGCTGGAGGGGGATTACAGAGACACGGAGGGTGGTGGGGCTAGAGGGTGATTACAGAGACAGGGAAGGTGGTGGTGGTTGAGGGGGATTACAGAGACAGGGAGGGTGGTGGGGCTGGAGGGGGATTACAGAGACAGGGAGGGTGGTGGGGCTAGAGGGTGATTACAGAGACAGGGAGGGTGGTGGGGCTGGAGGGGGATTACAGAGACAGGGAGGGTGGTGGGGCTAGAGGGGGATTACAGAGACAGGGAGGGTGGTGGGGCTAGAGGGGGATTACAGAGACAGGGAGGGTGGTGAGGCTGGAGGGGGATTACCGAGACAGGGAGGGTGGTGAGGCTGGAGGGGGATTACCGAGACAGGGAGTGTGGTGAGGCTGGAGGGGGATTACAGAGACAGGGAGGGTGGTGGGGCTAGAGGGTGATTACAGAGACAGGGAGGGTGGTGAGGCTGGAGGGGGATTACCGAGACAGGGAGGGTGGTGAGGCTGGAGGGGGATTACAGAGACAGGGAGGGTGGTGGGGCTAGAGGGTGATTACAGAGACAGGGAGGGTAGTGAGGCTGGAGGGGTGATTACAGAGACAGGGAGGGTGGTGAGGCTGGAGGGGGATTACAGAGACAGGGAAGGTGGTGAGGCTGGAGGGGGATTACAGAGACAGGGAGGGTAGTGAGGCTGGAGGGTGATTACAGAGACAGGGAGGGTGGTGAGGCTGGAGGGGGATTACAGAGACAGGGAGGGTTGTGGGGTCGGAGGGGGATTACAGAGACAGGGAGGGTGGTGAGGCTGGAGGGGGATTACAGAGACAGGGAGGGTGGTGAGGCCGGACGGGGATTACAGAGACAGGGAGGGTTGTGAGGCTGGAGGGGGATTACAGAGACAGGGAGGGTGGTGGGGCTGGAGGGTGATTGTTGACCAAACATCACTGTGGTGTACATGGACTGCAGCATTTCAGGAAGACAGTCTACCACCACTTTCTCCAACACAAAGGTGGCCAATCAATACTGGTCTGGGCAGCAAAGGCAACCCCCAGTGAATAAAACCAAGCAGTGACCTCTCTGAGCTGACTGGCTGTGAAGTTATAAACATCTCTGGAAATGGAGTGGACAGAGAAGAGAAACAGTGACATTTCACAGCTGCCCTCCGAGAGTCCTCACCCTTGGAAGTACTCCGAGCCGGGGATCAGCTCCGTGGGTTTCAGTCTCTTCAAATATCAATCTTAGTCTGTTCTACTTTATTAAATCTACAATAGTGAGTAAAGTGAGGGTTTCTTTTTAATGTCTTACAGTCTCTTGAATAAATGTTTGAAATATAAATCATAAGCATTGTTATTCTCGGGCAGTATTTTTCCAGCAGTAAGACGGTGCCTTTTTCTTGGTCTGTAGATTCTTAAGGTGGAGAGATGGCCTGTTGTAGAGTGGCGTGCTGTTCCTGTCAGATGTGGGAGATTAGGGAGAGTCTCCATGATCCTGATGATTATGTCTGCAGGAAGTGTGATTGTAAATCCTATTGGATCGCATGGATTGGTGGAGGAGTGATTAAAGGCAGTGAGGAATTGACAGGAGCCTGGGGGTGTGATTAAGGGGCAGTCTCAGGATTGCAGGATACTGCAGATACAGTCAGGTAGATGGGTTACCTCCAGGAAAGCTAGGAGGGGTAGGCAGGTAGTACAGCAGTCTTCTATGGCTATCCCCCCCTCTCAAACAAGTATACTGTTTGGGAAAATGTAGTTGGTAATAGACTTTCAGGGGAATGTAACACTGACAGTCAAGTTACTGTGACTGAGACTGGCTCTACTGTAATGTGAGGTATATCCAGTTCCACACTATCAATGGTGATAGGGGACTCTCTAGTCAGGGGCACAGTCTGCCGTTTCTGCAGCTGACAGTGAGACATCAGAATGGGGTGGTGCCTGGTTCAAGAATGACTCCGAGATGGTTCAGAATCTTCTCAAAGGGGAGGAATCTGCCGTGATGGGATTCAAACCCAGATCCCCAGATCGTTATCTGGGTCTCTGGATTAACGGTCTAGCGATAATTCCACTCCATCATCAGGACATGAGGCAGGGTGAGTGACTGAGGTATCAGTGGGGCAGCACATCAGCACCAAAGATCCCACAGTATTGTGGCTCAGTGGTTAGCGCTGCTTCCTCAGCACCAGGGACATGGGTTTGATTCCAGCCTCAGGTGACTGTCTGTGTTCAAGTTGGCACATTCTCCCCAGTATCTGTGAGGGTTTCCTTCGGGTGTTCCAGTTTGCTCCCACAGTCCAAAGATGTGTAGGTTAGTCAGATGAACCATGTTAAATTTCCCAGAGTGTCTAGATGCAGTATATGAGGTTTTGGGATGTGCAGGCAAATCTCTGCCTGATATGAAAAGATCCTTTTGTGGTCTTGGACAGAGGTCAGAGGGAGGTGTGGCCGCACGTTTTACATTCCCGTGGCGGCAAGGGAGGGTCAAGGGTGTGGAGCGTGGGTTGGTGGGAGGGTGTGGACCGAACAAGGAAGGTGCAGAGGAAATGGTCTCTGCGGAATGCAGATAGGGGTGGAGAGGGAAATATGTCTCTGGTGGTGGGGTCTGACTTTAGGTAGCAGAAATAACAGAGGTTAATGCGCTGTATCTGGAGATTAGTGGGGTGGAAGGTGAAGACCGCAGGTCTATATTCTTTATTGTGGCTGGAGGGGTGGGGCAAAAGGCGGAGGTGCGTGAAGTGGAGGGTATGTGTTGGAGGGCATTGTTGATCAAGTCAGAGGAAAATTATGGTCCTTGAAGTAGGCCGTTCTGGGATGTGCTGGAGTAGGATCCAAAGAGATTAAACAAATATATCACTGACAAAAGATTAACTGGACCAGAGAATAGGACCCCTTAAAGGTCAACAAGGCTGTCTATGGAACCACAGGGGGTGTGAAAGATATGCAAATATTTCACGTCATTTTTACTGGAGAAGTATATGGAAGCTCGAGAGTTTGGAGAACTAAACAGTGATAACTTGAAAAGTGTCCATGTTACAGAGGAGGTGGTACTGGATGTCTTAAATCGCATCAAGGTGGATAAAGCCCTGGAACCTGATCAGGTGTATCCTGGAACTTTCTGGAAATCTAGGGAAGTGATTGTTGGGCCTCTCCTGAGGTACTTGTATCGTTGATAGTGACAGATGAGGTGCCATTATTTTAAAAAAAGTGTTAAGGAGAGGCGATGGAACAAGAAATCAGTGAATTTGAAGTCAAGATGTTGGAAGGGATTCTGAGGGACAGGATATCCATCTATTTGGAAAGGTAAGGAATAACAGGGAGAGTCAATGTGGCTTTGTACATGCACAATTGTGTTTCACTAACTTGAGTGAGTGTTTTGAAGTGACAAAGAAAATTGATTAAGCCAGGCGGTGAATGTTGTTTATATGGACATTCAACAAGGTTCCACAAAGCAGACTGGTTCGCAGGGTTAGATAACATGGAATGCAGGGAGAGCAAGCCATTACAAAACTGCCTTGAAGGTAGGAGACAGAGAATGATGATGGAGGGTTGCTTTGCGGACTGGAGGCCTGTGAGCAGCAGTGTGCTGCAAGGATGGATATTGGGCCCTTAAATAAATGACTTGGATGTGAATATATGAGGTATAGTCAGTAGGTTTACAGAAGACACCAAAATTGGATGTGTAGAATGAAGACGGTTAGTTCAGAATACAACAGGATCTTGATCAGATGGGCCAGTGGAGCAAGGAATGGCAGACGGAGTTCAATTTAGATAAATGTGAGCTGTTGTATTTTGGAAAGGCAAATCAGGGCAGGACTTATACACTTAATGGTAAAGTCCTGGGGAACATTGCTGAACAAAGAGACCTTGGAGTGCAGGTTCATAGTTCCTTGAAAGTAGAGTCACAGGTAGGCAGGGGAGTGAATGCAGCATTTGGTACGCTCCCCGTTATTGGTCAATGCATTGAATGCAGCTGTTGTGATGTCATATTGTGGGTGGACAGGGCACTGATTACAGCTCTTCTGGAATTCTGTTTACAGTTCCAATCTCCCTGTGCTTGGAATAATGTTGAGAAACTTGAAAGGGTTCAGAAAACATTTGCAAAGATTTTGCCAGGGTTGGACGGTTTGAGCTGAATAGGCTGGGACTATTTTCCCTGGAGAGTTGGAGGCTGAGAGGTGATCTCATAAAATCATGAAGGGCATGGATAAGGTGAGCAGTCAGGGACTTTTTCCCAAGTTCGGTGGGTCCAGAACTAAAGGGTAAAGGCTTAAGGTGAGAGGGAAAAGATTTAAAAGGGATCTAAGGGGCATCTTTATCATGTTGAGGGCATTGCAAGTATGGAATGAACTGCAGAGGAAGGGGTGGAGTCTAGTACCTTTGCAGCATTTAAAAGGCATTTGATTGGGTACATGAAGAGAAATGTTTTTAGAGTGATAAGGGTGAACCGCTGGCAAATGGGACTCCATTAATGCTCTCCGTTATTGGTCAATGCATTGAATACAGAACCTTGGATGTCATATTGTGGCTGGACAGGACATTGATTAAGCCACTTCTGGAATTCTGTTTTCAGTTTGAATTACTCTGTTCTGGGACGGATGTTGTGAAACTTGAAAAGGTTTGGACAAGATTTACAAAAACGTTGCCAGGATTGGAGAATTTGGGCTACAGGGAGAGCCTGAATAGGCTGGGGCTATTTTCTCTGGTGAGTCAAAGACTGAGAGGTGACTTCATGGAGATTTATAAAATCACGAGGGGTGTGAATAAAGTGAGCAGCCGGAGTCCTATTTCCTCAGGTGAGGTGGGTCCAAAACTAGAGCACCTGGGTTTAAGTTGAGAGGGAAACAATTTAAAAGGGATCTATATGGCAACGTTTTCAAGCTGAGTGTATGGGAGGGGCTACCAGATGAAGTAGTGGAGGCTGATAAAATCACAACATTTAAAAGGCTTCCAATTGGGTACATGGTTTTGATGGATACAGGCCAATAGATGGTGAATGGGAATCCATTAGTTTAGGATTCCTCGTTGGCACGGACGAATTGGACGGAAGGTCTGTTTCTTTGATCTTAATAAATTAAGATGCATTCCTCTCTTTTGTGGAGAACGAGCTGAAGCACAGATAATTATCCTTGGAGCTGAGAAGGTGAAGCAGTGATTTCGACCTGGTGCAGATTTGGTTCCAAGGTCTTGAATTTGCAGAGAGAGAGAGGAATTGTTCACACTGTCACAATTTTTAGTAACTTTCAAGTAATTGGCAAATAATATAAGGTGAAAATGTGAACACTATTTTATTCAGTAAGTTCTGAGCATCTGGAACAGTCTGAATGACACAGATTCAGCAGGTATTCTGAAACAGACTTGGAATTTTACTTTTTAAGGAAAGATTTGGGGGGCTATGGGCAAATGGGAGGGGACTTGGGACAGATTTGCAGCATCTCCAGAAGGAGAGAGTAACAGCCCCAATGGGCTGAATAGCCCCCAGGCCCTGTGCTCTGTGATACTGCCCCATTCACTGTGAATGATGAAGCTCATCCCAGGGCAGAGAGAGGGATTAGCCCTCCACTCTCATCACAATGGGGCCCGGCTGATTGACGGCAGCTCCAGACCAATGGGAGGAGAATCTGTGTAGTCCTGCAGCCAATGGGATTGAATGAGGGGTGTGGCCAGCAAGACAACACCTGTCCATGAGTTGTGCAGGTGCCGTGTCACTGGGTGGGGTTGGGAGAGACAGCAGAGACTGGGACAGAGGCTGTGGGACCTGAATTACAAACTCCCGGTAAATTAAAACCAAAAGAACTGCAGAAGATGTAAATCAGAAACAACAACCAGGAGGTTCTGGAAAAGCTCGGCAGGTCTGGCAGTATCTGTGAAGAGAAATCAGAGTTAAAGTTTCAGACTCAGTGTCCCTTCCACAGAAGAGATATTACTGAGAAAAAAAAGTCAGTTTATGTGCAGAAGTTAGTGTGGGGGGAAGATAAAAGGAGTAAAGGATAGGTGGGGATAGAGTGAGAAGAGTGGTTGGATAAAGGAGTGGATAACGATCTGGCTGGGGGAGGGTGATTAGCTGTTAATGGAGACTGTTAGTGGCTAACCATAGGTAGTGTGTAATGGCAGGCTGTGAGAACGAGGCCTGGTGTGTGGGGTAGGGGGCTTCGACATGAGGTTGTTAACTTATGGTTAGCCACTAACTGTCTCCATTGTAAGCTGTTGCCCACCAATATCACTCCACGATTGGAGCTGCCGAGGACACAAACCTTTGGAATATCTTCCCTAAACCCCTCTCTCCGCCTGAAAGATGTATCTAAAAATCGTTCTCTTTAATCAACGTTTCCATCATTCGTGAAGCATTTTAGGAGATTTGTCAATGTGAAAGGCTCGATACAATGCAGGTAGTTGTTGTTATTGTCTGACATCAGGTGAAACAGGAATGAGCCCTCTCTCTCTCTCTCTCTCTCTCTGAGACCTGATGAACAGCAAAAGCAGGAAGCACT